>NC_090749.1:2394973-2719609 GCF_036898095.1 Palaemon carinicauda
CCCTTCTTGACGATGCTGTGTGCCCAGGGATCGAAGGTCCAACGATCCTGGAATTGGCGGAGTCTTCCTCCCACCGGAAGCACTTCATTGCTTCTGGTGTCCCGAGGGTTTACTGCCTCGGCCGCTAGCTCCCCTTCCTCCTCTGCCTCTGGAGGGATGGCGAGATGAGTCTCTGCCTGCACCTCTGTTTGAGCCTCTACCTTTGGGACGAAAGGTAGTCGACTGTTGCTCGAAAGCAGGGGTTAAAACCGGCGACTGTGACAAGACCGGTTGGGTGACCACTTGAAAGGTCTGCTGTGGCTAAGCTGCCACTTGGGGAGTAGCGGATCCCGGAAACTGCCATCTCTGTTGACGTTGCTGGAGTTTCGGCTTGGAGGATTTCCTCTTAGGTTGAGGGCCGTCGTCTTGAGAGGATTTCCTTTTCTTCGACATGCCTCACTTGTGGAGAAGGTTCCTGCTCTCCGTGGCGGCCTTGTCAGTGATCTCTTTCACAAGGGAAGAGGGAAAGAGGTGCTTACCCCAGATGTTGGAGGAAATCAGCCTCGGGGTTCGTGTCTCACTGTGGCACTGGAGAACACGAATTCACGACAGGCTCTACGAGCCTTCATGAAGCTGTACAGGTCTGTGACTACGGTCGCCAAATGTGTTTTGCGAGCACCATGTAGTAGTCGGGGACTCTAGTGTCACCGGCCATGACGTCGAGCTGTACCTGGAGGGACATGGATGCGGCGAGCCTTTCCTTCGTGTCATGTTCTCGACGAAGGAGATGGTCATTAAGTTTCGGGAGGTCTTCGTTAAACTGACGGCCAGCAACATCAGGTTCTAGTTTCCCTACCACGAATGCATGCTGGACATCTTTCCAGTGTCGAACATCGGGGGGAGTAATCAGGGAGAAGGGTCTGCACTCCTCCAGTGCAGGGCAAGGTTTTCCTTCTTCCACTGCCTTGTGTACCGCAGCGAAGGCCTTTTCCATGAAGGGGAGGATCGCATCGTCAGGTGCGACGTAGGTAGGGTGCTTCTTGCTCAGCGCCGGAAGTTTTGAGCAGATAAAACCCCTACTTTTAACAGTATTGGCCAGCATAGCCTGGGCCTTCGGGAGATCGAACACAATCACCTCCTTCGGTTCGGTCTCTTCTTTAGAGGCAGGTTCGGATCGAAATCGGACGTAACAGTCCTGATAAGCCTTAAAATTCGGGAAGAACTCCACTTCTTCCAGGACAACCGAGCCGATCTTCTCACTGATGAAGATCCTGCCCGTTGTAATTGGCATGTGCTCGGCATACCTCCAGGGGTTGGCGTCCGAGCATGCCGGGAGGTCCTTAACCGAAATCCTTTTCGGCTGCTTTGAACTTCCCATGGTCCTGATGTATTCATGTGTCTCACGGAGTTTCTTGTCCATGAGAGCTTCGAGCATTCGGAACATCTCCTGGGCGCTGGATGGGATGGGGTCCGGGGTAGCGGAGGTAGACGGGAGTGATACATCCGTCAGTGTAGGAGTCGGTGTGGGGGTGGAAGGTGGAGCGACCTCCTGCTCCGACTCGGTGTATTCCACTTGGTCTTCCTTATAGTCCAGTTCTTCGGCCATGAGGTTCCTCTCCGTGTTCTCCGACACTTCCGACATACGTTCCGCGTTGTCGGTATCCAGACGGCACTCGTGCATGGACTGGGCCATGATTACATCAGGTTCCACCGTTATCTGGACGGTGGGGATCTGATCCTTGGGGACCACAGAGTCTGGGGATGCCTTCAGGAAAAGCAAGGCCCTCAAGTTTTCGGTGGCAAGGTATGGTCTGGTGGCGTTCTTCTGGAAGCCACGCACCCACTTGCGTAGCTTCTCTCGAGAAGAGTCCCTAACCTCCGCTGAGGGAGGATTATTGAACGCCTCGACCAGCCGGTCCTTGCAGACTGTACAGTTCAGCGGGTCCCAAAACTTCAGATCGCCTTTCTTGTTGGCGCAAGGGGCGTGGGTCCTACACGCCGTGTGCCCGTAGAAGTGCGGGCGCTTCACTCCACAGAAGCCGTGCTCGCATTTCACGTACTCCTCCTGTAAGAGAAAGAGAACATGAGTATGGGGAAGTCATATTAATGACTTATATTCTAAAGTTAAATATTAATAGGTTAATTTTTAACTTAATCTTAAGTGATATAAACATTGTGATGTTTGAGAGTGGAGCGGGAAATGAAGTAGATAGACAAATACTCCGTGTAACCCGCCCGGCTGGTTACCGTAACCTTATCCATAGGCAATTTGTTTGTGACCGAGGACACAAGGCAGAATTCTTCCTAGATTGCCAGGGAGGCAAGGGGAATTCTAATAGGAATTGCTAAGGATATAAATCTGGGAATGAGACCACTCAGACCGTTGAATTGGGGATGTAGAAGACCCCATAGGGTAACGGTTTCCGGCAACCAGCCGTGCTAAGATACACACAGCATGCTGGAAAAATGTGATATGCAAGAAGACAGCACAGCTACTAATAGAACAGTAAGACAATACCTATCTATTTATGTAGTCAAACCATCTGGTTGCAAGGTAGGGCTATCAGAATGTGTTGATAGCTAGGAGAAGGGGTGCAAGTCACTTTGGCGCCTCCGGAATGCCCCGGCAGACCGGAGGCACGCCGGAGGCCGCTCCAGCAGAGTTTCTGGCATTAGGGAAGACAAATAGAGAAGTCAGGAGTAATGCCAGGATGGCGGCCGCCGGTACAACGGCGGGACTCCGGCGGGAGGCGGCGGCTCTGGCAGCCGAAGGTTGCCGGCTTGGTGACAGGGACAAGGATGAGCTATAGCAGAACCGGACTACCGGCAATGGATGCCGGCACTCCGGGGGCCGGTCCGTTGGACGGACGACCGAAGCTAGGAGGTAAGAGGGTAGGCCATCGGCTGTACGCCGACGGGAGGCAGCAGCCCTCCGGCACACGGAGGACTGACAGCCCAGGGGGCAAGGAATGAGTCACCAAGGGGGGAGGTCGGTATCACCGACAGTAGAGGCGGCAAGGGACCGGCACCAGGACAGTGAAAGAGACAGAAGGAGGGATGTAGGGGTACGGACACGAACCCCAAGGCATCCCACCTGAATGGGTGTACCCATGATAGAGGCTAGCCCTATCACCCAGTGGCAGGGGGCCGCAGGCGGCCGGGAGCCAGTGTAGCCCAAGGGAGGGCTAGGGAACACCCAAGAGGGGGGAGAACCCCTGCGGACAAAACGCATCCAGTGGCTAACCTCATAGGACTCTATGAAGGGTATATGTACCAGAGCGGACTGCACACAGGAAATCAAGGTAGCCCTATCACTCCACCCTAAAGAGGAGTTGTAGGACAGGGGACAGATGGGTATAGGCTAACCTAAGTATAGGCTAGGCCATACAAGAGATAGGTGGGGAGGGGAGAAGAAGAAGGGTGTTCCATAGGGGAGGTTCTGTATTAAAGCGACCACCAAGGAAGGGAGGACGCTCCCTAGCCTAAGGTAGGCAGCCTGTCTGAGAACGGTGCATGGGTACCGTTTCAGCAAGGCACAGAACTAACTCCCCCCAAGCCTAACCTAGAGCAGGGATGTTACACCCTGAACCAGGAAGGTTGGAAGACGTATAGCAATTGCAGGGAAGGTCAGGTAACCTAGCCTCAGTAATAGAGGAAGGGCAGGCCGTTCCTCATTCTCGGACGCAAAAATAAGGGGGGATCATTCCCTTAGGGAGGACAGAGAAGCGATAAGTACTCTGGTATGAGCTTTATCCCCTTACGTGGTAGGGGGAGCAAGGCTACGCAGAGGGAATGCCCTAAGGCAGGGGGTGAATGGAGCATATAGGGGGCCTACAATTAGGTTAGGTTAGAAAGGCACACTGTCAAACCTATCCCCTATATGGTCCCTGAAGGCAAAAACACTTGCATCACAGTAAACAGTATCATAAAATAATGCCACTATCTTCATAACTAAACCTAGGATCACTGTAATATATCATGCATGAACACTGATGATAGGCACTCTGGCCTAGGGGCTAGACTAGCGAACTGGTATGGGGTCAGGCGATGACCAATAAAAGAGCGTCAAAACACGATATATAAAGTTTCTAGCTATGAAGACTAAATAACTAATAGTATCGGTTAGTTAATGAGGCCGGAGAAGCTGTTGAGGCTAGCTAAATAAGGCATGCAGAACAACAGCGACGCCATAAAATGGCGGGTCCGGTAGCAGCACAGCTCTGCCAAAAAACATAAATTATCTCGAAAACTAAAAGTTACTTTACGGTCAGAGCTTATTTAAACAATACTGGAACCTTGTACTCAACTTTCCAGAAGAAGGCGAGGCCGAGGGTAGAGACATGGCTAAGATGCAAGTCGATAAGGTAAGCACAGGGTAAAATCCGTCTAGTAAGGCAAGCTACTAAGCGAAGGATGAGGACGGACGTGACGTCATTTAGCATTGGCGCCCATTTGTTTACGTATCGAGTACCAAAAGTAGCCACGGACGAGATTAGCTGTGGAACGGCTCCCAAGCTATTCTCCGCCCCTACACATCGAAGTGTTAACTCTATGTGGGGTGCAGATAGCTATGTGGCGCGTTAATACATGCGTCCCCTGTTGTTATACGATGTCTTAAAGGGAAACCTTTAGGATACTTGCTCCAGAAGTTAGAATTCTGTGATAACCTGGGGTTAAATTCTCTGGGAATATCTAGTAGTTTATATACCCAAGGAAGCTACCAAAAAGGAACCTTCCATCAGGACGCCATGGCTTGAGCCCAAAAGAGAATCTTAGTAAGGTTTTTCTTATACTTCAAAGTAGATATTATTCTTTACAAGTAGATCAATTGGAGACGCATCATACACGGAAGGAAGGAACCCAATTGTTACCACTTGATCTAAAATTACTTGGATTGGAATCAAGCATAAATAATGAAATCCCAGTTGAATCCGGTGTAATGGTCTGTCCCCCCCCCCCCCAATAAGAAATTCCCCACGGGGGAAATATGGCCCTGAATAATATTCCCCCCTATGGGCCAAGATTCCCACTTTGCTTGGTGGAGGTAATCATTATTTCGGAAGGGGAGAAAACCAGACTATTACACCGGGTCATAAAAGTAAGTCATTAAATTCTTTAATATTAATGTTTTTAGAGTGCGCAGTTAAATATTACCTCTTGCCAGTACAAGTTTTTGACCTTGGAAGGGGGTGCGAGGGCTTGCCCCGGCTAGGGGTTGTGACCTGGGAACTTCTAGATTAGGTTAGGTGGGTTTGTTAGGTTCTGTACCCTTTTGTACCTTTTTATATTTTGTGTAAATGGTATATGGAAAAATGCTTTAAAATACACGTTAATATTATCGTAGCATTGCCAACATTAACAATGGAATCGTAACATTGGTAACGTTGCGTATAATTGTGTGTGTATATATATATATATATATATATATATATATATATATATATAATTGTGTGTGTGTATATATATATATATATATATATATATATATATATATATATTGTCAAACTTACCATTGATTATTTAATTCATGAAAATAGTTTCTATGTAAGGGAGAGTGGGGGCGAAATATCTTAGGGGGGGAAATCCTCCTGGGGGAATAACTGCCCGAGCAGTTTTTCCCGGTGGGAAATTGATCTTCGGCTAATTTTCCAGGGGGAAATTTCATTCAGGGGGAAAAATTTCCTGCTACACCGGTTCTCTTTGGGAGATGCAATAAAGCACAAATAATTATGCAATATGGAGGAGGTTTTGGAATTTAGCATCAAGAGATGATCAATTAATCGGATCAGACTGATTCAGGTATATAAACATCTAGTTAGGTTACAGACAGTGTTGCCACTTCAGTATGATGTAATAAGTTGCAAGCTCAATACTTTAAATTTCCTCTTTGATAGAATTTTTTTTAACTATTTTTGTTTATCTTCATATATATATATATATATATATATATATATATATATATATATATATATATATATATATATATATATATATATATATATATGTCAATTGCTTTTTTTACCATTTTGTAAATGATAATGAAACGAAAACTGTTTTTGCAATTAGTATTATGGTCTTCTTTCTCTTCTTTCAGATTTCATTTACAAAAAGCTTAATTACCTAAATTCAAAATTGTTCTCTGGACATCCATCAGCCCTTTTGTTCCAGAACCAAGCATTGTTCAATCCCTCAAATAGATACTGTTATCAAAATGCAGTATGAATAAAATGGATATGTTGGTCTTTTCTGATTCAATGCTACAAAGCTGGAGAACAATATTCGGTCGTTTCAAATCTAGAATGAAATGCAAAATTACTTATCAGTCATTGTATCACAATCAATTGAGATGGTTTTCACTATTATGAAAACATATTGGCAAGAAATTAATATGATTCTGTATATAAATTCATGTTTTGATGAAAACTCTTTCGTTCCATTTTAATTATTTGGTTTATACTCATAACTATAAACATTTTATATTGAGATCGCCATTTCTTTTAATTTATTTACCTATTATGAAGTTATTCCGTTGAATAAATTTAATTGAATAGATTTGAACATGAAAGGGATCGAGGTATCTTGGGAAAAACGGATTTTGAGCGAAGTGAAAAATCTATTTTTGGGTGAAAGACCCATGTCGTCCTGATGGAAGTTCTTTCATAAGTAGCTTAATAGGTTATATGTGACTACAGTGATATATCCCAGAGAATTTACCGAATGTATCCAGAATTCTAACTCCTGGAGCGAGTATCCCTTAAAAATTCACAAAGGGATATCGCGTAAGGACGTATCTTGACACATCTCACAGCTATTTACACCCCAAATAGCGATTTTCACTTCGAGAGGGAAAAGTGGCAAGAAAATAGGAGAGTCGTTAAAAAGGTAAACACTCGATTCTCCTAATGTAGTGTAATAGTTCGCCCAATCGCCACCACGAGGCGCCACCTAAGGCATTCTTTGTAGCTTCGTAGGTATTGCAGATACAGTACTAAAGGTAGGGATTCATATCCTTTTACTAAAGGAGGGTGGGTCCATCAGGACGACATGGCTCTTTCACCCGAAAATAGATTTTTCACTTCGCTCAAAATCCGCTTTTGGGGCTTAGGCCATGTCGTGTTGATGGAAGTTTACCAGAGCATTAATGTATCTGTGGATTTATAATAGTGCCATTATCTTGAATTAACTATTTCCTATCTGGTCGTCAAGACCAAAGACACTTGATGTTACCGTAATACATCAATCAACTGAGCATACCAAATGCCAGCTCTTCCTGCCCCCTACAGGGAAAAGTCTATATAGACTTTAGGAAAAAAATCCGAAAATTGTGAGTACAAAGAGCAATTAGCAAGCAGAAGCATATTGTGTCCTTATATACGTAAAGCATAGTTTGTACTAATAGGCAATGAATAGAATACTGTACCTCCCAGGTCCGGATCTAGACAGATAGGTTCATGTTCACGTAGGGATCGTAAAACAGTAAAATAGACATGGTACAACCAAACTTACCTGTTTGCAAAAGAGAAGACATTAATCTTACAGAGTCCTGAGAGGATCAAAGATGCTCTGATATACATGATCTAAAAAATCTTGAGGCGAAAGAGACGCAAAGATTCCTTCTAATGTTTATTTACAAGAAACACAGAAATCATGAATGGAATTAATATATTTATGCTAAACATATTGCATAAAAAAGCATAACAGTAATAACAAAATAATAAGTTTCATCTGAAAGAGAAACAAAAGCCACTCAAAGAAATAAAATATTTCACTGCATAATGTTATTACCAGGAACACTAGCATATAAAATGCTGGCACTTGTATCAAATTATCATGCATGAGGTCACCTAGTTAGATAAAACAGTTCATAGTGTCTCTAACAACACAATACTTATCATGATATACCTAATTCTATCATGTACACCCTTCACTAAAAGTCCCTATTAGTGCACTGTCCTTCGCAGTAATCAAGCACCAGGTTTTATCACACTACCTGCAGCTACCACATGAAACTTGATTTCCTGTAATTGCTTCGCATAGTGCTTAAAGAATACCCTAGAAGATTTCCAGCCAGTATAGGCACGCAGGTTTTCAAACGACATAGTCTGAAAGAAGTTTAGAGGCAACTTTTCTCGGATCGTGACCTGCGGGTGTACTGTCAGGATCCGCTCTGCGAATAAAGTAGGTGATTTTCACCCTTATCTGTTTCAAAGATAACGTTGAACCAGAAGTCTCTCCCCTGAAAAGCTGACCTCCCTTAAAGTCTGAAGTTCTACGAAGATAGACCTTTAGGCATTTCACTGGGCAGAGGGATGCTTCTTCCTTCAGAGTGCAGATTCTCCAGGGACCCCATCTCTTAGTGGGTAGCTCGTTCTTGGCGAGAAACGACGGATCCGGAAAGAGATTTAAATCTCCGTTCTTTGTAAACTGAATGTGGCCATCATCCCTCGAGAGGGCCACTATTTCACTAACTCTGGCTCCTGAGGCTAGTGCAAAAAGAAATATCACCTTCTGAGTCAAGTCTTTCAACGAGCAATCTTCATTGTTCAAAGTTGCAGCCAGATGAAGAACCTTATCCAAAGACCAGGTCGAAGTTTGGCGCAGGCTTTTGGAATCTTGTTGAAGATTTCATTAGAAAAGTCCACCTGGAAGGCGTATAGAATCGGCCTAGCCAATGCAGATTTACAAGTAGTAATTGTATTAGCTGCTTATCCTTATCCGTGAAGATGGATGAACAAGGACAAACAGAAGTCCGTGGAAATCTCTTGCGGTTTCTTCGCCTTAACAAAGGCTACCCATTTCTTCCAGGAAGACTCGTATTGTCTTCTTGTGGACTTTGACTTATATTCTTCTAAGAAGTTAATTATGTCTGCAGAAATCCCGAACCCTTTCTTAACAGCTAGGGTGGGAAAATCATGAGATGAAGGTTCTGGGTTTTCTCTGATGAAGCGTAGACAGTCGATTTCTGCACTTGCTGAGTTAGAACTGGTTCCGGCAACGGCATCAGCTTCAGGCGTAGTTCTGTTATCAGAGGGAACCAGTCGCTGCCTGGCCACTTGTGGCCACTATCGCTGCCCTCCCCCGAAAGGATCTCAATTTGTCGAGGGCTTTCAACAACAGGTTGGTTGGTGGGAACAGGTAAATCCTGGACCATCTGTTCCAATCCACGGACATTGCGTCCGTTGCTTCCACTAGAGGATCTTCGTACGGGGCAATATACTGGGATAGTTTCTTGTTGTCGCTTGTTGCGAAGAGATCTACTTGCAGTCCTGGGACTTTGTTCAATATGAAGGAGAATGATCCTGCGTCTAGGGACCATTCGGACTCTATCGGATTGATCCTGGATAGAGCATCCGCTGTCACATTGCGGAATCCTTGGAGGTGGACTGCTGTCAAGTGCCACTTCATCCTCTTGGATAAATGAAAGATGGTCAACATCACTTGGTTTAATTGAGGCGATCTTGAGCCCTGTCGATTTATGCATCTCATTATCACTTCACTGTCTAAAACCAGGCGGATGTGGATTGAGCAGCGAAGTCTCAGTTTCTTCAGAGATAGAAAAACTGCCATGGCTTCCAGGAAGTTTATGTGGAAGGACTTGAAGAGTGGAGACCAGGTTCCCTGCACCTTCCGATAATGAGTGTGACCTCCCCAACCTTCCTTCGAGGCATCCGTGTGAACGGTGACTGCTGGTGGAGGTGGTTGCAAGGTTACCTTTCTTCTTAAGTTCTATGCTTCCGACTATGGCTTGAGAATGGATCGCAGACGATTTGGGAATGGTCTTCGTAGATCTCTTCGATCGCAGTAAGCGTATTTTCTCCAGACATCTTTTAACTGCACTCAAAAGTGGGTCCGTCAAAGAGGCAAACTGGAGAGACCCCAACACTCTCTCCTATTGTCTTCTTGATATTCTTCGAGATTGGGCAAAGAGAGGCAATGTGACTGTAGGTCCCAGTGAACTTCCAGCCACTGAAACTTTTGAGCTGGAGAAAGCCAAGACTTTTTCATGTTGATCTTGAACCCTAGGTTTTCTAGGAATTGAATCACTTTTCTGGAGGCTTACATGCATTCTTCTTTGGATGCTGCCCACACCAGCTAATCGTCCAGGTAGGCCATCACCTGGACACCCATGAGGCGTAGTTGTCGAATGACTGCGTTCGCAAGCTTTTTGAATATTCTTGGAGCAATGTTCAGACCGAAGGGCATGGCTCTGAAAACGTATTTTCTTTTCTGGAGCTTGAACCCTCGGTAGTGGGAAACCTGACAGTTGATTGGCACATGCCAGTAAGCATCCGTCATGTCTATGGAGACTGTGTATGCCCGTTTCGGCAGAAGGGTCCTTATGTGCTGAAACGTCAGCATTCTGAACTTGTAGTTCACAATGAACTTGTTGAGTGGTGATAAGTCCAGAATGACTCTGAGCTTTTCCGAATCCTTCTTCGAAACACAGAACAGCCTTCCTTGGAATTTGATGGACTTTGCTTTCCTTATGACTCTCTTGTCTAATAGTTCTTGAACATATTCTTCCAGAACTGGGGTTGATGGTTGGAAGAATTGAGGAAAGCTTGGTGTGGTTGAAATTCAACCCCAGCCCAGTCCTTTCTTGATCAGGCTGTGGGCCCAAGGATCGAAGGTCCACCGATCCTGAAATTGGAGAAGTCTCCCTCCTACCGGCAGCATTTCACTTAGAGTGCTGACTGGAGGATTTACCTCCTTGTCCACGACCACTTCTGTTGCCCCTGCCTCTGAAGGGGCGCCTCGAGGAACCCCGAAAGGAACCTCGAGACTTTGGCTTAGAAGTAGTAGCCTGCCTTTCGTAAACTGGGGTGAACACTGGCGACTGAGAAGCCAGAGTTTGGGGCACCAGTTGAAAAGTGGTGGTGGGTTGCGCAACCGTCTGGGGCACCGTGGCCATGGGAAGCTGTTGCTGCTTTGGTCAAGAGGGCAAGCGAGGTCGTTTAGACTTGTTCTTCGGCTGGGGACCCTCGTCAGCTGAAGATTCTCGTTTTGAAGAGAAGCCCCATTTGGAAAGGAGATTTCTATTCTCCAAGGCGGCTTTGTCTGCAACCTCCTTGACCACTTCACTCGGGAAGATGTCTTTTCCCCAGGTGTTAGAAGCTATCAGCTTCCTAGGTTCGTGCTTAACGGAAGCAGAAGCAAACACGAACTCCCTACAGGCCCTTCTGGCCTTGACAAAGTTGTACAGGTCTCTCGTTACCGTAGCCAAGTGAGCCTTGGCGAAGACCATATACATATCCGCGGTGTCAGGGATACTAGCCTTCGTGTCTAGCCCTGTTTGGAGGGACATGGAAGCAGCCAGGCGTTCCTTAGTCTCGTGTTCTCTCTTTAAGAGAAAATCAGTCAGCTTTGGGAGGTCTTCGTTGAACTGACGTCCAGCGATATCGGCCTCCAGCTTCCCGACTGTGAAGGTGACGTGAACATCCTTCCTGTCCTTGTCGTCTGATGGGAAAGCAAGGGTGAAAGGCTTGCTTTCTTCTAATGTGGGGTAAGGTTTACTTGCCTCCATGGCCTTCAGAGCTGGTTTAAACCCTTTGTCCATAAAGGGAAAAGCGCGTTTAGGGTCAGCAACAAACGATGGATGTTTTTTTGCTAAGAGCCGGCAACTTCGAACTGATGAAAGCCCTCTCTTTCAGAGTTTTGGAAAATAAGGCTTGTGCCTTAGCAAGCTCAAGGACAATTGTCTCCTTGGGTTCTGTCTCTTCTTTCGACGCCGGTTCATTCCTAAGGCGGATGTAACAGTCCGGATAAGCCCCTCTGCTGGGCCAGAATTTGATTTCCTCCACTGGTACTGTGCCCAGTTTCTTCGAGAGGAAAATTTTGCCTGCTGACATAGGCATATGCTCTGCGTACCTCCAAGGGTTAACATCAGAGAAAACGGGAAGGTCCTTCATGTTCAGCTTCTTCAGAGCCATACGTGAAGACACCAACTGCTCAATCTCCGTCCGAAAAGTGGCTTCCTTCTCGACGACCTCTTCTGTAGGTCCTGCAACATGGAGATCAAGGAATGAAGAGTGCTCGTGATCAAATCGAGCTGAGGTGGTTGAGAAGAAGTTGATGGTGCCGGATCGGCCGCTACAGCTGAAGAAACAGAAGCTACTTCGGCGTTCTCAACATTCTCTTCAGGGGGGCAACTACCTCCTGATCCAACTCTTCCACGAGGAGATTCTTTTCTGTCTCCTCGGAGACGACAGACATGTTATCGTCCAAATGGATACCCTCCAATGTATCCGCAACGTTAGTATCCTGGGTCTGCTGGACCTGAAGTTGAACCAAGGGGATCTCAGGTTTTGTCTGGGGAATGATAGCATCATCATGAGCTCTGGGGAAGAGACAATCCCTCATCCTAGCATTAGGAAGGTATGGGCCCGAAGCATTCTTTTGAAAGCCCCTGACCATTTACGCAGCGTGTCCCTAGCTGCATCCCTAGACTCTAGAGTCTTTTGGTCATCAAAAGCCTCCTTTACCAAATTCTCACAAATGGTACATACCTGCGGGTCCCAATACTTTAGAACCCCTTTGGTGACAGAGCAGCGGGCGTGAGCCCTGCACACTCCATGTCCGTAGAAGCTCTTGCTACAGACTCTACAAAAGTTGTTCCCGCACTCGGTATGCTCCTCCTGTAAAGAAAGAAAAGCAAATGAGTTTTTTTGTGAAATCTTCAGATTTCGACTTAAATTAAGCATTATATTTAGCTAGGATAGGGTAAGCTATAGGTAGGAAAGACACCTACATGTGCCTCCTGTCCAGCCATTTGCTATGACCTCCTCCCATATTGAACTAAGCAATTCCTAGGAATTAATTACTGGAAGACATTATCCAAGATATATTAAGTGTCCTCATGACACGTCTTCCAAAATGCACAATACGGTGGAAAAATCTAATGGAATTTAACCATTATTAAAAGAGAGAATAATTTCTCCTAAATGATGGTCTCACAAATGGCTGCCCAAGAACCACATGTAGGTTGGAAAAATTTGGTTTCCCAGGGCCCAGCAGTAGCTGGCGGCAGTATGCCGCCAGTATTGCCGGTCCTGCCAACATTGCCGGCCCCACCGGCTCTGCCGGCCTAGCCGACACTGCTGGCCCCAGCGAAAGCGACGGACCGCCGACACTGCCGTCCCGGTCGGCACTCGCCCGGCTAGCCGGCACCAGCCGGGCCTGCCGGCACATGCCTGCCTGACTGGGCTCAATTACTAACTTATAATATAATGGATGGAAGGCACAGGCCGGCTGCCGGCAACAGCACGGTTGCCGGCTACCGGTGATAGGATACCTGCCGTCGGCACCTCGATCAGCGATAACCAAGGCAAGAGGAGGCAGCGAACTGCCGGCCTAACCATCCATATAGACGCCGGCAGAACTAACTGCCGGCGGCTAGCCCATAAAGAAAGACAGAGAAAAAGGTAAGGATAAAGGACGGCAAAGGATCAGCTATGCCGGCCAGCACCCTGAAAGAGTGAGCCAGTTGAAGAGGGAATTGGATTCGGGCTTCCACTCAACCATATCCTATCATAAAGAATATGGAAGGCAGTCCAAGGGAGGACTCGAGGGCACACTCAAAGATATGAGGTTACCTGCCTAGCCAGCAGCCGACAGGGATACTCAGGCCAATTCTACAGACCCCCATAGCGACTATGTAGGACCACGGCCAAGGGTGAAAGATCATCCAACACAAAAAGAGATTGCGGGGTAGGGGCTAAAAGTCCATTAGTAAGGTAGTACCCTAAGGAATTACCTAACCTGAGTGATTCTGATCTCAAAGTAACCTCAAGTAGGGGAAATCAATTCCCCAGAAAGGGTTAGGTAAAAGAGAACGCCCATAGGACACACTCTTAGAGAGCAGAATCACATACCAGGGATTTCCACCAAGGAAGAAACCTATCTTCCAGTAAGAAAACACTAGAACAGGACTGTCTGCTAGGCCAGGAAAAGGAAACTGTGAAACAATAACCTTAAAGTGGCCTAGGGAGGACTAGCCTCCTGAACAGCAACTAGGTTAACTAAGAAGTCATTTCCCAGAAGCTAGATGCCTAACACAGACTTACTCTGATGTCCCGTCCTCCACTCCAAACCCGAAGATTGGCAAAGAATCAGCTATGCCAGTTCGAGGAAAGGAGAGAGAAACGAAACACCCCAGTAAATTTTACCCAAACATAGGTCAAAGCAAATCTAACTAAGGATAGCCTAGGCTAATCAGAGGGAAAGGGAATTACTCTTAAATCTGAGATAGTATTGACTTAAAAGTTATAGGAGATATCAATCTCCCCTTAAAAGACAATACAAGAGCAACAAGGGACATATATCAAGTATACTAAAGCCCTTAGGCTATTAAGCCAAAGAGCATAAAGAAACGTTCATCGAAACTCTAGTATACTAATATTGAAGAGGAAAAATTACACAGTAATATCTTAATTGTATAAAATATTGCCTGAGCTTCAATGAAACTTTACCAGGAAGGTTATATCATGCATGAAATGTGAAGGTGCCAAGGCTAGGAAGCCTAGCACTCGTGAGGCTCGATCATAATAGCCAAAACCATGACAACAAAGACATAATATAAAAATCCCTAACTAAGAAAAGTAAATAGCTAAAGTTATTAAAGCGATAATGCCGAGAATATCGTTCTTGCTAACTAAATGAACAAAAGAATGATCGCGTTCTTGACGCCATCCGGCTGGCAACAGCTCTTGTTACGTTAATCACGATCTCAATCGACAAGCAAAACTGGCAAGAGCTTACATTTACACAATTCAAAGATATTACTTAACTTTCCAGATGCTGATGAAGCGGGGGAATCCATCACAACGATGAAAAAGCTTTCAAAATAGCGAGATAACTCTGAAAAAATACCGGACACCGAAGCTGGCTTAGATGGCGCCTCGCGGTGGCGATTGGCCGAACTATTACAGTACATTAGGAGAATCGAGTGTTTACCTTTTTAACGACTCTCCTATTTTCTTACCACTTTTCCCTCTCGAGGTGAAAATCGCTATTTGGGGTGTAAATAGCTGTGAGATGTGTCAAGATACGACCTTACGCGATATCCCTTTGTGAATTTTTAAGGGATACTCGCTCCAGGAGTTAGAATTCTGGATACCTTCGGTAAATTCTCTGGGATATATCACTGTAGTCACATATAACCTAGGAAGCTACTTATGAAGGACCTTCCATCAGGACGAAATGGCCTAAGCCCAAAAATATTATTATACTCTTAGTAATTAATCAGGTGGAATCGGCCGGGGTTGGAAGTCAGAACAACTGCTGTACTATTGAGAAGAACGAAGTGGTTCCTTTCTCTCTAAGAAAACATCATTTTCCACTTAATGAATAAGTGCTCAAACCAGATTTTCTTCTTGTTGCATATTAATCCTTGGTTTAAGACTCTGTCTCTCAAAGGTTTGTCCTTCCTGAATCCACCGCTGGTAGGCACCATTTTAATAATAATAATAATAATAATAATAATAATAATAATAATAATCTTTATTTCAGCAAAAGCCATATATAGTTACAATAAGGGTACAGTGATCTTACACTTTTGTCATCCGTAAAAAAAAGATGAGATATGCAATAATATCAGAGATATATTACAAACATCTATTAGCAGGTTGACCACAGAGTTCTAAGGTCTGGGTAATAAAATCACAATAGAATTAACGCTTAATAATGATGATAACATACATATCAGCAAAGAAAAAGAGGGAGAAAAAAAAGGGGGTGATGACAATGATGATTATTTTGGAACACAAATTGATTGAATAATGAAAGAACACTGGGGAAAATAAAAATTTAGTCACAGAACAGGTGGTGTGAAGGAAATACAGGACTTCCAGACAACAAAGATGTAACATAATAAAACACGTTATCATAACATCACTGGGTATTATACCTAAGTTATTTAGTGATGAAGATTTGGCATAGCCACACTATCAAAGATTAGTGAATACAATTCATTTTACTGACGCTTCCTTATTCCAGGTTTCCCTCATTTTGGATTTTATTCTCGCTGCACTTGTAAGCACATTTTGAATTAGGGGATTTTCATTAGATCATAGGCGGGAGGTGAGACTTACTATAGAGCATCGAATGATGGCTTTTAGGTTATCCAGTCTATTTTCAACAAACATCGCTGAAGCTGAATGGTGCCTCGGGGTATTGGTGAGGCGTCTTAGGATATCATTGTGGATGACTGTGATACGTCTCATCGATTCACGTGTATAGTTTGCCCATAGCAAGCAGCCGCATACGTTATAGCAGTAGGTTTGAAATAGAAGTTTTATGATATCTTGGTGGCAGAAGGCTAGTCTTCTCGTTACCATTTTCATTAAAGGTTTGTTATAGTCAAAAGATACGTCTATACCAACTAGCCACAGTAGGCACAAGGAAGACTTCCCCACACCCATAAGTGAGAGGGCATCAGGAGACTATCTTATTCAATATGATATGTGCATTTTATACACAAGCAGGAATACATTAATGTTTGTGATATCCGCCAATAGTTTTTCTCGTTGTTGTTGTTGTTGGAGTATTATAGCCAACTCTTGTTGTTGGCACGGGCCTTTCCCTTAGTCAGCCCTAGTGAATACGCAAATGGTTGGATAATCTTAATCCAACTCTTTCTAAAACTTTGAATTCTTTTTCTCAAACTATATATGTAAAATATCACAATTTTTTCGTGAATGATATACAAAAATTGCAATAAAATTTTTAACGAATAATTATAAAAACAAAAACAAAATCTTAAAAGGTAACAGTAAGCAAGGCTGTTCAAGAGTATATCATTACACAGTCACTCTCTGACTGATATTGGCAGGGAAAGTTCCATCTTGGACTGTGAGTCACACTGATCAGGCACGACTCTCCTGCAGATACAGTTTCCCTGACATTTTCCGTTTCATGAGGGTGTCTTGTGGTATAGTGACAACGTCATACTGGCTTAATTGGAAAGGCCAGCGTTCGATTCTCCCAACAGACGAGGGAAATAAGTTTTGTTTCTGTTCTTATTAATAATACTTTTATTGTTAGGAAAGGTGCAACTTAGATTGGTTGGAAGTTCGTAAGCTACACAGCTAAGTATAATACATAATAAAATGAAAGTGCTATTGCATCATTTTACCTGCATTCCTTGTTACTGTTTTGATTCAGTTTAATCTTTACTTCTGCTATCCTTTCCAACCTTTGGTATTACAATCTCCTGATTTTCCATATAATTGAAACTTTGCCTAACACACGGATTGGTAACAATAATTACAAAATGAAACATTATAATATCCAAGTTTGAAGTTCCAAAGTATCAATAAGTAAATTCCAAGACTTAAGGAGAATATTCATTATGTGGTTACTATTTTCACTAATTTCTCTTAAAGTGAGATTAAGCAAAACCAAAGAAAACTGAATCGTTGAGGGCTTAGTAGTATACTCTGCATCCCTACACAATAAACAAAGTTTATCCTTATCATTCTCGTTTCTATGATTTTCCTTCAATTCTAGAATATTCAACCTTATTTTCATAAGCATTACTGGCTCATTAGTGTTAACTTCTTCTATATAATTTCTTTTACCATTACTAATCACAAACCTCAGTTTGGTCATCTCTGCTTTCTTTTCTTCTATTTTTCTTTTAATTTTATTTGCCACTTTACTTTGTAATTTCTTTTTTTTTGTTCTCACTTTTTATACATCCTTACTTATTCACTTTTAATATCATATATATCGAATATTTCAATGATACTTTTTTCCTAACATTCCCCATATGGTTCTCTTATTTGGACAGCTATATGTACCTAGGAGTTGTCATATCCCTAATATCGCAAGAGGGTCTGCCCCTCTCTTTTATTCTTCTCCTGTACTTCTCTTTCTACCTATTTTCCTAATCTTTCCCTTCCTGAGTACCTGCCTTTGAGCTATAAATTGGATTGTATCCAGGGGTACTCTTCCTTTCCCCATATTCCCCACTTCTCTATTATTATTATTGCTTTCTTCCTTTACGGCTAACCTTAAAGGAGTAAATCGTGTAACTAAATGAAAGATCGAATGGAAAACTTGCAGCCATGGGATATATGTCTTCTCTAAAGAACGGAGCAGATGAGCATATACAGAAGAAGTACTACCTAGCCTGTACCAGAACACTTATGGACTATGCTGATCTTACCTTAACAAAGCTGACAGAGGCCCAAAGAGTTACTCTAGAGGTAATACAAAATGATGACATGAGACTCATGCTATGAGCACCCTTGTGGACAAGGCTGTGTAATATCAGGCTTGAAACCAACTTGCCGACCTTAGAAGACAGGATTGCACAGAGAAACGCGAGCACTAGGCAAAAAAGTTTCTCTCTGATAAAGACTCCATAGCAAAGAAGAAGGTAAGAGAAGAGCTCACAGACCTAAAGCTCCTATAGCAAGGACCACAGTGATAACCTAAAGAGCCTGGGAATAGCTAAAGTAATACTGCAACTGAGCCCAGACACAACCGAGGGCACATAGCACATCCCACCGTGGAAAAGGGAAATTACACCTTTCTGATATATGCTATAAAACTTCCAAAAGCAAAAGAAGATTGCACAATGGAGGAACTAAGAACAGCAGCCCAGAAGGCAATCAGAAGCATAGAAATTACAGGGGCACAGACCTATTACACAGACGGCACTGTGGATCCTGGAATTCAAACAACAGGAGCTGCAGTATACTCCAATAACTTTGTGGCTTGCTGGAGAATATCCAACAATGCCTCCACCAAGCATGCAGAGCTTGTTGCAATAAAGCAAGCACTGAAATATTCGTTTGAAATTGAAGAAAGACCATTAGTCATCCACAGACTCAAAATCCTCAATGCAAGCCTTGCAACAAGCAGAGCACAAAGAAAAAACAGGTTTACTAGCTGATATCAAGTCACTACTACATCAGCACAATAAAAGAGGCAGATCTGTGACTCTCAACTGGATTCCCAGTCATATTGGAATGTCAGAAAATGAGAAATCAGATGAGCTAGCCCAAAGTACAGGCACATAGACAGGGTACAGGTGCACATACAGCCTGCACATCAGCAGATCAATAACAAAATAAAGCCACAGCTCAAAGAAAATATGATCAAGGACCTACACAAGTGGATATAAAATAACTCCCCTTCTGCCTCATGGTAAAAGTAGGCCACAGATCTGGTGCCTTCCCTCATTGACAGGCACACACCAAGAGAGCAAGCTGCATGTATTTACAGACTCAGGCTGGGGTACAAAGCCTGCTGGGAGACTGTAAAAAACAGTGTAAGACCATACGAACACTGTGAAAAGATAACACAACAGACCCTTTTGCACTACCTGCTAGAATGTAGGGAGACAGCGTATCTAAGGGGTAACTTACAACCAGATGCTAACTCACAAAGCGCCAGGCAAACTGCAGCCACAGTGGTAAAAGCAATTATTGAGGATATTGAAACCCACAGACAATTGCTTTCAAACCTACCTCGACCAAGCTAATGTAACCTCTGGAAGTTCATTCAACTTCATCTCATCCTCTCACTTTAAAACCCTATACACATCATCTTCCGTATTCTTCCATAAATTTTTCTACTACTAAAATACCCTACAGGGACCCTAGGGATTAAATGGTTGGATAACCCCATCTGCAATATATCTATATTTTCAAAGGCCTTATAATTTTTAAAAAACTACTACTATCCGTGACATGATGACCCCCTTTCACTACCACCATCATCCTTCCTCTGTTTATATCTGTTTCTACAACTAAAAACCTTGTAAGAACATCACTTCCTCCGTCGTCCAACAATTTCACCGAATTCTCTATTTTATTTAAATTCTCCTTTCGTCACACTGTGGCTAACTGTACATATTTATTCCGCTCCCTCAGAGCTACAATTTTATGTATTTGTTATTTCATTACCCATTTTTATTGACTTGTAATTCAAGTATTTGTGCGTGTGTAAAAACACACATATTTTAGTGGTTAGTTCAAGCCGAATTGCCACCTTGCCGCATGCTACTTTTCCGTCTGCACCCTGTATTATAATCCCACGTATGTTTGAATAAACTGTCAGTTGTCGTTCGTGGAGCTTGTCTCACTGTTCTTATAACTGGTGACCCCGGAGTGAAGTAGCATCAGCAGTTTTGGCTTTGCCATTAACGGATTTATTACGGCCGTGCTACCTTCTTTTACTCCGTTACCTTAGGCGTGAGCTTCACCCTTTGGTGCTCCCACACCTCGGTGCATGTAAGGCAGTAGGATGAGCTTAACCGACATATCAACTTCCCACCTCTTCGCCGACTCGTCGACTGACCAGAATGGCGGATTCAACCCGCCCATCACGCCCAACGGCCTCGCATCCACACCCAAAGTCAAACTGCCGCCGTTTTCTCAACACAACACCGCTTCCTGGTTCCTGAGAGCGGACGTACTCTTCCGAGTCGCTAGGCTCAGCGACTCCTGCACCAAGGCCGACATCGTTCTCACCTCTATCCCAGAGGAGGTATTCGACAAGATTTCCCCATAGCTCAATGCCCAGGCTGGCCAAGTTTCCTACGACGACCTGAGAACGAAACTCATCGGTATCTACTCACTCTCCATTTCAGCAAGGGCACAGAAAGTCCTGGACCTCGCTGCAAACCCATGGGTGACACCTCTCCTGTCGAGGCATGGGACAAGTTAACCGGCCTTCTAACGCTCCCCGAAACCGACAGCAACGGCCGACGGCGCGAGATTAGCCTATCTCGTGAGATTTTCCTTCGACACCTACCGTAGGACGTAAGGGCCCAATTGGCGGACGCCGACACACTTCCAATGAACGAACTCCTGTCGAAGGCTCAGAAGCTCAACGAGGCCTCCAATGCATCTCACCTCGGGGCATCATCAATATCGACTTTGTTCTCCTCCTTCAGCTGCTCTTTCATTGACTCTTTAGCAACGGCTCCTGACGACGACGAGATCAACGTTCTAGCAAGAAGGAAACCACCGCAACCGACACGTCCGAACCCTAGGCCTAACCAAGCATGGTGCTTCTACCACCAACAGTTTGGCAGCGACGCCAAGAAATGTAGAGCACCGTGCAACCTCCCTAAAAGATGACGCCAGAAGAGACCACCTACTACCATCGCAACTGCAGGAAACCAAATCAAAAATGGTTTCTATATCCTCGTCACTGTCTCCAACCGTAGACTCATGGTCGACACCGGCGCTATGCCATCAACTCTCCAGCCGTCACAAGCCGACCTAGACCGTTGTCCCAGCAAAGACGGCCCCTCACTCGTCGCCACCAACGCATCTCCCATACGGTGTTATGGGACCAGGACCCTCAGGATATCTATCATGGGCAATTCGTATTACTGCCCCTTCGCCACCGCTGACATCAGTCACCCCCTCCTCGGTGCAGATTTCCTCGCTCACCACGGACTACTTGTTGACGTTGCTGGGAAACGCCTTATCAATACAGGAACATGCTAGTCCCGCGCCGTAAGAGCCGGCCCTGCCACAATATCCGTATCCGCTGTAACGACTCAGCCCTATGCCGACCTCCTGCAAGAATTTCCTGACGTTTTCAAGCCCGAGCTCCGACACTCACCGGGATCCCCCTCCAAGCACGGGATCTACCATACCTCCTAATGTCTTGTACCATGTATTCTATTTTTCCTTCCCTTGTGCTTATGCTGAGACTATGGTTTCCTTTTTCTAAGTACCATTCTCCTAAGTATCTATATTCCTTAACTGTTTTATTCTTCCTTTTCTAACCATACCATTCAGCTTTTTAACCTCCTTTTTTGTGTCTAATTACTAATAACGCAAACTTCTGTGGGTTTGTGCTAAAGGTAAATTTCTCAAGTTCTTCCAAACTGCGGCAATTACCAATGGCTCTTTCTACTTTGTATGGATTGTAGCTAGGGAACATTATATCATCTGCATAAATCAAGGTATCTATTCTAATGTTTCTAATCAGGGTTATCGTCTTCTCACTTATCAAATCAACTTTGTCCGTGACTATTGAGCATAAACGGTATAAATACTGTTCCCTGTTTTACATCTCCTTTTATCCTAATTTCCTTTATACAGTGAACCCTCGTTTATCGCGGTACATAGGTTCCAGACGCGGCCGCGATAGGTGAAAATCCGCGAAGTAGTAACACCATATTTACCTATTTATTTAACATGTATATTCAGACTTTTAAAACCTTCACTTGTACGTAGTACTGTTAACAAACTACCCTTTAATGTACAGAACACTTAATGCATGTAATACAGTACCCTAAACTAAAACAGGCACAAATATTAAAGGCGACTTTATATCATGCGTTTCCTAAACACGCCAAAAAGCACGATAAAAAATGGCAACCAATGTTTTGTTTACGTTTTATCTCTGATCCTAATGAAGAAACAAACGCATTTACACATCTGTTTATAGGTTAGTTTTTGCATCAATTATATTGATTATTCAGTACAGTATGTTGATTTGGTTATTACTAATGTTTTACTTAATTTTTCTTAGGACTTCCAAATGAAATTTTTTTCTTTATGACGCCGCCTGAAACGACGGCGTCATAAAGTACGCTCAGTAAACAAACTAAGGAATTTAACCCGCATGATGAAAGTGATAAATAATGATATTACAGTAAAAGCTTTTATAAAATATGTTATTACAAATATTATTTACCGTATCTATATAAAATCATACATACGTAGTAAAGCAGGAAAACAATCTACGAGAGAGAGAGAGAGAGAGAGAGAGAGAGAGAGAGAGAGAGAGAGAGAGAGAGAGAGAGAGAGAGAGAGAGAGAGAGAGAGAGAGAGAGTTGTTTTACATACGTAAATGTAAATTTTAAACAAAACAAAAATAGCCCCATTTCATATAAAATAGATTACAAATATTTTACTTTATCATATTACAGTAGTCTGTATAATACTGTAAAGTTCAGTACAGTATGTTGTTGTTAAAGTCGTGGCGATGAAATTCTCACGAAACAAAAACACGACATTTGATTACAACAGCTGATTCATCTCTCTCTCTCTCTCTCTCTCTCTCTCTCTCTCTCTCTCTCTCTCTCTCTCTCTCTCTCTCTCTCTCTTCGTGTTATACAATACTTATATTTAGATGAAGAAACTAAAATTAGTTTTCTTAGTGTCAATTAAATACGAAATGAAATAATTAGGCCGAGTCTACATCCATTTCAATCATAGCCAAAAATAGGGCATCCGATTTCATCAGCAAACCACTATTTTTTGGGAAATATCATTTTATTCTAGAAAATTGCCACTCTTTAAATAGTTAATTGCACATTAAGAAAGCGTGTACTTTTGTTTTTAAATTTCGGGTGTGTTTTAAAAATCGAGTATTGTTGACTTTTTTTTTTTTTACTTTTGGCTGTGATTAGATCAGCTGTCATCTAGCTGCCGCTCTTGAGTGTGTACGAATACACTGACAAAGTATCATTTATACCATTTCTTAACTTATTCAAACCGTCTACAGTATACAGTTGATATTACATAAGCACCAATGTGTTATAACCTATCAAATTTTTTTGTTTATTACATTTAAACCCCCCTCTATCTCTCTCTCTCTCTCTCTCCCTCTACCTATCTCTCTCTCTCTCTCTCTCTCTCTCTCTCTCTCTCTCTCTCTGTGGGCTACTTTTCACTACCTCCCATTCCTTACCTCTCTCTATCTCTCTAACAAATGATATCTTTGTTGCTCCTCAAAGTTTCATTTATATTGAAAATCAATCATGATTCAATTTTCCTTACTTTCTCCAATCTCGCACCATCGGTCACATCGCGGTATTTTCGATATTTCCGGAAAATCCGCAATATATGTATAGACATGGGTTATGAAAAAAATCCGCGAAGTGGTGAATCCGCGATGGTCGAACCGCGAAGTAGCGAGGGTTCACTGTATATCCAATGGGGCTCTTGATAACTGTTTAGCCCCTTCTCATGGGAGGGGTAGGGGGAGACACCAAGATGTTGTCACCCGTAAAATCATCCTGAGACAGAATTGAAGATTAGCATCCTTTGCATTCAAGAAACCTCTTGCTTATAAATGGTGTTGTGCCCCGGACAAGTATAGCTTGTCACTTTCCTTTGTACCAGACGAAGCCTGGAAATGGGAGCATCCGAAAAGCGAATCTTCCTTAAAGCTAGTTAAGAATGAAAAGACAACTGATTATCATTTGGATAGTCAGCAAAATCATTGCATGAGAGAAGGTGGAGATATATCTATTGCAAACTAACAAAAAAAAAAAAATTAAAAACCAATATTCAATGTATATACAAAAGGGAAATTCAATGTTCGTAAATAGGCTAGGATAAGCAATTTGACCCATAATAACTGAAACTGCCAAGAGAACTTTAATAAATGATGAATGATTATGGACTCTCTCTCTCTCTCTCTCTCTCTCTCTCTCTCTCTCTCTCTCTCTCTCTCTCTCTTTCTTCGGAGGTTTCTTGCGACCTCGTCCTTTCAGTTTCATGGTTGATTTGTTGTTGGGGAAAATTGGGAAAAACAAAAATCCATGAAAGGACACATTCATATCTTATACACGCAAAACAATACATCTCTCTGAAGTGCAAAGAATGTACAAACATAATTATATACATTTGGTGGTGCATCTCTGTTTAAGCAAAATTCTTAAAGCTTTTTGTTGTCATAGAGAGTCGACAAACTGGAGAGAAATGAGTTGGCAAGAAAACTTAATCAGGACGGATAGATGTGAATGGGCATTGCAAGTTGCTTCATCCCGATGATGTTGTCAACACATCTTATATCGTCTGGTCTTTGAGAAATGATAACAAGTGAAGTAGATGTCTGCATTGACATTAACAATGCCATGTTGTTATGAAACCAAAGAGAGGATATGCCATGTCTCATATTCTTCGTTAAAGTATCCTTAACAACCAAGTAACGAAGCCAGATTTGGTTTAGTGAACGCTTGGGGCTGACCCACCTCAAGGTCGTCGTTGTAATTATTGCCCCATAAAGCTGCAGAATTCCAATTTTATGAGGAATTTTACATGGACATTTATCTCTCACTACCAGAGATAAACAAAAGACGTCTGCTTCATTGTAGGGATTTTTTTTTTTTTTACAAACTTTCCTCTACCCACAATGAAAATAAACTCCTAATCACAACCCCAAACTAAAGGCCTGGTTATGCCTGTAAGTCTTTTTACTATTATCTTTTAAACTATTAAACATATGGGAAAGAATAAAGTGAGGATTTTATTCAAAATTTGCTATGGGTAATCTTTCATAGTTTTGTATAAATCCAATTAATTATCATATTCATGCTACAGGAAATAAACTAAGATAAAAAAAAAGACCCTGACAAAATATGAAGAAGTTTCCAATAGCAAAGGGTAGGCTATACGTCTCAGCCCAGGCGAGTAAGAACTATGAGTCACACTTCTCGTAGTTTGGGGTGCTTATGCCTGAGAGAGAGAGAGAGAGAGAGAGAGAGAGAGAGAGAGAGAGAGAGAGAGCTCATGAAACTGCTCTATCTATCCATTTACATTCAACTTTTGTTTTTATGGTTAAATATACATCTCTCTTATATCTCAACAACCTTGACATCAGGGTCACTACGCATGCCCATCAAAATACATATGTGGCTTTCGTCTTAAGATTGTAAAAGAGCGAAAAGAAAAGAGTCACATCTTAGTTTGGCTTTCATGAAGGAAATGGCCAAGTGTCAATTGTTCACTTCCTAAGTCTCTCAGTGGCAAACAACACTTAAGAGCAGGTCTTGTGGCACCATTAGGTTTGTAGTTTTACAAGTCAATTATCTGAAATACTCTAACTCAGAGTTCTTTCAAGAATACAACTTAAATAGTTTAAACCGTAAATAATGAGCAGACTTAAGGGGGTGACAGTTATAAAAAACGGATTTTGACACACCAAAAATCTACTTTTTATGTGAGATAGCCATGTCGTCCTGATGGAAGTTCCTCATTGGTAGCTTCTACTTAGGATATTTCTGCGAGTGATATACCAGAAAAAAGTTTACCTTAGAGGTATCAATGTGAGACATCCCATCCATTCCTGTCGCTTCCGGATCTAAGTTTGGTGCTACATACCGAGGAAGCTTCTTGTTAAAGCTCGTTGCAAAGATATTGATTTGCAATTCTGGGACTTGCTCTAGAATGAAACAGAATAATTTTGGGTCCAGAAAGGATTCTGTTTCCTGAGGCTGGGATCTCGACAGGGCGACCACCGTCATATTGCGAACCCCTTCGAGGTGAACTGATGAAAGATGAAATTTCCTCCTTCGCGCTTAAGAGAGAATGGCTAGGATTACATGATTTATCTGAGGAGATCTGGAGCCCTGTCTGTTGACACAGTGTACTATTGTATTGTTGGCGATGATCAATTTGATGTGTGATTTCGTCTTTGGGTATAGTCTCTTCAGAGTCAGAAACAATGCAATAGCTTCCAGAACATTGATGTGAAACTTCTGAAATGCAATCAAACATTGACCCTGCCCTTTCTTGGAAGATGAGTGTCCCCCACCCCCAATCCTTGTTCCGAGGCATCCATGTGAATAGTCACGGAAGGAGGAGAGTACTGTAGAGGGATGTAGTTCTATACCCTCTTGGCAGTGGACCACGGCTTGAGCTGCTTTCGCAGTAAGACTGGAGTTTTGTGGCGAAGATCTCTCTGAGGACTGGATGCCTTTCTTCTTTAGACTCTGTTGGCATCTTTGAGTCTTGCTTTTAGGGTTGGGTCTGTCACAGCAGCGAACTGTAACGACCCTAAGACCCTTTCCTGTTTCCGTCTGGTGAGTACTTCTGAACAAAATAGTCACCTGACCGAGTTTGCAATTTCCTTTCTCTTGCCTTGTGGTAGAGAGAGGGTATGTGACTGTAAATTCCAGTGACTTCCTAACAACTGGAATTTCCAAGTTGGAGATAACCTGGTTTTCTTGAGGTTGATTCGGAAGACCAGTTGTAGGAAGTTCATGGCCTTTTGGGCTGTTCGAAGACATTCCGACTTTGTTGCAGCCCAGACTAGCCAGTCATCCAGGTACAAAATCACATGAAGTCCTCTGTTCTGAAGTTATTGGACAACAGCCTCGACTAGCTTCGGGAAAATCCTTACAGTTATAGTGAGCCCGAATAACATAGCTTTCAATGCGTAGGCCTATCTTGCCAGTTTGAACCAAGATAGGGGGAGAAGCGCTGACCTATCGGAAGAGGCCAATAGGCTTCTGTAAGTTCTATGGAGATGGTGCAGTGGACTCCGTATTCACGAGATAATCAGCATCACTTGTTTTTCAAAATGGATTTGTTTGGTGGTGAAAAGTCCAGAATAGTTTAAAAACTATTAGAATATTTCTTGGGCGCACAGAATAGCCATCCTTGAAAGTTTATGGATTTTGTGCAACAGATGACTCTCTTCCGGAGATCCTGAACATAATACTCTGAAAAGGGAGTTGTGAGTTAAAAGAACCTCTTGAAGCCTAGCCCTTTTGACACTGCTGTGAGCACAGGGATCAAACTCCCATTGATCCCTGAACAGGTGAAGTCGTCCCCCTAACGGAAGCTCCTCATCTTTGTTGTGAAGGACGTGCATCTTCAGTTGTCTTGCCTCAACTTCCTCGGCCTCTATTTTGACTGCCTCTTCTAGACCTTTCCCTGTTACCGGAGCCCTTCTTATGAGCTATGGCAGGGTAGAATGTTGTGGTAGCTCTCACATACACCAGGTTGAGGGCTGGAGATTGAAACATACTGCTGGGGAACCATGTACACAGTTTGAGGGATGGCGGCAACTGAGGCTGTTGCGACTTAAAAGGATTTCCTTCCCTTAAAGGGACTTCTGGGCTTCTTGCCCTTGGATTGAGGTCTTTCATTGGGGATAAATTTCGGTTTAGAGCTCTCCTGAGCTGCTTAGTCCAAGACTTCTTTAACTAATTTTTTCAGGGGAGAAATCCTTACCCCAGTTATTGGAGTCGATCAGTTTTCTAGGTTCATATCTGATCGTAGCAGTGGCAAGGATGTGTTCTCTACATGCTCTCCTGGCTAGGAAAAAAGCATGGAGATCCCTATCAAACATGAATATGTGAGTCTTCGCCAAAACTGGGAAGAGATCAGATATGAAATAGTTTCCAATAAGCTTCTCTGGATAAGATTGGAAGGCTAAGGAGGCAGAAAGTCTCTCTTTAGCTTCCAATTCTCCATTTCATACAGATTAGGGAATCCCAGGCAATTTCTGGTTAAACTATTTGCCTTCCGATGTCTTTACCTAGCTTTCCAAAAGTGAAGATATTTTGGACGTCCTTCCAGTTATTCGAATCATAAGGACTGGGAAAGGCCTGCTCTTCACAATTGGTTTCTTCATAACTTCTAAGCTTTTAGAGCCAAAAGGGGAGACAATATCCTTGGGTGCCACAAAGGTGGCCATTTTCCTGCCAAAGGCAGGAAGTCTGGTGAATTCCGCAGTCTTTAACTCCCTAACCAAAAGGGATTGAGCCTTGCTATGGTCCAGGAGAATTGTTTCCTTAGGGATCGTATCATCCCTAATGGACGCTTCCGAGTTAAGCCTTATGTAAAGGTAAGGAAAAATATTGATTGATAGAAAGAATTCCAAGTCCGAAACTGGCTAGGAACCCAAACTATTCCCGATATGGAGGAACCCTTCAGTTAAGGCCATAAGCTCGAAGCTGGGGAAGCCTAAGAAAAAGGTGCCTTTTTTTAAAG
This sequence comes from Palaemon carinicauda, assembly GCF_036898095.1. NCBI lineage: Eukaryota > Metazoa > Arthropoda > Malacostraca > Decapoda > Palaemonidae > Palaemon > Palaemon carinicauda. Next base: position 2,423,656 of record NC_090749.1, read on the forward strand.
CTACTATCCTCACTGTTAGGTACGCTTAACAGCGTTCATATTTGGCGGCTAGGTTCTCAATAAAAGCTTTCATGAACACCATTAGTTCCAAGTTACTAGGAAGTGAAGGTTTTTCTAAAGTCTGAACTGGCGTGGAGGTTGAAGCTGGGGCTTGAGCAGCAGTGATGGGGGAAAGTAAAGAGGCACTGGTAGCTGTACTCACATGATGTACATCCAACGACTCTTCTGAGGCTTCCGTGGTCAGCAGGATCCTCTCCCTCTCTGAAGACACAGAAGAAGTAGTCGACATGTTGTCAGCGTCCAGATTCATAGCTTGCAGAGCGTCTCGAACTTCCTCATCCGCATGATCTGCGGATACTGTCGGGAGTTGAACCATTGGTAACTGATTACCAATCACAGAGGTAACCTCAGCCAATGGAAAGAGAAGGTTCTTCAGTGCCAGAGAAGGAGGATAAGACTCATCTTGTTGAGAGCTCTTCTGGAAGCCTCTTACCCAGTGTCGGAGCACCCTCCGACTTTGATCTTGAACGTCCAAGGAAACGTTAGTGGCATAGAAGCCGGCGTGAAGGAGATCCGTGCAAATCTGGCATTTCGTAGGTTCCCATATTGCAACAAATCTGTTGGGAAGATACCTCGGAAACACGACAATCAGTAACCTGTAAAGAAGAGACATTTCAATGAGTACATATAATTGAAAATTATATTTTCTAAAAATTAGTTTCACAGAACCCATCCTAAATTAAATGAACCTACTGCCTATAAAATGGCTAAAGACTGAACATAATCAGAACACATGTCAAACAGCTCGGAAATCTATGGAGATTTATGAAGCAAAATATAATAACAGTGTGGTAGGAATATGAAAGGTTCACATCAAAGGGACACCAGAACCTCCAGAGTAGGTCTATCGGAACAACCTAAGAAGGCAAATTCACTCATCATACTGTTTAGACCAGCAACAGCTTCCCCCAAGGCAACAGCAGCTGCATTAAGGCGACAACTATTTCTAGTAGCCAATAAAAGACTGACCTGCCAATATCCCAGGCATGTCAACACAAGGTGGAAGACGCATTGTAATGTCAACAGTGGTGAGTGAACAATCCCATAGGGAAGGGTCCACACTCAGGAGAAGTACAGGAATGAAAGGCAGCTGATAAATGAAACTGTCAAGACCTGATCATTATCATTAACTTATGAAAAGAGGGGGTATGGTCCATGAGATAATGAGAGCCGTACAAGCTAGCCAGGGTACTAAGAATTAGAAATTCAAAGTTTGTCCTGACAACCAGGGAGGATCCAATTGACCAACTTAAGAGAACAATTTTCCTCAGATGTGGGATAAGGCTGCAGCTGAGGCGGCAAATGGAATGACCTATAGCCAACACACGGCCAGTGCTAGAAGAACTCAAGTGGACAATACAGGAAGCAGAGACAGAAGGCAACACCTCTGTCTAGAGAGGCTAACCAGGCAAGGGAGTTAAGACTTCATAGCATGAGGGACATAACACAGGAAGTAAGGCTGCAGACATAGAACAGGCACTGGCAAGGCGGCAAAAGAGGACCCCACGGGATAACAACTCTACACCTAGATAGGGTTAGGCCATGGGGAGAACTGTGCGGGCAAGCCTAGCCTACCCAATGGGTGAGGAAAAGCTCAAAAGCTAGGGTAAGATGACTAGACAAGAGGAACATAGTACCCAGTACGGTCAGGTTATGATCTAACTAGGAAGGGAAGGGGCAGAGATAAAATCTAAGGGTGGTCTCTAAGGCAGTAGAGAGATTTTGACCAGTGGAGGAGAAAATCTCACCTATCTAAGGCCAGAAATGATAGCCTATAAGTAGGCATACTAACTGGCACAAGGATAAGGAAAGAAAGGGGTGGTGATGGGAGACTCAGAAAATGGTGAAGAGGCATAACAGGAAGGTCCAACAGCAACATTAGAACAGCAATAGTGTACCAGGTGGTCTGCGTGAGGGCACAGAGGATAAGTCCTCATAACCAGGCATAATAATGGTTAAGGCGTCACAAGGGGGTCTACTAGTTAGCATCAGAACAGTTGGTAAAGCATTCCAATGGGTAAAACTAAGTAGACACAGGGAACAACATCCCATACTTGTGCCACCTTGCTGAATATATAGGCTAAGTGGAAAAAAATGAAAACAGACACCCTAAGGCAACTGACAACACTAGCCAACTCCTAAAATGGCCTTCAAGATCGCAGCTCCCTGCCATGACGAATCGACAGCATGGGAGTATAGAGAGCCTCACCCAACCAGTGAGGCTAGGTGAAAAAAGAAGGGGATGATGCATGAGAGAAAATTTACCAGGCATGGCAGCTAGCTAGCATATGATACCCAAAGTCAATGCTGATAAAAACACCCAAGAAACACCAAGGAATGATGTGGGAATACCATAAACATACTACACCTTAAAAGAATACAGTAATGTAAAACATATTCTTCCAGTGATATGACAAAATAACTAAGCATTTCTAAGCGATTTTGTAACATGATGCAATGGCACTGACCGCATGCCGGCCTCGAAAAAATAAAAGCGTTAAAATCAAATAAAACACTGGCTGGAGACATGATATTCTCCAAAAAACGAAAAAGGGGTATTTAACTTAGTCAATGAGGAAGAAGCTGAAGCACCCATAATCAAAAATTATTAAAAAAAGACAAGAAAAACCGGCAGTCTCTTCAAGCGACCGTCAAAGATGGCGACTGCGAAGGGGAATGGGTCAACAGGAAACATGTTAGTTGTAGCACAATGAGATAGGGAGCTGTAACTGCTTTCTTGCCCAAGTATCCTACCCTTACCTTATCCTTCGAGACAAGGTTAACTCTATTTGGGGAAGAATAACTATGGCTTGTTATTAACACGTCCCTGATTTATACACAATATCTCTCGGGATATTTGCTCCGAGGTTAAAACTCCATTGATACCTCAGAGGTAAAATTTCTCTGCTATATCAATCGCAAAAGTATACCAAGTAGAAGGTTTAATGTTACGTTGAACTATTGTACACGATGTAGATTATGCAAAATGTACCAAAAAACTTTGCTATATAATAAGCAAAACATTAACGGAAATATAAAAATAATAGCCAGCAAACAGAAAATATAACTATATTTAAGATTTATTATATTGTAGATATTTACAGGATTAAACAAAAATCCACCGAATGCTCACAGAACACAAAAACTAATGGATAAACATACAAAGTTGTTACTAACTAGGATGAGTTGACTTTCCAAACTTTAATAAAGCAAGGGACAGATGGCATAGAGTAGTTTCAGATATAAAATGTTGACAGAAAGAAATATAGCTTCTGCTTCTAATGTTGAATGTTGATTCAGTCTTTTTTGTCTTCTTCAAAATACTTTATTGGTGTGTGTAGTCACTAAAGTTCAGAGTCACAGAGGTTGTAGCTGAAGAATGTCTCCAAACACGAGCAGTGTTCAATCAGGTTTCTCTCGTTTCTGCCTCCCCTTGTCCTATTATATAGGGAACAATACTCTAAAGAATTTTGAAGCATTATGACAAACATTACGCAATAGCCAGGTGCCCGGAACCCCCCTCTATAGTCATCCTGTTGACCTCACATTCGTCAGACGACTGGCGATAAAGTACAGTAGTTATGAAAGGTATCTAAAACTCACAATCCACACCAATATCAGGACCCAAATAGCCAGTCACAATGGAGATCTATACAATGCAAGGGAACACTAACATGGGCACCAACCCCATGAACGGGAGCATACTTCTCAATAAACAAATGCTCATTCACAGGGACAACTTCCCTCTAAACGAGTGACTGGCACAACCAGTATCACACATGATACAAACAGGGTGAAGTGAACTACCATCAACAGCAAGAAACCCCTTAGCAGTGTATGGCTTGTAAACCTTATCAACTGGTCTGGAACAAACACTGGATTTCACAGGCTTCCTGTCAAAAAACGTGGTCATTTATAGTGTTAACCTCTTCTGGTAACACACCATAACGAGACTTTGGTAGAGTTACAGGAGCCACACTTTTATTTTCTTTCCTTTTCAACTTGTAACATTAAGACACTGTTTGACCTGGTTTCTTACAATAAATACATGCTACAGAACTGCTATTTACAGAATCGGTCTACATCATCAGTACCTGTATGCTTATCTATATCCCTATAGTCTTTTGATCTATTAAACCTATTATCATTAGACCTTGACTCTTTGTGGGCCAGTACATAACCATAAGCACATACGGCTTTTCTGCAAAAGGTAGATAACTTTCTTTCATTTGAGTAAACCCTAATGTTCTCACTAACACAATTCTTAAACTGTTCAATTAAAACAGTTTCACTCAATCTATCAAAATTATCTCTACATTCTGATGCTTTACACCATTTATCAAACCAATTTGATTTTTCTCTACTAAATTCTACATATATCTGCTTCTCTTGTTTCGTCCAACTCCTAAATTTCATCCTATAAGCTTTGGGTGTTAATTCATAGGCTTGTAAAAATATAATTAATCAAGATTTCATAATTATGTACCCTATACGCAAGAATAGAAGCATAAATTTTTTGTGCCCTACCACACAAAAACCCTAATAACATTTAAGTCCAACTTTCTGCTGGCCACTTACATTTCTTAGCTTTTGTCTCAAAACAGAATAAATAGTCACCAAAATCCTTTTCATTAAAAGGAGGTACAACTCAATTTTCATGAAAAATTACTTACCTAAATTTATCAGGATCACTAGAAATAGTCTGCTTAAATTTTTCAAGTTATAACTCTTTTTGAACATTGAACTCATGAAGCTTTATCTAAACTTCCCTATCTTTGGTTCTTTTTTTTTTTTGGCTTCTCTCACGCTCAGCCTGAACTTCTAATTCTTTTTCTCTTGATATCACTCAATTTCTCAACTTATGGATCCTCACAAAATTAGTCAAAAAAACCCAATGGTATTAAACTCCGACATGTTTGCTGGATATTTATACAAGTAACAAAGTACGTTTACTTCACAAACGATGTTGGAATTACAAACAGAATAACACACACATACAAAAACCCATAAGTTGATATATAATAAGAAGAAGAAGAATAGGGAAGTGGGGAATATTGGGAAAGGAAGAGTACCCCTGGATACAATCCGGTTTTTAGCTCAAAGGCAGGTACTCGGGATGGGAAAAATTAAGGAAATAGGGAGAAAGAGAAGTACAAGAGAAGAATAAAAGAGAGGGGCAGACCCTCTTGCGAAATTAGGGAATTAGTGTATTGGTCTAGGTTAACAAAATAATAATTCAGATCATCAGCCAGGCCCCCAATTCTGTTACGTTCATCTATTGTACATGACGTAGATTATGCAAAATCTACTCATAAAGTTTTTATAAACAATAGTAAAAAATTAACCGCAATATGAAAATAATATTTAACAAAGAGAATATAAAACTATAGTCAAGATTTACCATAAATATTTACACACATACACGGACCCATGTCCCTATGCAATGAGTATATTTACTCAAAAGAATCTAAAATAGTAAACATATAAAATCTTCAATAAATATGGAAACCTAAACTTACACCAATTCGGTTTACATATTACCAGGTTCTTTAACAGAGTTTCAAGGATTCTTTTCTGTTCCTTTCATACAATAAATTGAGAAATTGCGTTGTGTTTAAATCATTATTTGACCAGGAATAAATTATTCTTATTTATTACTAACCTTAACTATTCATTGTAAAATTTCCTATCCGGAAACCCGAAGTATCGTCTTATTTTACAAATGTCTGCTAGTAACGATATCTAACGTGCATGCATGACCTTCAATATCACTAACATCACAAAACACTTATAAAATTTTGACTTAGCTTAATCCATGATGGTAAGAACTCCCCTCGTGGTGTGTTAATTCCTTCCCTCCCCCTGAGATACCGCTGGGTAACCAAGACCCAAACAGTCATGTACGTGAGCCGGTACTAACTCGAATTTGAGTCAAATCACTCAAAGACGACTGAGGATCCGCGCATGCGCGACCCGCATTTGCCAAAACAAACTTTAACAACTCGTTAACGATTGCTTAGAATCAAACAACTATTGAATGTACTTTACTCTTCAAAAAACTTTGACATAAAGAAACATTATATTATTACAAACAATTCAATACAACAATTATAATTTTCTACGCATCTCACACTGCATAATGTTCATAATATTTCCCTTACAAAATAAAAGATAGATGACTGCTTACTGGTCTTTATAAATACACTATCGTGATTTCATCTTAAGTCACGATACTGAGAGCGCAAGAGCCCGTGTCCAGCAAAAGGTTGCGCAATCTATCAAGCAAGGATAAATATATGAACTGCACAATGGTGGAATTAAGAAAGGTAGCCCAGGAAGTAATCAGGAGTACAAAAACGGCAGGGGCGCAGACCTACTTCACTGATAGTACCGTAGATCCTGGTTTTCAGACAATAGGAACTGCAGTATATTCCAATAACTTTTTGGCCTGCTGGAAAACATTCAACAATGCCTCCACCATGCAGACAGAGCTTGTTGTGATAAAACAAGCACTAAAACACTCCATTGAAAATGAAGGACCTTTAGTCATTCATACTGACTCAAGATCCTCAATGCAGGCCTTGCAATAGGAAAAGAACAAAGAAACCAAGGCTCTACTAGCTGATATCAAAGCACTCCTATATCAGCACAATTGAAGAGGCAAACCTGTGACTCTCAACTGGATTCCCAGTCACATTGGAATACCAGAGAATGAGATAGCCAAAAGCGCCAGACACATAGACAGAGTATAGGTACACATGGGTGACGGACCTAGTACCTCCCTAATTGACAGACACACGCCAAGAGAGAGGGCTATATGCATCCACAGACTCAGGCTGTGGTATAAAGCAAATTGGGTGATGAAGGAAAATTATAATGAAAGACCCTGTGAATATTGTGACGTCACACCACAACAGGCCCTCCTGCACTACCTGCTAGAATGTAGAGGAAAAGCATAACTGAGGGATAACCTTCAAGCAGACATCAACTCGTAACATGCTAGGCAGACTGCAGCCACATTGGTAAAAGCAATTGTTGAAAAGATAGAAATCCACAGACAATTGCTCTCAAACCTACCTCCACTGAGGTAACAGCCTCTGAAACCCTCTTCAAAATCCATCTCATCCCCTCATTGTAAGGCCCTAAACACATCCCCTGTATTTTTCCAAAACTTTTTCCTCAAGGACCCTAGGGAGTAAAGGGTTGGACAACCCTACCTGCAACATTTTTCTACGTTTCAAAGGCCTTGCAACCCCTTCAAACTACCAATTTCCATGACAAGATGGAAACCCTTCCACTACCACCATCATTCTTCCTCTGTTTGTATGTCTCTACAACTAAAGACCTTTCAAATTTCCTTTTGTCTAACAACCATCCTTTATTTCATAGGTTATCTAAGGGCCGAACAAGGGAAAATCCTGTACCAATAGGAATTGTTTATATACAATACAACGAACAAACGAAAGTTGTTACCAAGTAGGACGAGTTGATTTTCCAAACTTTTATAAAGCAAGGGACAGATGGCGTTGTGGAATTTCAGATATAAAATGTTGACAGGAAGAAATATGGCTCCTGCTTCTAATGATAAATAATGATTCAGTCTTCTTTGTCTTCTTCAAAATACTTTACCGGTGGGTGTAGTCACTAAAGTCCAGAGTCACAGAGGGTGTAGCTAGAGAATGTCTCCAACACAAGGAGTGTTCAGTTAGGTGTCTCTCGTTTCTGCCTCCCCCTAATCTCTAAAATGGGCTGCCAATGTAAGAGCCCGTGTCCAGCACAAGGCTGTACACTCTAAAAAGCAAGCAATGATCTTTCTGCCGGCTCAAGAACTGTCCTACCTGGCACAAGGGACATCCAGCTCCCTGCCAGTTTGGTGGCAGAAATTTTCAGGACTGACATACACTGTCGACTTTCCAATAAGCTCTTGTAGCGGAACATTCATCTGTTGCTTTTGCTATAGCAAGGAGCACCAGCACTATCAAGACTTCTGTCATGTGGACAGGAAAAAATGCAAGGAATGTACTGCATACTGTGATCAAAAGGGAAAATTTGTGATCTTTGCTCTCAAGCTGGCTGCAGAGTTGGGCTTGCAGTTTGATTGGGACTGTGTCCAGCACAAGATATAGTGCAGATGCAATGATTGTAATCTGTACCACGACATCGTATATCGACTTGTCACTAGAAGGAATAGGGAGCCTCCGTTGCACAAGAAAGCCCTACCACTGAAGCTCATCATCATTGAGATCCCATACTTCCATACCCCAGGAGTTCTCCAGAATATACTGAAGACCCTGGGCATGCCACCTAGATGGCTTAGTTTTAAATCAAATCCAGATATTGACTGCATGAAGGCTCCACCTAATAGATATTATCAGGAACGTGGTCTTCCTGTTCTTGATCTGTCTCCTCAATCAGTGAGGATGCCACCTGCCAAGAAGAAAAAAGTGGAACAACAGTGAAACCACCTACTGCCACCTCCAATGCCACACTACCTACTAGCAATCCAACAACTAAAGAAGAAGCGTCAGCCATTAACCTGGATCCTTCCAAAGACACTCGCCCTCCTGCTTTGGCTGAGGCACATCAGCCAGACTGCAATTGCACACTCTGCCTAACACAGCTACTAGCTGAAGTCACTGCCACACTCACCCCAACCGTTGGCCCTACTCCAGAACTTGCTAAAGCCACAGGTACACTCCCTCCAACTGTTGAGCCTGCTCCAAAATCACAGCCCACCTCTATGGATATAGAGCACCAGCCGTGGAAGGTGTACCTTCCTATGCAGCGGTTGCTGCCATTGCAGCCTCGAACCCAAGAATAAAGATCTCTCCCAGAGCAAATCTAAAGGGTGACATGATCATTACACCTAAGGATCAGGATAGCAACAGCCTTTTTCACAGAGAAATCTCCCTGGCCTATATTGATCCTGCCAGGAAATTGAGGAAAGCAGTTGTCTCCAACTATTCTGTCAAGATGCCACTGACCTTCATAGCTGACTGCAATAATGTTGCCCATGCTGAACGCCATTTGGGCAGCCATAAGCTGCCTACCAAGAAAGTCACAGTCACCTTCATTGGGCCAATCCCACTGTCACTGGACATCGGACTATGTGGAATTTTCCTCATAGAGGACTTAGACATTAACCCGCTATGCTTCGTCACCACAAGAAAAACTGCAGGAGCTTAACGGTCTTTGGAGTCTGAGGCCGCCGGCATCCCACCCAAGAATGCATTGACACCCACAAGAACGGGTTAGAGATCCCTCTGAATTGTCCCAATTATGGTGGATCTCACCACACCTAGAACAGGAGGTGTCCAGAGCAATTTATAAGATTGACAGCATTGCAGACCGTCCCACCTACCACTGCTGCAAAAGCCCTGCCACAGCCACCTAAGCCCAAAAGAGCTCCACGTTCCAGGCCTCCATGTCAGACTTTCACTGATCCTGACCAGTCACCCCCAATCCTATCACTGCGGTCATGCTCTTTGGGCTGAGCAACTGCATCTCCATGCCTACAGTTATGCTCTCAGGGCTGAGAGACTGTACGTCATTTCTGAGGGCCTGTCTTGGTTGTGTATGCTCTTGGGCGAGTCGATTCTCTTGCATATGTGCCTAGTAACTTTGAAAAGTAAGATTGCTCTGGTCGGAACAATACACTTGAGCAGATTGTCGTGGGCCGAGATCTGGCAAAACCCTGACCACACTGGTTGGGTCTTCCACCTTGGGGGCTATGACTGACTGACTGTCTAAGAGCGCCATCCGGGAATAATGTCCGGGCAATCTACGCACGCATGCACCTGTCCTTTTATATTAGGAACAATTCTCTAGAGAATTCTGGATCGTTCAAGAGTAACATTACGCAATAGCGATGCTCCAGGAACCCACTCTCGAATCATCCTGTTGAACTCACGTTTGTCAGGCAGCCGGCGCAGAAGTACAGTAATTATGAGAAGTGTCGAGAACTCCTGTCCCAGGACACAATGATATTTTGAGTTATAAATACATTAACATATACAAAAATTAATAGTTTATTTTTCTATTTTTACATCAACATATATGAAATAAAACAAATTATTTTATATTTACATCAATATACTTGAACAATAAGCCATTTTCAAAAGTTTTGTAATACAATGTACATAAGTTTAACGTAACATATAACACTTGAGAGTTAAATTCATTACAAAATAATAAAGAGCCTTGGCTTACTTTCTGGATCTATTATTAGTCCTAAAAAGGAAGTTAGGAGTGATGCCTCGAATTTTGTATTGAACTTTATTTTTCTTGTTATTTTGGGTAGACAAGCAGAGACTGTCTTGAGACAATTGCAGTTCTTGAAAGATTGTTTTCCAGATCATTTATTAGTCCACAATTGCCATCAAAAGGGGATTATTACATTTTAAGCATTGCTGTACAACATATCTCAAAATGAAAATTTGTTCATTGCAACTTTCACCAGCCTTTCTCTCCAGTCTCTTTAGAATAAGCTTATTATAGATTTTCATAACAACTGATGTAAGTATTATGCCTCTGTAATGATCGCAATCAGTCAGGTCTCCCTTTCTTGCTATGTTAACCAACACTCCTAATTCCCATTCATCGGGTTTTGTCTCTTCATGTCACATTCTACAAAATAATCTTTTAGGGGTCACTTCATTTTCAGCCAGTATCATCTCGGCAGTAATTGCATTGCATCCTGAGGCTTTCCGTCTCTTTTTTTTTTTTTTTTTTTTCTTTTTTTTTTTTAGGATAGCTTCGACTTCAAACACACTGAATTCATTCATTAGCACATCAAGGTCTTCACCAGCTTCAGGTATATCAACCAAATTATTCCCTTCATATCTCCTATTCATAACCTCACTAAAGTGTTCCATCCAACGTTGCCTTTCTTCATTTTCTGTTGCTATAATTCTATGAGCAGTTTCTACACCATAGCCACATCCTGAATTCATAGCTTTGTCAGCCTCATCTGCTTTACTGTCTAATCTAAATATTCTCTCCAGTCATTCCTGGCTTTTCTTTTGACCTCACTATCAATACTGGATTACTTAGCAAGCCCAACCTTGTAATTTTCATCACTTCCTCGAAAACTTTCAACAATCAATTCCTATCTTTGTCTCCTTTTTATAGTATCCCAAGTATCATTTGATATCCATGGCTTTCTCTTTGTAACTGCATGTCCAAAGACTTTACTACCATCTGACTAACATATGTTCGTAATTTCACATAATTCTTCATTAATTGTCTGTTCTTCTCGTCTTAAAGTCTCTAAGACTGTAAATCGATTCCTTATTCAATTGCAAATGTTTCTCTGTCCTCTTCTTCTAAAAACTTAGTTGTATCAAACCTAGGTATTCTATCTATCTTTCTGTTGGGTGCTTTCAGTTTTAATTTTAGTGTGGTAAGGAGGAGCTGGTTATCACTACCAATATCTGCACCTCTATAGCTTCTTACATTTCTTAGAGTCCTCTTTCTCTTTTTATTAATGTTAATGTGATCTATCTGATTTTTGTAATTGTCACAGGGTGAAGTCCATGTACAATTATGAATGTTCTTGTGTTGACAAAGGGTACCTCCAATGGCAAGATTGTTGTCTGAACAGAATCTTATGAAATTCGCTCCATTTTCATTTGCAACTTCGCCAATACCCTCGATACCCATCACATTCTTTATCCCTTGAGTATTTCTTCCAACTTTAGCATTGAAGTCACCAATCACAATTTTCATTTCTCTCTCTGGGGTATCATCTATTACAATCTGCAGTTCTTCAAAGTATTCACCTTTCCTTTCTTCAGGGGATTCATTTGCTGGAGCATAGCAAACTATGATACTCATATTGCACTGCTTTGTTTTGAACTTTGCTAGTAACAATCTACTATTTACAGCTCTCTTTTGCCTTGGTCTAAGATTTCTTTGCCAATCCCCTTACAACGTGTTTCACTTAGGGCCAAAATATCCAAACTACATTTCATGAATTTATTCTCCACTTGCTGTAACTTCCTAATATAATTCATGGTTCTAACATTCCAATTGCCAATTTTCAAATTTTGTTTAGTATTTATAAATTAGGAGATTCTTAGCACCCCGCTATGCCCGAGACTGGAAGCCATTCTGTCATTTTCTCTTGACTTTAGACTGACTAAATCCACTGAGGATTCATTGGCTAGATTCATCAAAGGATAGCCAGTTCCTTGTGATGTGCAATGCCTATCTAACTAAAGCAAGTGACCCCTGTCAATCCATAATAATTCCGATAAGATCATCTGCCAGGCATTGGGAGTAGAAGCCAAAGAGACACATTGTCTATGGCCTCCAGACCCAAAGTTCTTGTTACTCCACCAAGTTGCTCATCCATTTATATAACTGTTGGCAAACATGAATTGCTAAGATAGCCTACACTGCCTAGCACAATATATATATATATATATATATATATATATATATATATATATATATATATATATATATATATATATATATATATATATATATATATATATATATATAATACAAACGCAGCATTATTCATGCCTGAGGTTTGGACAGTTTTCATCACCACGCTGGCTAAATGTGGATTGGTAATGGTAGGAGATTTTTGTCTGATCGCTCACAGGAAGCCAACCTAGTATCAGTGACCCAGACAAATGAAATATGAATAGTTAGTTATGCCACATTTAGATCTAAAAGCTTATAGTACGCAACAAGATATTTAAATTTTCATCTTTCAAAAAAATTAAGATGAAAATTGAAGATAAAATAATTCAGATAAGATCATAGATGATTGATTTTTTTCAAGTGTAAAAAGGGGAATTGTAAAGGTGTCTTCCTTAACAAAATAGGTAAAAGAAGAATATTCTTTTGTTTCATATTTTACTAGACAAGTTTTCATAAATAACTTTAGGATTTAATATCTTTGCAAATGACTAAAGGAATTAAAAACATTTTCACATACTTTATTTAATTATTTATAATATTTTTTCAGTAATTTTTTATTGAAATTGATTTTATATATAAAAATATTTAAAATACAAATGATAAAGATTAGATAGTAAGTTTCTAATTACTCTTTTGAAATGTGTTCATTTTCTATACAATCTTAATAACATATCGATAAATTAAGATTGAAAGCAACCCAAAATATACTTATTATTCTAAAATATGTATTTTTGCCAAAAATTTGCTTTTTTTTCTTTTTTTTTGCGAGATATCAAAGTTAATATCTCCATTGTTTACTGAAGAAGAGTTGTATTCAATGTTTACAGTATATGTGGTTTTGATTGTATTTTGTCTTTAGGTTTGTTGACAGCTTGTATAGGTCTCTTTGTCATGACGTCTGCTTCTAGGGAATTCTTCCCAAATTCGGAAAATCTGGCATATTCAGGGACGAGTTTTGTTTAAAAATTATGCTGCATTAACCGAAATCTTAGTGTTTATTGTTACAAAAAAATCTATGAAATTAATTAAATTGTATATTGTAACTATAAGATACAATAGCATAAATGAAACGTATTTTACATTGCGCTGAAGACTGTTAGGGGGAAATTTGCTTCTTATTTTGGGGAAAATTTGACGGTTCTTTCACAAATTGTCAGTTTGTTTAGGGAGTCTTCTAGGGATTAATTCTGACTTCATTCTTCTCTGTATAACCATAACAAAAAGACAGGTTATGTCGTCTTTCTCAAATTACCTGCCAGTTAATTTCGTTGATTCTTCGTTACTTCATCCTTTATTGTGCACAAAAGTAAGTTTATATTGCCAATGAATCTCTTTAGTGTTGATTATAGTTACGTAATTACAAAGGTAGGCCTACAAGTTAATTATATGACAGGACCGACTGAAGCCTTTATGATGACCCCAAGCAACATTGGATTGATGGCGTCCATTGGTCCAAAAGAGCATCTGTGCTTAGTAACTACTTTTGCTTGACCATTTCATGCAATGTAAAGGCATAACTAACCGAGTAGTGGTTGCAAATTCACGAAATGGTCCAAATTCAATTTTCTCTTATTAAATTTCAATTATATTTTCTTTGTGCTATATTGGTTTTATTGTAGTTTAGTTCAATATTAATTATGACATTAGAAATTGCAAAATCTTATGTCCTCTCTAAATACAGCATTTTCAACCCCATGACCTACTGTAGGCAGCCACTGTAATGTGGATACAGACTTTAATAATGAAAATTATATATATATATATATATATATATATATATATATATATATATATATATATATATATATGTATATATATATATATATATATATATATATATATATATATGTATGTATGTATGTATGTATGTATGTATGTATATATATATATATATATATATATATATATATATATATATATATATATATATATGTATATATATATGTATATATGTATGTATGTATGTATATATATATATATATATATATATATATATATATATATATATGTATGTATGTATGTATGTATATATATATATATATATATATATATATATATATATATATATATATATATATATATATATATATTATATATATATATATATATATATATATATATATATATATATATATATATATATATATATATATATATATATGTATGTATGTATATATAGATATATATATATATATATATATATATATATATATATATGTATATATATATATGCATATATATATACATATATATATATGCATATATGTATATATAATATATATATATATATATATATATATATATATATATATATATATATATATATATATATGTGTGTGTGTGTGTGTGTATGTGCGTGTGTATACATATATATATATATATATATATATATATATATATATATATATATATATATATATATATATATATGGTAAATTTTTAGTTTCAGCCAAATTTGGAAAAATGCAATAAAAATATATTTGTTGCATCAGAAATAGTGTGGTTTCAATGAATTTAACGTTTATTTTGACTGCAAACCAACCTATTTAGAGATTTACTATGTATACCCTAGTTCATCCCACCAATTATGGGGGACACCCTTTGGGAACCGGGGTTTTGGGTGGGGGAAGGGGGGGAGGGTGTTGGGGCATTGAATGATATTTGCAATAAATGAATAATTAATGTTCCAGCACCCCTCCCCCATACCCCTAACTAGGCCAACCGGGGGGAGGGGGGTAGGGCCCCCCAGCGACCCCCCCTTAAAGCCACAGTAATTTTCAGGGCACCACAGAACCTAACAAACCCACCTAACCTAACCTAGGGGCCCTGTACCCCTACCGGGGGGGGCTTCGCCCCCCCTGCGACCCCCTCTTATGGCCAAAGTAATTTTCAAGGCACCACAGAACCTAACAAACCCACCTAACCTAACCTAGGGGCCCTGTACCCCTACCGGGGGGGGCTTCGCCCCCCCTGCGACCCCCCCTTAAGGCCACAGTAATTTTCAGGGCACCACAGAACCTAACAAACCCACCTAACCTAACCTAGGGGCCCTGTACCCCTACCGGGGGGGGGCTTCGCCCCCCCTGCGACCCCCCCTTATGGCCACAGTAATTTTCAAGGCACCACAGAACCTAACAAACCCACCTAACCTAACCTAGGGGCCCTGTACCCCTACCGGGGGGGCTTCGCCCCCCCTGCGACCCCCCCTTAAGGCCACAGTAATTTTCAGGGCACCACAGAACCTAACAAACCCACCTAACCTAACCTAGGGGCCCTGTACCCCTACCGGGGGGGGGGGGGCCTTGGCCCCCCTGCGACCCCCCCTTTAACCAGGGGTAAATTTGAATATATATATTTTGTTAAATCACTTCTTACCTTAAAGGGAAGATGACGATGAAGATGTGGAAGGTTGTGGTTGACCCTCTTCTGAATCATCAAGTACTGGAATACGTTCAGATTTGGTACAATACCACACATGTCTATCCTCACGAAAATGTAAAGGCGAATCACATTTACCACACTGGACACTTAAAGGTAATACGGAATGCTCCCTTAGAAAACGATTCACTACTTCAGGAGTTCCATTATAATTCCCATGAAATCTGCCGATCACATCAAAATAGGAATAACGACATATTTCACACAACCGTACCGGAGGATCCATGACAGTCAAGTGACGTGTGATGAAAATATAGAAACCGGAACTTTTGAAAACCGAAAACAAACGACAATCACGGGTTTCTCCCATAATGAAATAGGGAAAAAAACAAAATACTATCGTTTACAATGTTATATTGCACGAAAAACAGATCCTCGAAACAAGACTGAGAGACCAATGAATCGTCCAATAATAACCCTTGAAAAGAACCCAGTAGTATTTAGATTGGAGGAGCGACATTAGTGGGAGGAGCAAATGCGCATTCAAGCAAATATTGTCACATTGCGCAATGGGGAGGAGCCAAGTAAGATGAAAACAGATATACAAACTAACAAGAGCTACCTTGCGTGCCCATGGAAAGATATACACTAAACTTAGAAAAAGTCAAGACCTTCAATTCCTGAAATATTTTTTTTCTCTGTAAGTATGCATTAGCGACAATAATGTATTGAGAAGAAGTGTTTTGTTATCACGTGCTTTACTAGGAAAATATATTAATATAATACATTTCCCAATTTGGTTGAATCCAAAACTTTACCATATATATATATATATATATATATATATATATATATATATATATATATATATATATATATATATATATATATATGTATATATATATATATATATATATATATATATATATATATATATATATATATATATATATATATATATAGTTATTTTAAATATTGGATTTTATCATAATTACGGACTGAGAGAGCTTTTTTACTGACAAGTGTTTCCAATAGATTTAGCCTATTTTCATTGAAAATGTCCCTTATTTTCACTGCAAGTATAAACTCGATTACTTAAGAAACAATAAACAATGGGTTAGCATGCGCAGCTCAGCATGTACTGCTTCAGTATGTGGGAACTTGGTGTTTTTCTTCTTCAGCGAGCGCACGGCGAAGCAAAAAACATGAGGCTTCTAAAAAAAAAAAAATATTCCTGTTCTTAGACGGTCCATGTTTCAGGGTATATTTGCTGTTGAAATAAAGTTCAGATTCAGTGAAAACTCATTATTTACTCCAGACAAAACTTTTCTGTTCAAAATTTTGTTCTGTGTGTAACTATAATTTTACAAAATTCTGTAAATTGTACAATATTTTTAAATATAGAACTTTATATGGGGTGTGTGTTTGATAGGGGCCACCTGTATGTATGATGATGGCTAAGAATACGACAGTGTAACGGGGTGTCACAGGCGCCGTTAGCCCTCCCCCCCATTAGGTAAGTAGGTAAGGACACAGCTTGTATGTTAGGTTTGGGGGGGCGGAATTTAGGCTTGTTGGTGTCCTTATTTAATGCTCATGGAGGAACTGGCGCTGATATACAAAGGTTCCACTATATGTTATTTTAGTTGCTTCTGCTTTAATAACTAAAATCGAGCAAGACTAGAATTTGAGACTTACTATTCAAACAATACACGACCCTAATGTTTTATTATTAGTTTCCACGCCAGTTTTGAGTTGGACGCTGATAGCTGCTATTCTGTTCGGTCGACCATACAGCTATTTTGAAATGGCCGAATCTCTTGCAACTAAAACGCCTCGGTCAATCCCCCAAACCTTGAAATTTCCAAAACAGAAAAAATAAAAAATCCAGTCGAAATCAGCAAGTTAGATTCCTCCCTCCATTCTCGCTCTCCTCTTCACTTTAGGGACTTCCTGAAATTTACTGGTTGATTTAAACATGTTTAATGGCTAACATTTCTATTACTTATTTTGATTGTAACATAACTGCAAAATACTCAGGCGTCCATCATATCAAATTGCAAGGGAAACCATGGCAGATCAGTTACCAATTTTAAAAGTGTTTTGAATGTTTTTGATGGTGACAACTAGCTGAAACCGATGGTCTTTAGTTATGGTAGTTGATCCTCCACAACTCAAAAACTATGAATATCCACCAGTTATCAATGTTAAAATATTCATAACGCCGTAAAATACTCACACTAATATTTTAAACATAACGATTATTGTACTATTCTATAATTTTACTGCATATTGAACTAATGTTGGTAATTACTGTAAAAACAAATCAGACTACATTTAAAATCAAACAAGTTAACTAGTTTTATTGCTTATTGTTTTTAAGCAAGAAAAACTATACTTTTAAAATTAAAAGCAGATAATATACCTGTATCATCTTACATGAAAAGTAGCAGTACAGTTGTTTTGGGGTTTAAAATACGTTTAGTGCTACGGAAAAATATTATTTAAAAGTAGGCTACATAAGCTATTTGACTTTGCTCAGTGTGTTTAATATACCATTATCAAACTCGAGAGAAAACGGTTGTCCAAAAGAGACTTTTTAAAAGTGCAGCCGTATTTTAGTTTTCCGTAACCGAAATACAAACATCGCTATTTACATTGGGTATTACTTTCGGCGTAGCTGAAATGACGAGCCATTAGATTTTAACGAGGGTTTCCTACCCCGCGCTAGTTAGCAGGGGTAGGGGACCCTTCCCTCCCTCACACACCGATGAAATGTCTCACTTCACTTTTGGCTCGGACAATGGACAGACGTGCCTGTCTTCGTCCTCGGACAGACGTGCCTGTCTTCGTCCTCGCTTGGCAGCCATTATTTGTTTTGTCTTTACTTAATCACTTACTTTTCTTTTACTCAATATATATGTAAACATTTTTTGTGTTTATGTATATATTTGAGTACAGAAATCAGTAAGTTTCCTTTTCAGAGTTCGTGCTTGTGTGTGTAGTGTACGATATCGCTGTGTAGCCCTCGGCAGTTAGTCCACCACGGTGTAATTTCATGGGTCGCGATGGAGTTTGACTACGGTCTTTCTCTCTTTCTCTCTCTCTCTCTTGAGGTCGTTCACCCTTTACTACGTTACCTTTACTACGTCTGAGTAGCTTCCTTCCCGTGAGGGTGGGGTTGCTACGCCGTACGTTTTGTCTCAATTAGTTTATGAATATAATTGTATTTGTTGATTTTTCAGCTTTTGTAGAACGATTCTTTTCGGGGTTTTCGTTCTTTATTTAGTGTTTATTCATTTTTAAATTACTTAATTACATAGTTACATGATTATAATTTTTATAATTCTGTTTTGGTTACAGCTCTCCTTCCGTGAGTGTAAGTGGTTGTGAGGGCACATGCCTGTTGTGTAATTCTTGTGTTCCTTTCCCTCGGGATTCCTCTTCGGAGCTTCCCGGGGGAATGAATGTTAACTAATGATTTTTATTTTTATTTTCCACAGTTACCGATCTAGTTCGTTTCTGTAATGTGACAACGGAGTGAGCTGTCTTGTTGAGGCCTGGGGATTCGGCTGTTGCTGCCTCCCCTATAGACCTTCGTCAGGGGCGTGTCTCCTTCTCCTGGAAGTACTCCCGTGATGATTGACAGCTCTCCAGTTCATTTTAGAACACTCAGGAGGCTCGCCTCCTTGGGTGGGGAACTTTCCTTTCGAGGGAAGTTTTCCTGTCCAGGCTTGAGTTTTTCCCCTTTGGGAGGTTCTTCTCTTGCCTTTTTTTCGTGCGACTATGCTCTTGGTGCTGAGCGGTTGCACCTGCAGTTATGCTCAAGGGGCTGGGCAACTGCAGAGCCCCTCTTCGGAGGATTGCTCTTTTTAGGTCACTGGATGACCCGTCTCTTCTACGAAGTGTTTCTCTTTCGTTCACGAGAGAGTACACTCATAGAGACTCCTCTTCGGATGACTCTTCTGCTGTTGTTGCTGTTGGCCGCCTTTTCCGTAAGGTTCACCGTCTGCAACGTCGTAAGGGCCTCCCATCTCCCTGTAAGGGTGCTAGAGGCGCCTTTTTGAATCTCCGTATGGAGCCTACAACTCCTTCTTTTTGACCTTCCACCCCTGGTGCAGATGGACAGCAGTCTGACCTCGTCTTCCGACGAGCAACGGTCTTCTGACGGACAACGGTCTTCCAACGGACCTTGGTCTCCCGACGGACAACGATATCTTCGGGGCAAAGGGTTGCCTCCCACGGGGTGCTTCCCTTGCGTGTCAGGGTTCCCCTGCGCGCCCTTTTGCAGTGTTCTCTCCTGCTCAGTGTTGGCGCACAGGCGCTCTCCTGCTCAGTGTTAGCGCACAGGCGCTCTCCTGCTCAGTGTTAGCACACAGGCGCTCTCCTGCTCAGTGTTAGCGCACAGGCGTCTCCTGCTCAGTGTTAGCGCACAGGTGCTCTCCTTCTCATCAGCGTTTTCCTGATCGCTAGCGCTCTCCTGTTCGCCAGCGCTCTCCTGTTCGTCAGCGCTCTCCTGATGATCGTATCTGCTGTTCCCGTTGGTTCCTGTTACGCGCCCTGTGCGCCCACGTTCGCCCGCGCGATCTAGAACTTCGGTTCAGGTCTTGGACAAGGACTCTTCTTTTACGCACAGGATTCCATGCGTTGCCTTCTGCTCGCCAGCGACCACAGATGCGTCAACGTTCGCCCTCTCGTCAGCGTTCTCCTGCGCGTCAACGATCCCCATCGATCTGCCACGTGTGTCAGTTTCCCTGGACACCATCAGTAGCGATCTAGCGCTCACCTGCTGTAGACCATGATCTCCGGTAGCTGAATCTTGCCGTAGATCTTCCTCCTGCTCGCCAGCGCTCACCTTTACTTCTGTCCTTCTGTGCGCCAGCTTTCTTCATTCGCCAGCGCACATCTGCGCGCCCGTTTCTGCCACGCACCAATGGGCGCCAACGATTTTACCTGAACGTCCAGGATCGCCTGATTAACAGCTTGCTTCAGCACTCACCTTCCTGATGCTCCTGCGCGCCTTCTCTTAGCGCGATGCGTGCCTTCTCTTAGCTCGATGCTTAGCTCGATGCGCGCTTCTCTTAGCGCGATGCGCGCTAACCATCCTAGTCTCTTTTACGTTAGCGATCGCCTACGCGCCCGCGCGATTCTTCGCCTGCGCGCTAGCGTTTTGTTAACACACCACCGCTCGCCAACGCACCGTCGCTTGCCGCCATACGCGCCATCGCTTGCCAACGCGCCTTCACTCGCCTACGGGCCATCGCTCGCCAAGACGCGCCATCGCTCGTGAACGCGCCATCGCCCGCTTACGCGCCATCGGTCTCCCGACTGCCTGGGCTCACCCGCGCTCCCACTTGCCTGCGCGTCCACGTGCCCGTGCGACTGCATGCCTACGTGCTCGCGCGCCTACGTGCATGCGCGCCCGCGCACATGCGCTTCAATGTTCGCCCGCGCGCGAACCAACGGCATTCCATCGACCACGGTGTTCCGTCGCGCGACCAACGGTGTTCCGTCGCGCGAACCGACGGTGTTCCGTCACACGAACCGACGGTGCTCCATCGCGCGAACGTCGGCTTGATTTCTGTAGTATCCATTGCTCCCCTACGGGTCATCGCTCGCCGATCACCAGCTCTCGCCCTCCTTCTGCGCTCCTTCGCGCACTTTCGTTTGCGCTCCTGCGTGCTCGCGCATGGGCGCTTCCACGTTCGGCCATGCGCAAACCATTGATTTACCATCGCGCGAGCTCCAGGGCGATTGCGACCACGATTCCCGTCGGGGTTTCGCAACATGGCCAGCCTGGCGAGTCTTCTGGAGCTTATTTCCAGAACACGGTCTTCACCCCGTAAACGCAGAGCATGGCACATGCAAGTGTAGGAAGAATCTTCAGGGAGGTCTGAGCTACATTCTTCTTTCCAGAACCTGGGTTAGCCCTTCCTCGTCATTCCCTGGAAGGGTCTTGCCAAGGAGCTTTCCGTTCGAGATTTCTCCGTCGAGCAAGGGGTGACTAGTTTAGCCCTTCCTCTTCTCCATCACATGGAAGGGGCTTACCAGGTCCTTTTCCTCCTCGGTTGCGACCCAAGGTTTTGTACAAGGAAGCTCCAGGAAGGCCATGGGTACTTTCCTCCTCTCGGACTCTAGCACCTTGGCTTTTCGTCGCCAAGTTTCAATCTTGCGGGCAAGCTCGAGGTTGGACCATCTAGACGCAGCGTCCGAGGGCTTCCTCTCGAGTGTCTCATCCATGGATGTCGACAAACTCAGACACTCTTCCATCCTTGGGAAGAGCTTGTTTGTGCTCAAGGACAGAGACATGGACAGCGGTTGTGCGGAGGAAGTCAACTTTCGTTTTCAGTTCTTCAAGGCGCTTTCTTCCAGACCCTGCAGGCCTCCAGCGCCTCTTCTTTCAGCCTCGTTGGCCTAAGTTATCGGACCGGCTACGGCAGCTAAGACAAGGTGTCCAATAGCAGTCCTCTCCTATCAGGGACAGATAGCACGGGAAGCTCTCCTGGGGGGGGGGCATATCCCAGAGGGAGCGGCAGAGTTCACAAACTCTAGGATTGGCAACCCCCCCTTGCAGGTCTCACGCTGGGAGGATGCCTAAGGTTACTCATCCGGAAAACAGCTTCCCGAGGCCGATTCCTACACGATCTCCGTTATCAGCCAAGGATATCGCGCCTCGCTCTTACCATCTCTCCGTCTCTGTCAGCGAATTCAGTGTCATTGAACCTCTATGCCATCAGACGACATGATAGACAGGCTGAGAGGGCCCGCAAGCCCTTTCCTCAGACGAGAAGAGCTTCCAACCCAATCGTGGTTACGTCTCCTTGGTCACCGTTCATCCTTGGCTCATCTGGTTCCCAACGATCGCCTAAGGATGAGATCTCTCCAGTGGCGACTCAAGTCCCGGTGGAATCAAGATTGCGATTCCCCGGACGTCAAGATCCCTATGGGTCCTGCGGAACGGACGGACCACCAGTGGTGGGTGACAGAGGAGAACCTACGAAGAGGAGTGGATCTTCTCGTCCTTCCCCCGGATTTAATGCTGTTCGGGAAGCCTCAAAGAAAGGGGGGGAGGGGGGGCATGCTCTGTACCACATGACCTGAGTCCTGTGGTCAGAATCAGAAAAGTGCCTCCATATAAATCGTCTAGAGATGAAGGCCGTTTTGTTGGCCCTTCAACAGTTCCAACAATACCTGGCAGGTCACTCTGTTGTGGTGATAAGCGACAACAACACAGTAGTGGCTTACATCAACAAGGAAGGATGTACCTTTTCGAAGCAGCTATCCCATCTTACAGTAGAGATACTGAGATGGACCGAAGTCTGCTCGATTCTACTATCGGCGCGTTTCATTCCAGACAAGAGGAATGTACTCACCGACAATCTGAGCAGAGCGTCTCAGATAGTGAGTACCAAGTGGTATTTGGGTCATCTTGTAGCCAACAAAGTCCTGACTTTGTGAGGTTCCCCGACTGTGGATCTGTTCGCGACAGTGCTGATCTTCAAGATTCCACCGTACTTCCCCCCAGTCCTGGATCCCAAGGCACTCTGGCAAGATGCCTCCCAACAACGGTGGGACAACATCAACGTGTACGCCTTTCCCCCGTTCTGTCTGATGAGGAGGGTGCTCAACAAGAACAGAATATCGATCAATTTTTCAACGACCCTCATAGCTCCACTATGGCATCACACAGAATGGTTTCTGGACCTTCTGCAACTCCTAACGGAACTTCCGAGAGAATCTCTTCCACGACATGATCTACTCAGACAACCACATGCCAGCATCTTCCACAAAACCGTAGCTTCTCTACGAATTCATGCCTGGTGACTTATCAGGCATCTCCTCGCTGAGAGAGGATTTTTCGCAACAAGTTGCGATTAGGATGTCTGGATATCTGCGAAAATCATCCGCATCTGTCTACCAGGCAAAGTGGAAAGTCTTCTGGGGTTGGTGTTGTGGAAGGGGCATCTCTCCACTCGATGCCACTATTCCAGCAATAGCGGAGTTCCTTGTGTATTTGCGGGAAGAAAATGCACCTTTCAGTCCCGGCGGTGAAAGGCTATCGCTCAGCCTTAAGTCTAGCCTTCAGGCTCAAAGGAATGATCTTTTCTTCCTTGCTGGAACTTTCCCTACTCATACAAGGTTATGAACTTACCTGCCCTCAGTCGGATGTGAGACCTCCTCCATGGAACGTGGTTCGAGTTCTCTGGTCTCTTAAGAGACCTCACCATGAACCATTACGCCAAGCTTCATTTCTTCAGTTAACTTGGAAGACGGTGTTTTTACCAGCTTTGGCTTCGGCCAAGCGAGTCAATGGACTTCATGGTCTCTCATATGACATCACCCATGCAATGGTATGGGGGTAGGTAATGTTCAAATTCATCCTCGAGTTTGGTGCTAAGACTCAAAATCAGGGGGTGCCGGATGCTTGGTTCGACTCCTTCCGGATTTGAGTCTCCGTTCTGTAACAGATGTCCCAGACCTTCTCCCACTGTGCCCAGTTAGGAGTCAGAGGCTATATCTCAGAAGAACGGCTGCAGTCCGTCCCCAGGTGCAAGCATTGTTAGCACTGGGAGGATTAAGAGAAGGGTCACCAAGAACACCATCTTGTCATGGATTCGTAGGGGGATCCATCTGTCCCTGAATCCAGACCCTCCTCCGTCACGTGTCCTAGAGCACATGATGTCAGGGACATAGCTACGTCCCTAGCCTTCAAGAGAAATTTCTCAGCGAGGCAGGTCCTTCAAGCTGGGGTGTAGAAACGTCAGACGACCTTCACAGCCCACTACCTGCATGACGTGACCCATAGGAGGCTCGATACTTTTCTATCGGCCCTGTGGTGGCTGCACAACATCTGGTTTAAAACCTCAGGCTTAGTGGACAAGTGGCAAAGGTTGAGGGCATTGTTACCCGGTCTTAGTCTGCATGAATGAAAAGATTTTTATGGCCGTTACTCTTTTCTTCATCCTCCCCTCTCTTGGGGAAAGCAGCATCCTGGGACCTCAAACCACTGCAGGTAAACTATGTTTCCTTGTGTTCAGAGTATTAAGATAATACTGTCATGTCCCTATACCCTGACGAGGTGGTATTGGAAGAGTCCTAGCCTAAAGTTAACTTCTAAGGGACTACAGGTCAACTTCCTAGGACGAATCACACTTAATTTTACCTTCACACACAGCTTGCGTAGGCCGCAGTCCTTGTGTAGGAAGGTTGTAGCGAGGTGTAGGGACTCCTCATTGCTGAGTGCGTACACACTCAAATAATGAGACCTGGGACAAGGCAAAAGCCAGTACTGGCAGGGACTTTCCACCCTCCCTAATGGGTGAGTCACCCCCATTAAATAGCATGGTTTGTATGTCAGTTACGGAACAAATGACAAATTCGTAGGTAATTTGTATTTTTCCCAACTATACAAACCTTAGCTATTTAATCAAACTTGCCCGCCAGCCCTATCCCCCTTGAAGTCCTACCTCCAAGCAAAGTGAGCTCAAGCACAGGTGTGTGTGAGGGAGGAGGGCGGGCGGTTAGCAGGCTACCCTCCCTACCCCCCACTAACTAGCGGTGCAGTAGTAAACCCTCGTTAAAATTTTAATGGCTCGTCATTTCAGCCACGCCGAAAGTAATAACCCCTATTAAATAGCTAAGGTTTGTATAGTTAGGAAAAATACAAATTATCTACGAATTTGTAATTTTCAGCTTCGATTCTGCTCTCCATCTTGGGTAGATGGTCCTACAGCTTTTTCTTGCTGGCTGAAGGTGCGCATGACCTTAGCTTGTCCGCTACCCATATGGGAATGTCCTTCCCACCAGAGGGCTGATTGGTTCTTCCGAGTAGTTTTTGTCAACTGAATTAATCAATTGTAATTCTTGTTGTTACGGTTTTTATCTGCCGTTCTCCTTCTCCCATTGATGGTGGCTGGGGAAGGGAGTGGACAGTCCTTAATTTGTGTCTGTTCTCTCAGGGGACTACTTCCCATCCGCAAATTAGATGCAAAGGAGAATTTTGGTTTTATTTTTCCTCAGTTAGTGATGCCATATTTCTTTGTTTAGCTAATATAGCCAACATAGAATAGCAGTGCAGTTTGTTCCTGTGGAAATTTCTGTCAGTGCGCTATCACTTTCCTGTTCTGTGCCTGTGGCTGCTCCTGATCAACACGCTAACCTTGAGGAACTAGCTCTGGCTACGTTTTCTCAGTAGCGCTCGATGCAGACCTTCAACTTGAACAAGGCTTGTTGATGGGAAGCAAAGAGCTGCTCGAAGGTCCACCTTAAGGGTTTGGGCTACTTTCCCTTCCGAAGGAGAGTTATCCTCACCAGGTGTTGGGCTATCCTCCCTTCCGCGGTAGAACTTCCCTTCATCATCTCTGTCTAGTAACCTTCCCGCCTTCGGGGAGAAATGCTGACAGCTACATCTCATCAGCTGTTGCAGTTTCTTCGCCAAAGACTTGGCTCCTTCCCCTCATGCCGATCCAACTCTTCCATCAGGGGCAGAGCAAATTCTGAGGCATGTGTCTCCTGCGGGTGATCATCTCTTTCGTTCGCGAGAGAGACTACCTATAGAGACACCTCTTTGGAGACCTCCCAACTGAGCAGTTTTCGTCATCAGCAAGCTCGCCGAGTTTGAAGTCCTCTTCGTCGCCTCAGACACGCTCTCTTACCTTTGGCAAAGAGACGTCTGTTTGGTTCGTCGTCGATATCTGCCAAATGATCGCCTTCAGAGGAACTTCAAGGACCTCGCCGTTCTTCCACTCCTCAGCTATTGCATTTGGGACGAGTCTAGTCAGTCTTGCCATTCTCCCTCTGGTTCCTAACCCTCGCCTGTCTCACTGGACTCTCCTCGCACTCACCGTTCACCTGCCCAACATCCTCTCGCTATCGAACTGATGTTCGTGGCCTGCTGCTGCCCATCGAATCTCTGGATTCCTGACCTCCTCGCTGTCTTCTTGCCAACCGCCGATCGCCAACTAGTCATTCTCCTATCGTCAACTTGCCGACTGACTGCTCGTTCTTTCGCTGATTGTCGATCTCCAGCTCGCCGATCGCCAATAGGCAGCTTGCCGATTGTAAATTCGCCAATCATCAACTCACCGATCGTCGAACGTTACTGCTGTTCCTCAGCTCACCGATTGTCGATATCTAGGTCGCCAGGCGTCATCTCAGGTCTCCGCTCACTGATCACCTACCTACAGCTCTCCAGTCACCATCTCGCCGATCGCCAGCTCGCAAGTCTCCAGTTCACAGCTAGACTATTCGACAGCTCGCCATCTGCCAGCTCGCCTAATTTGCAGCTCCCCGATTGACAGCTCGCTGATAGCCAGCCTAACTTGTCATCTCGCTGATTGTAAGCTCAACAATTGCCGAATGCAAGCTCAGTGACCGCTGACCGCTGATCGCCAAGTGAATTGCCGATCGCCTGCTCGTTCTTACACCGATCGTCAATCACCAGCTCGCTGATCGCAGATTTTCAGCTCGCCATTCGCCAGCTCGCCAGCCTGCCGATCTCCGATCACCTCCTCGCCAATCCCCGATCACTAGCTCGCCAATTGCAAACTCACTGATCATCGAACCATACTGCTGTTCCTCAGCTCACTAATTGTCGATTGCCAGCTCGCCAAGCGTTGTTTCCAATCTCTGATCGCCGAACACTGATCGCAACGCCAATCGCCACGCTGATCGCTAATCGCCTGCTCGCAGGTCACCAGTTCAATGATTCGCCAGATTTCCAATTGCCACTTCAATGGCTAGATAACCTCCAGCTTCTTACTGATCACATCGATCGCCGATCAGCGTTCGAAGACAACCACTAATCTAGTTCAAGATCATCATCATCTCCTCTTTCTTGAGCTTGCGCTACTTCGATAACCCTCCCATATAGAGTTGAAGGAGCTGCTCCCGAGTCTCTCTCTTTGGAGAGTGCTCTCATCTAGACGACATAGATTGTCTTCTGACTCCTCTCTTGGGCTTATGCTACTTCGGTAGCCCTCCCACATAGAGTTGAAGTGAAAGACTTAATGCAGATTTCTTTCTGGGAACCTAACCCAGCACTCCATCAACACAAACAGGGTTTCTTCGGTTCCCAAAGTTTTTATCACCTGCGAATTTCAAAAAACCTGCAGTCATGTTGCCAGGTTTCTTCATTAACTCCGGCACGTTCATGGACCTTCATTCCTCATGAACATACGCTCTTTACCCACAATTCGTTCCTTCTACAAAAGGAGGCAGATCCATTAAATCTATTCCTCCCCCTGCATCGGGAGGTACAACCCCATGGGGTTACCACTCTCCCTCATTCTCTCGTTAAAAGGATGAATTCATTGCTGTCTAACATGACAGCTATGGCAACTTAGAGTTCCGGTGAACCCACTAGAACACCAGAGGTTTCCGGCATCTTGCATACCTCCAGTCTCTGTTCCCCTATACGCCCTCAGACCTTCGTGTGAGCACCTTCAGCTTCCATCTACGAAATCCTTGCCCGAAGAAACATAGGCTCGACCTTTCATGAGACTCAGTCTTGCTTGTGAATTCGGACGACGACTGTCGTCTGTAACTGGAGCTTTCCCTTTGACCAGAGTTATTTAAGAAGATCTTACTTTCTCATCCTATAGCGAGGTTTTTCCAGTAACGGTGAAACCCCTCTTCTGAGCTCGAAATACTCGGGTCATGTTTTCGCCAAGAACAAAGAGTCCACATCCCGCAAGAGATACTCTCTTGTCTTTTCCATCCTCCTTTAGGAAGTGGGAAGTGGTCTCTCTTTATCCTCGCTATTGGAACATCTAGTCTCATGGCAAGACGCGGTGCGTCAAGATACCGCCGAGCTTCTTCTGTTACTTCTTACAGAAGTCTCCAGCTTAGCCTTTCCTCGTTAAGCGAGTTTGATATTCAAACCCTGTCATATGAGGGAAAGGCTTGCGATCATTCAAACAGCTAACCCTTGGCTTCCTGTGCAGGATAAACTAGTAGGACTAACGCCAATAATCCCCTTTTGGGAACATCCGTCTTCAGCCTGTCACGTCAGGGAAGGGGGCTTCAGTTAGCTAAACACCGAGGGTAGTCACAGGTTTCTACCCTAAGGTCAACCTTCCCCTTCAGGATCGGCCTCGTCTCCAAGACTAAGGATGACTGGGTGATTTTAACAGTCTCGAGCTCCTCTGAGACATCTCAAGCTCACCACAATCTGAGGACTGGAGTAATCTCAGGAGAGACCCGACTGTCATATCGAATACGGATATCTATAGACATGGTTATCAGCCTGCAGAAACTTCTGCAGGTTCGACAAGACGGCATCAGTCTCCGTCGAATCCAAACTTAATCAGGAACAGCCAGATCACAGGTTTTTCGGTACCAAGAATCTTCCTTCCCTCTGGCTGTTTACGAGACCCGAGAAAGACTGTCCTGATAAGGAGGTTGCCAGTGAGAATCTCATCCAGGGAGTCAATCTCCTCGGTTCTTATCCAAATTGATTTCCCTCTTCAGATACATCCAAGAAAAGGGGTGAGGCATGCTGTACCTGTCTGCCTCCGGGCTGTAGTCAGAGTCCAGACAGGACTGCCTCTTAAAACCTCTCAAAGAGGAAGGCAGCCTTCGTGCGGGCAATAGGTTCCACCCCCTTCTAGGGGGACTCACTTTTGAGCTCGGTCTAGTTTCTAGTACAATGCCCGATGTTTACCTTCAACTTGGGCT
Organism: Palaemon carinicauda; assembly: GCF_036898095.1. Classification (NCBI taxonomy): domain Eukaryota; kingdom Metazoa; phylum Arthropoda; class Malacostraca; order Decapoda; family Palaemonidae; genus Palaemon; species Palaemon carinicauda. The sequence continues at coordinate 2,453,206 of NC_090749.1, forward strand.
AGAAGTCGGGGATGGGGAACAGAGAATGCAGCCAAGAGTATCGCCTCTAGTTGATGGAACTCTCCCTTCCATTGTGGGGAGAGTAACAAACTGTGACATCAAATGTTGATCATGTCTTTCCCTTCTGCAGAAAAGACTTTCTTCTCCTGTTGGTCTCTCCTTCGGAGGATTATTCCAGCGAAGAGAGATTCATCTACTCCCCTGCCAATGGGGTAGGTCCTCCACCAGCCATTATGCAGCAATTTTCCTGCTTGCTGGAAGGATTGTCGACATTGGCAGCAAACGGTGGCCGCTTTTCCTATCCGTGAGAGAATCTTCCTTTTCCCAGTTTGTCTCTTCTTAAGGGGATCCCTCCCATGGGAATTGGGTTCAATTTCTCTGCCATTGCCCTTCAGAGGAGGCCTCATCATCAGCAGTCTTGTCTCGTTAGAAGACTTGTCTTGCCTACTGACGTAGATCCTATGAGATCTTACGGGAATTGGTTTCTTCCATTCACCGCTCTTGATCTTTAGAAACAGGCCATTAGACTCATCTCGGCAGCCAGACTTTTCCTGCTGTGCAGACTCATCTCAAGACAAGACTTGTCCTGTCCAGATGACTCGTCTCATCAGCGAGATTTGCCTTGCCCAGCAGAGTTCCCGAGAGAACCCCCTCAGCAATTTTAACAGTCACATGCGAACATCTTTCACAGAACAGTGTCTTTGCTCTGACTTCACCCTTGAGACTATCCAACTCCTCCTCTCTCAGGGAGTCTCTCCCGCAACATGTTGCAAAGAGAATGTCTGGATAACTGGGTCAATCTTCGGCTTCAGCCAATCCAGGCTAAGTGGACTGTAAGTTAGTATCATAAAAGGGGTATCTTTCCCCTCAATACCACTATGCCAGAAATCGGGATGTTTCTCTGTTACCCTTAGGAGGAAAGCGTCTTTTTGGCTCAGCAATGAAAGGCCACTGCTATTCCTTGAGCCTCTCCTTTAGACCGGAAGAAATCAACCTTTCTTCCATGTCGGCATCACGCCACATATGGATTCCCGAGCCTACAAATCCTTATTAGGAAAGGAGACCTCATTCCAGGATTCCAAGCAGCAGAGGTGTGATTCTCGACAACTAATTTACTTTTGAGAAACATTAGTTCTGTCTCTTCTTCAATTGCACAAAATGATTGGCTTATTGAGAAAGTCGTTTAAGATTTTTGGTGATCAATCTATTCTGAAGAAGTTTTAATTTTTTCATTCTACCTTGTTTTGATTATTGTTCTCATATCTGGTCTTCAGCTGCTGATTCCCATCTTAATTTTTTGGCCAGGAACTTACAGTCCATTATATTTCTTAGTCCGGATCTAGATACAGTCGGTCCTTGTTAATTGTGGTTTTATGCTTCGTGGCCAAGAACGCAATACCTATTAAATAAAAATTCTCATAAAATATCTCGAGAAAATTCAAGCCAGGCGATGATTTCAAATAGCCCGCTCTACTTTACACTGGGAGCGCTGTGTACCACTATGTATCTCAACACCCAGCAGGTCCTAGCTTTCTCTATACAGTGTACTGTACATCCATTTACTATGGTAAAAAATTACAGCTCTATTTGAAATTAAACCTGAATTTGATTAAACTGGTGTTTCACTTAACTGTTTCCAATAATAATGCATGTAATATTCACAATTTTATATCGTATTTATAATTAAAAACAGCTAATTATAATTTCATGCATTGCTTACATTAAATCAGCTGATCAACCCTGCGTTGTCTCTCCTCAACCTCATTTTTCGGATCAAATAACCTCCTTATTATTAAGGCATGCTACAGAAGGATATTTCATATTTACTAAAACAATTATTATTTGATCTATCATTTTCCAATTAGCATTTGTTCCGTAACTGAAATACAAACCACGCTATTTAATAGGGGTATTACTTTCAGCGTAGCTGAAATGACAAGCCATTAATTTTTAACAATGGTTTACTACCCACACCACTAGTTAGCGGGGGTAGGGGAGGGTAGCTTACTACGCCCCTCCCCTAACACACACCTGTGCTTGAGCTCACTTTGCTCTCGTCTCGGATGGTAATCGGACGTGTCCGCTTTCATCCTCGGCATCATTTGGCAGCCATTTTATGCTTTTTTGCTTTTTATTTTCCAATTTTGTGTGTGAAGTTAGCCTCTGCGAATATGCGCACCTGCCCTGGGTTTCCCGACCGCCCCTGTGGAACATTCATGTCGGCGGTCGAGACCGATTCTCACGCCCTTTGCCCCTCCTGTAGGGGCCAATGGTGTGATTGTAATAACAGGTGTGGTGAATGTAGGGAGTGGTCTATCTCCCAGTGGGGGAGGTTTTCGCGACAACGGAAGAAGAAGTCCAAACGGGATATTTCTCCTTCAAAGTTTTCTTCTTCCGTTGCCCAAACCTCCTCCGAAGCTCTCACTCGATCGGTCTCTTTCGAGAGACCGCCTAGTGGTAGCGTAGACCGATGTACTATTTACCAAACTCGGGGCTCGAGAGATGACGTTGCTTCCCATAGCGAAGCAGCTCCACCTCTCCCCCCGGGTGAGGATATGTAACTAATCCCCGTTTCTCAGCTTTGGTCCTCCTTGGGGCTTGAGGGTTCGCCCTCCAAGGATGTTTTACTTGACTACATCAGACTAGGTGCCGCTTTCAAGCAATCGCCGTCACCGACAGAGGTTGATCCTCTGTCTCTTGTAGATGTTGTGGTGTCAGAGGTATCCAATGCAGTATCGCCCATCACCTCTGCCTTTTCAAACCCTACGGTAGCTGACAGCTTAGTTTCTCCCATTTCTGTTCATCCATCGAGGGAGAAACTAAGTCCAACAGTCTCTCCTGCTAGTGTTTCTTTCCCTCGGGGGAGTTCACTTACAGAGACTCCTCTTCAGAGGATTGCAGAAGGTCAGCTTGCTGATCCTACGGCCCCAAGAGGGCGCAATCGTTGCAAGGCTCGCCTTCCTCTTCGCCAGAGAGGCCTTCCATCACCTGCGGTGATGAGGCACCTATTTGGTTCAACCTCTTCGATGCAGTCCCCCGCAGAGGAGCCTCGTCAATGACCACCGACTGTTCCTGCATTGGTCCTGGACCTTTCTGCAGATCGTTCGTGATCTCCTTTGGTGGAAGGTCGTCCTTTTAAAGGACACGTCGACCTTCCAGCCGACAGACCTGCTGACCTGCCGTCACCCTTCTTGCATCCAGATATGCGCTACGTGACAACAAAACCTGACTATCACGCTCTTGAAGCTCGTCAGGCCCTGTCAACAAACCCTAACACAGGGCATCAAGGGCGTATGCACCAAAGCGCGCATACATCCCAACAGAAGCACAGCTCTTCTATGCACTATGAAAGCACTCATGCGCATGCACGCCCACGTTCTCCTGCCCGCCAGGCTTTGCCTGAGCATAAACATACACGCCCAGCTGCGCGCAAAGTCCACTTCTAGGACCAGGACGGAGCCATCTAGCCACTCTGAGAACGTCATCGACTTTCCCCAAGAAGAGCCTTTGGGGACAGGAGACTTCTCTGCAAGTCCTACGTCGGGAGGAGAACAGCAAGAGTCAGAACATTCGTTCTGGCAAGTTCTGACTCTAATGAGGGCTCTCAATGGGTTTTTTGAACCAGAGATTCCTCCTCAAGAGGGCAAGGACACGGTCTTGGACCAAGTATTCGGTACTCAGAAACCCTCCAAGACCAGTGCAGCTTTGCCCTGGTCTCAGGGGGTTAAGAGTACCAGGGACAAGATCTCTGTACAGCTCTCCGAGATGTCCTCCTCCAACCGTTCCAGTGCCACCAACAAGCTCCTCCCAGCTCCTCGCGTACAGCAGAGGAGGTACTTCGAGATCCTTGAGGAGCCTTGTTTAGCTCTTCTACTTCACCACTCGGAAGAGCTTACCAGGGGTCTCTCTCTTGAGAGACTCTCCAACCAGCTGGTCTCATTCTCGGCAACCGAGATCCTTAACCAGGAGAAAGTGGGGACCTTAGGTATCCTGATACGTTCTGAGGACTTCTCCAAAGAACGTACCAGGAAAGCTATGGAGACTTTTCTTCTCTCAGGTACTCGCATGATCAAGTTTCTTGCCCACCAAGTCTCGAACTGAAACGTCGGGATGCGGTAGCTGAGAGATTCCATCAGAAGGTCCCCAGCACCGAGATCAATAGGCTCAGACATTCCTCTTTAGAGGGATCCGTCTTTTGAGCCTAAGGATGTGGAACAGGCTGCTGAGAGGTGAAGGAAGTCTCATCAAGACTCCCTCCTTCATAGGGCTTTAACATCTAAACCCTATAAGCCTCCAGCCCCACAGCAGTCCCGTCCAGTCAAGACCGCTAGAACAACGACAGCAGCAAAGACAGTGGTATCTAAGCTCTTTCCTGTCAAGGATAGGAAAGGCAAAAAGTCCTCCAGGGGAGGCAAGAATCCTACAGGGAGCAGCCGAGGCCGCAAACACTAGGATAGGCAGTCCCCCTGCATGTCCACCAGTGGGAGGATGACTACAAAGTTGCTCAGACAGGTGGAAGCAACTCTGGCGGATTCTTGGATGATTTACGTAATCAGTCATATCATCTCTACTGCCCCTGACGACGAATCCAGTGTCATTGGGATTGGCAAGGGGGCAAGCCCTTCGGGCGGAAGTCCAGACCTCGTTGAAGAAGGCCGCTCTCCAAGAGGTGCTCGACAAATCTCCAGGCTTCTTCAGTCGACTGTTTCTTATAAAGAAGGCGTCTGGAGGCTGGAGACCAGTAATCGACCTCTCAGCTCTGAACAAGTTTGTCAAACCAACTCCGTTCAGCATGGAGACGGCGGACACAGTCAGACTAGCAGTAAGACCGCAAGACTTCATGTATACACTGGACCTAGAGGATGCGTACTTCCAGATCCCAGTCCGTCCGTCTTCAAGGAAGTACTTAAGATTCAGCCTAGACAACAAAAAATACCACTTGAAGATGCTGTGCTTCAGTCTCTCCACAGCACCACAAGTTTTCACCAGAGTGTTCACCCTAATATCATCGTGGGAACACAGGATTGGCATCCGTCTCCTCCGTTATCTGGACGACTGGTTAATCCTAGCAGACTTGGTGTCATCCCTTCTTCAACACCGAGACAAACTTCTGAGACTTTGCCAAGATCTGGGGATCAGTGTAAATCTCAAGAAGTCCTCACTGCTTCCCACTCAAAGACTGGTATACCTAGGCATGATTATAGACACCAATCTCCACAAAGCCTTCCCATCAGACAACAGGATAGCAAGGCTGAGGAGGGTCGCAAGGCCTTTTCTCAGATGAGAAGAACTTCCAGTCCAATCGTGGTTACGTCTCCTCGGTCACCTTTCATCGCTGGCTCGTCTAGTTCCCAACGGTCGCCTTAGGATGAGATCCCTCCAGTAACAACTCAAGTCTAGGTGGAATCAAGGGTATGATTCCCCTGACATCCAGATCCCCATGGGACTTGCAGAACTGACGGATCTCCAGTGGTGGGTGGCAGACGAGAACCTACGAAAAAGGAGTGAATCTTCTCGTCCTTCCCCCGGATTTGATGCTGTTTTCGGACGCTTCAAAAAAAGGGTGGGGTGGGGGCCCACGTTCTACACCACACGACCTCAGGCGTTTGGTCAGAGTCAGAAAAGTACATCCATATAAATCTCCTAGAGATGAAGGCCGTCTTTCTGGCCCTTCAACAGTTCCAACAGTACCTGGCAAGTCACTCTGTGGTGGTGATGAGCGACATCACCTTAGTAGTGGCCTACATCAACAAACAAGGAGGTACTTTTTAGCAGCAACTATCCCATACAGCAGTAGAGATAATGAGATGGGCCGAAGTTCACTCGATTCCACTATCGGCACGCTTCATTCCGGGCAAAAGGAATGTGCTCGCCGACAATCTGAGCAGAGCGTCTCAGATAGTGAGTACCGAGTGGTCTTTGGATCATCTAGTAGCCAAACAAAGTCCCAACTTTGTGGGGTTTTCCGACTATGGATCTTTTCGCAACGGCCCTGAACTTCAGGCTCCCGCTGTACTGCTCCCCAGTCCCGGACCCCAAGGCTCTCTGGCAAGATGCTTTCCAACAACGGTGGGACAACATCGACGTTTACGCCTTTCCCCCGTTCTGTCTGATGAGGAGGGTACTCAACAAGACCAGAACATCGGTCAATCTTTCAATGACCCTCATAGCTCTGCTATGGCATCACTCAGAATGGTTCCCTTACCTTCTGCAACTCCTAACGGAGCTACCAAGAGAACTTCCTCCAAGACACAATATACTCAAACAACCACATGCCAACTTCTTCCACAAAGCCGTAGGTTCACTATGACTTCATGCCTGGAGACTATCCAGCATCTCCTTTCTGAGAGAGGATTTTTGCAACAAGTTGCTGTCAGGATGTCTGGAAACCTGCAGTAGTCTACCAGGCAAAGTGGAAAGTCTTCTGTGGTTGGTGTCGTGGAAGAGGTATCTCTCCACTCAATGCCACTATTGCAACAATAGCGGAGTTCCTCGTGTATTTGCGGGAAGAAATGCGCCTTTCAGTCTTGGCAGTGAAAGGCTATCGCTCAACCTTAAGTGTAGCCTTCAGGCTGAAAGGGATGGACATCTCATCATCGCTAGAACTTTCTCTACTCATACATAGTTATGAACTTACCTGCCCTCAGTCGGAAGTGAAACCTCCCCCATGGAACGTGGTTAAAGTTCTCAGGTCTCTTTAGAGACCTCCCTATGAACCATTACGCCAGGCATCAGATCGCCACCTAACCTGGAAGACGGTACTCCTGCTAGCTTTAGCCTCGGCCAAGCAAGTCAGCGATTATTCATGGTCCCTTGTGTGACATCACCCATTGAAGGGGATGGGGGGAGATAACCTTTAGTTTCGTCCCTAAGTTTATTGCTAAGACTCAGAATCCTGGAGTGGCGGATCCTCTATTCGACTCCTTCCGGATTTTTAGTCTCCGTTCTGTAACAGATGACCCAGACCATCTCTTACTACGCCCACTAAGGAGCTTGAGGCTATACCTCAAAAGAACAGCTGCAGTCCGTCCTCAAGTGCTAGCACTATTCGTCAGCACAGGAAGGACTAAGAGGAGGGTCACCAAGATCACCATCTTTGCATGGATTCGTAGGGTCATTGACCTAGCCTTGAATCCAGATCCTCCTCCGTCACGTCGCCCTAGAGCACATGATGTCAGGGGCATAGCTACGTCCCTGGCCTTCAAAAGAAATTTTTCAGTGAAACAGGTCAAGTTAGGGTGTGGAAACGTCAAATAACGTTCACAGCCCACTACCTGCAAGACATGACCCACAGGAGGCTCGATAGGTTCTCTATCCGCCCTGTGGTGGCTGCACAACAGCTGGTTTAAAACCTCAGGCTCCTTATTGGACAAGTAGCAGAAGGTTGAGGGCATTGTTACCCGGTTTTAGTCTACATGAATGAAAAAGTTTGACTGGCCCTTATATTTTTCTTCATCATCCCCTCTCTTGGGGAAAGCAGCATTCTGGGTTCTCTGCATAGCTGACCTCAAACCACTGCAGGTAAACCCTGCTTCCTTGTGTTCCTAGCATTAAGATTAATACTGTTACGTCCCCATACCCTGACGAGGTGGTATTGGGAAAGTCCTAGTCTACAAGTTTCCATCTAAAGAACTTCAGAACAACTTCCTAGGACGAGTCACACTTCATCATACCTTCACACACAATTTGCGTAGGCCGCAGTCCTTGCGTAGCAAGGTTCTAGCGAGGTGCAGGGACTCCTTATTTCATGGGTGCTTACACACTTAAATAACGAGCCCCTGGGCAAGGCCCAAAACCCATATTGGCTTGGACGTCCTCCCTTCGTAATGGGTGAGTCACCCCTATTAAATAGCGTGGTTCATATTCCAGTTACGGAACAAATGACAAATTCGAAGATAATTTATATTTTTCCTAACTATACAAACCTTAGCTATTCAACCAAAGTAGCCCGCCAGCCCTATCCCCCTTGAAGTCCTACCTCCAAGCAAAGTGAGCTCAAGCACAGGTGTGTGTGAAGGGGGGGAGGGGCTAGCAAACTACCCTCCCCTAGCCCTGCTAACCAGCGGTGTAGGTAGTAAACCCTCGTTAAAAATTAATGGCTCGTCATTTCAGCTACGCCAAAAGTAATACCCCTATTAAATAGCTATGGTTTGTATAGTTAGGAATAATACAAATTATCAACGAATTTGTCATTAATTTCAATAGTTTTATTTGAAATACTTCTGTCATATTTTATTTGCTTGTACTGTGAGTTGAATCGCATAACATTTATGGGAGTTTCATTCATGTTGCCGATGCAAGATATTTTATAGTTTTTAGCTCTGTGGTCCTTGATTATAAAGCTTCAACAGAGACTTTGCAAAGAAACAAAGATTTCTTTTATTAGAGAGAGAGAGAGAGAGAGAGAGAGAGAGAGAGAGAGAGAGAGAGAGAGAGAGAGAGAGAGAGAGAGAGAAATATGAATGATTTGAAGTTTTCTGGCATTCTGACATCGAATAAGTGAGAACTAATTCTGTAATGAGATATAAATGTATTGTATGAAAATTATGATAGATTATAACACCTCAGTGCTTATGTAATACCATGTTAACTATATATATAGTAAATGTTTTGAATAAGTTAAGAAACCGTATACACAATACTCTTTGTTATTGATTCGTTCAGACGACTCGTAGCATACGCTGCTACACATTAAAGAAAGTAAATATTTAGAGAGAGAGAGAGAGAGAGAGAGAGAGAGAGAGAGAGAGAGAGAGAGAGAGAGAGAGAGAGAGATCAGCTGTTGAAAAGTAATCATATGCACTGTTTTTGTTTGTTTATTGAAAAGAAACAATTATCATAGAGATGTTTAAGGTTTTAGTTTCTAAAATGAACTGTATTTCTGTTAAAGAAAGTATAGATATAACACACTGCTCAAGAGACAACCCATAAGACATTGCGTCATACTTCAAGAAAATACGTAGCGGCTAGGCTTCGAGTTGTGTAACGAAAACACCGAACAGTTACAGTAAGTACAGTTAAGGTGCATTGTAGTAATATTATTGTATATATATTACTGTAATATACACCACAGCATCATTGAGTATTAGGTTACAGTACAGCATCACTAGATTGGAAGAACTTTTGCTATACTGTACAGAACAGTAATGGGATGATGAGGACTTGGTAAAACTTTACCTTAGCACAGTACTGTAATGTAATCGTACGGTGCCCTGTATGTAGTGTACATATGTGCAAATGTACTGTACACTGTCCACATGATTAGAAAATGTTGTAAAAACCAAATTAAAACAATATTAGCCAGTATTTACTGTGTTAATCATCCGCTCGGGCACCTGTTCTTGGCAAGGGGCAGTTACTTTTTAGGTAAGGAGTTAGCCCACACTAGTGCAGCATTTATTCACGAAAATTCCCTTTTCACGCCTGTGTCTATAACCTAACTATTGCGAAGGAGGACTGACTATTAATTTCTGCACCGTTGTTCTGTTAGTTTGTTATACATATTGCATTTGATTTTTCCTAATTCTGACCATCCTTCACCTTCAGATCTTCCTGGACAGTAGCACCCTGTTCGTAATACTAGGTATGCACTTGATGTTCTTCCTAATTGGGTAGTTGAATTGGTAGAACTTCAAAAGTTCAAACTCCCAGCAAATGTTTTATGTTTAACAGGCTGACATAAGCCTGGGTTCATGAATTTATATGAACGATCTGTTTTAATATCACTATTCTTAAAATATTTTATGGTTTTAATGTCTTTACTCTTCTTAAAATATTTTATTTTAATTTTCTATTACTTTTCATGTAGTTTATTTATTTCCTTATTTCTTTTCCTCACTGGGCTATTTTTTCCCAGTTGGAGCCATTGGGCTTACAGTATATCATTCTGCTTTTCCTACTAGTGTTGTAGCCTAGCTAGTAATAATAATAATAATAATAATAATAATAATGATAATAATAATATCCCATTGCAATGGCTCAGGCTGGTTTACTCAGTTTCCCTGGTCCTCTTGGGATTAAGGACAATTCTTAAGAACACCTTTGATGTCTCGACAGCTGGAAATGTGTATGGGGACCTGTTGGTCAACTGCTGAATGTTTTCCTTCTGCAACCTCCCCTGACTATCTCCAGCGCCTACTTCACGTTAAGGGAAATTTTACAGCTTACCGCCAGGTGTTCAATCCCTCAGCGAAGCAACACGTATTGAAAGATTTAAACACCAGAATACATGTCTTCGTGCACACCAACACTAGCAAGCCACCTCTGACGCCTCCTTACACAGGTCCTTTCCTCATTATCCTTCACAAAACTGAAGGCATTTTTAATTACCGTATATTTCAGCGTATAAGACGACCCTATATACCGAAATTTAACCATCAAAAATTGGGGGTCGTCTTATACTACCGTTATAAAAATCACACCTTGAATTCTATGTCTGGTTTATCAGTAGGCTAGCCTAGGTTGAGGTGAGATAATCACCGACACACATGAAATGATTTACATTAATATATAAATGTATAATGAAAGTAATGAAACAATTTTTACCGTATATATTATTGGCATATCTACAAAAAGGGCATAAATGATAAATTCGAGGAATAATTCCAACTTTTAACCATACGAGCACAGCTGAGAAAATGTAAACATTGAGTATTGGTTGCGTTGTTAGCAACTTTTTCTCTCGCTAACCTTTCAGTAATTTTAATGCTATTGTTAATTACGATAGTAATAACATATAGGATATCATATTATCTATTTGTTTAAAAATTATTATTTTTAGCTGTAAATAACAATTTTGAATTACAAACGGTACAATCTTTATTTCTCAATAAAAATTACGGTACATTACAGTATTACATTTAAAACCTAAAAATTTGTAAAACTTTATTTCCAATCAATATTAAACATCAAACATGTATAAATCTAACACCACTAAAACTCCTCACAGTTATCACTGTCTATTTCGAAAAGCTGTTCGAACATATCACGAGATTTATCATAAACGGAATCATCGTAAGGATTCCAGTCCGGTTCCGGTGAGTCGACTTTGGCTTCGTCGTCGCATTCGTACAATAAATCGTCTTCACTGCCATCCATGGCATTTGAGATCCGGTATTTTAAAAATTATTTTATGATACTTTCTACCTTTACATTATTATATGCATTTATAACAAACTCGCAAAGAACATCAAAGAACATAAAAGAAGAAGAAAGAGGAAGAACGGGCATTTTGTACGTGAGCAGCTGATGAGCGTAAACAAAACAATGCAGGCTAGGTGACGCGTGTTCTAGGAAAACAATAAAGGATTTCTTTTGTTATTTCATTTATTTTCAATTTATAAGGATACAGTAAGTAATATCATCATCTTTACATAACCTATATTTCATAAGATATCTGGTATTGCAAAAGCTAGCCTAGGCTATACACAGATGGTTTTATGATTGAGCAGTCGTCTTATACTACCGATATGAGATAAATTCATAAAAATTTGCTCAAATTTTGTACCTCGTCTTATATGAAGGTCGCCTTATACGCGGAAATATACGGTAACATTCATGGCAAAGAAGACTGGGTCTTCATTGATCACTTAAAACCTGTTTATCTCCTGCAAGATAGCACGCTTGCAGTTTGCATCTCTATTTCACATGTATATGCTTTTTAGGGGGGAACCATGTACCACACATCTTTCATACTCGCTTGTACAATGTAATGCTATTGCTTTTTTTTATCTCCCGCGCTCTCCTGTAAATAGAAAAATCTGTTTGATCTTGCCATTGTATGTTTCACATTTTTGGAATTTTTTATGCCATGGTTGCCCTCAACCATTTGTGTATAAGCTCATTATCTTGTTGAATAGTCACTTATGTTCACCTCGTCCTTCTGTTAATACCTAACAGCTACCTCGTGACGCTACCAGCCCATTATTCATGTACCTTCTCTGTAATTCTTATTAGCATCCCCTGTAGGGGTTGTGGTATCTCTTTACATGGGATAGTACAATTCATGTATGGCTAAGCATCTATCTTTCTCTCATTATAAAGAGATAGGTGGTGATAGTGGCCTCTCTTGGCTTTTACACAGATCAAAACTGGAACACTTCCAGGTCAGGGAAGTTACAGACCCTTCCAGTTTTGGTTCCAAGGAGACTTCCAACCATCTAATCAGTGAGCTTCCCTAATTGAAGGACTCATGTTTATATGAATAGAAAAATACAAATTACTTTTAACCCTTTTACCCCCAGGCTCTTTGAAAATTTCCAACCCTTAACCCCCAAGGGGTTATTTTTTCCCCAGCACATTTTGCAGTATATTTTTTTAAATTGCTCTAACACCCTTAATTTTTGTCATAGAGAGGTCAGGTTGGTCTCATTCTCTTGGAAAATGCCTGAATTTAAAAAAAAAAATAATCAAAAGATATGAAAAAAAAAATTATAGCATTTGTTTGCAAGGACGTACCGGTACGTCCATGGGGGTAAAGGGGTGAGTTTTGTGAAACGTACCAGTACGTCCTTTGGGGGTAAAAGGGTTAATTAACATTTGTTATTTTAGTTTAGAAAATTGTCTTTTTATTTCAGAAAACTCCAACATTTTCATCTTGCCCTTCTCCAATGATAGTTGTTCTTTTATTTCAGATTTTTCATCTGAAAGGAAATAAACATCCAACACTTGTGGCAGGATTGTGTAAACTGCTGGATATATCTGCAAGAGATACTGGACTGGGAATAAGGGAGAAGAGTCTGTGTTGGTTCATGCTGCAAGATTTTGATGCACAGAATAGTATTGAAGAGGATGTCATCCAGTGATAAAGAGAAGATAAGAAACTCTGAATCATTAGAATTTCCAATAAAAAGCGAAATGGAAGAATCCTTTTCACACGCTGCTTTCAATTTGGAAAATAATAATGTGGTAGACATTGCCGGGCTCTTTGAAGATGACTCTCTTTTCATGGATCCAGACATGGAATTCAAAGCAGAGCCAGAATTTGAAGCAGAGCCAGAATTTGAAGCAGAGCCAGAAATATTTGAGTCAACCGAAGGTGACATGAAATATTCTTTCGACTCAGATGCATCAGAGAGTGAGGAGGATGTACAAATCAGCAAAAGGGAAGTCGATGAAGAGGAGAAGGAGAAGAGTGTAAAGACAGGTGTGAAAGAGGAATGTGTCATACAGTTGGGATCCAGTAAGAAAGAGGACAAAGGAAAGGGAAGAGGAAGAGGGAAAAAATGTTTGCATAATAAGGAGGAGCATATCGAAAAAAGTGGCTCTGAAAAACCTCTTTGTAAAAATAGTTATTCTAAATTTCACAGTGATGTTGGTATGATGTTTAGTAGGAATTTTAAAGAAAAACAATTAATTGGAGTACTTAAACCCACCAACACTCACAAGCTAATTCACACTGGAGGCAATTTCAGTTGCAAAGAATGTGGCAAAACATTTTCTACCGAAATTGGTCTTAAAGCACATTATGGGACTCACACTAGGAGGCGGTTATTCAATTGTAGTGAATGTGGCAAAGGGTTTTTTTTGAAAAAGGATCTCGTAATACATTTGAGAACGCATGTTGGAGATAAGCCATTTAAGTGCAGTGTCTGCGACAAAGCATTTTCTCGGAAAGACAACCTTACAACGCATCATAGAATTCATACTGGGGAGAAGCCATTTAAATGCAGCTTCTGTGACAAAGCATTTTCTCGGAAAGACAACCTTACAGAGCATCATAGAATTCATACTGGGGGGAAGCCATTTAAATGCAGTTTCTGTGACAAAGCATTTTCTCGGAAAGACAACCTTACAGAGCATCACAGAATTCATACTGGGGAGAAGCCATTTAAATGCAGTTTCTGTGACAAAACATTTTCTCAGAGACATCATCTCATAGAGCATCATAGAATTCATATTGGAGAGAAGCCATTTAAATGCAGTTTCTGTGACAAAGCATTTTCTCGGAAAGACAGCCTTACAGAGCATCATAGAATTCATACTGGGGAGAAGCCATTTAAATGCAGTGTCTGTGACAAAACATTTTCTCAGAGACATCATCTCATAGAGCATCATAGAATTCATACTGGGGAGAAGCCATTTAAGTGCAATTTCTGTAGCAAAGCATTTTCTCGGAGACATCGTCTTACACAGCATCATAGAATTCATACTGGGGAGAAGCCATTTAAATGCAGTGTCTGTGACAAAGCATTTTCTGAGAGACATGATCTCACAAAGCATCATAAAATTCACACTGGGGAGAAGCAATTTAAATGCAGTTTATGTGACAAAGCATTTTCTCAGAAAGGCAGTCTAACTGATCATCGTAGAATTCATACTAAGGAGAAGCCATTTAAATGCAGTTCCTGTGATAAAACTTTTAACAGGAAATCACAAATGAAAAGTCATATGAAGATTTGTGCCAGAAAAAAATTGTAAGGAATTGGGAAGTCGGGTTGAAAAGAAGAGATTCCTGTTACAAAGGGATTAAATTGTCATACTTCCTGGACTCTAGTTGTACTCTGTTGTTAGTTTACTTAACTGGAATTGAGTCCATTCCTTTGCAAATGATTCTGTATGGAACTTTTACAAACAAGTTGAATGGAATTTTGATCAAGCAGCAGAAACATGTTTGACTGAATGAGATCTTCCTTGGTGATCAGCTTCTTGAGATGTTGTCATCTCTTGTTAACTAGTTTTGCACCTCCTCGTCATACAATATTTAACAAAACTGGGGATACCTGAATTCAGTGATTATCGTTTGAAAGTCACTAACTGGCAGCTCACATTCTTCACGTTTCTAATGAGACTAGGTTTCTGGGACAATGCATTTTGAAACTTCACTCAATAGAAGATACAGTTCATTAAGCATGATTTTAAGAATTTGTACTATTTTTTTTTTTATCAAAATATCATCTCGATCATTATGGAAAAATTAACCCAATAATCTTTAATTATGATAAAAATAGAAAATAGAAATACTTAATGTTCCTGACTTTTTAGCAACCACAGTTATGTATTTAATGTAAAGAATGCACCGGAGATGCAGTTGTGTGTGAGGTCTAACCGGACATCAACTGACAGTCTCATCGTGGCACTCTCACAAGCAAGTCATCTGTCAAATAGGGTTAGAGCTACCCAACAGTTTTAGGATAACTGTAGCTAGTTAAACTTATTTCACCAGATTCTCCATAAAATATTGATATAACCAATCTTCTTAACATCAACGAAACAACTGTTTATAGAAGGCTTAACGATACAGTGAGGGAGAAAAATTGAAAAACCATCCTAGGAGGTGAGAGACCACGCTGCTACACAACAGCAGAAGCAGCTTAAGAGTTATAAAGCCAATAGCATAGGCCTAGACTCCAGAGCCATCGTATCATCATCATCACCATTATTATTATTATTAATATTATTATTATTACTATTATTATTGTTATTATTATTATCATTATTATTATTATTATTATCATTATTATTATTATCATTATTATTATTATTATTTCTAAT
Source organism: Palaemon carinicauda (assembly GCF_036898095.1). Taxonomy (NCBI): domain Eukaryota; kingdom Metazoa; phylum Arthropoda; class Malacostraca; order Decapoda; family Palaemonidae; genus Palaemon; species Palaemon carinicauda. The sequence goes on from NC_090749.1 coordinate 2,468,698, forward strand.
TTTTATTATAATTTAAGATACGTTGTTATTGTATTTCTTTAGAATCTGCACATAACACATGTGGCTGAATATGTCTGACCTGATTACAGTTTTCTGTTTGTAAAGCAAAAGTAAAATAGTAGAATTAATTGTACTTCTGATACTGAAGATAACTCACCACCTCGCATAATTATTTATTTACTTTTCTCAAACTGAAGAAACCTATTGGAAGACTAGAATTATGTAAGTAGCGTTGACTATAGTCTAAGCTATGATTTGTAATAAATTTATTGCAAGTTTTTAAATCACGATCTTAACTAACGTTTATTTCATACACAAAACGAAATAAGCAAACAATAAGTAATAACTTTGAAATCATACCCCAAATGCATAAATTGTTCTTATGAAACTATAGGGCGCTGCTTAAACTTTTCTCCATCTAGACACCCTCTTTCCCAATTTGAATCCTTTTATCCAGACAGGCAACAGACTGTACTGTACTGTACCTCTGACTCACTAATTATTCACACCCTTTCTTACATAAGAATTTTTGTCTGTTAGAAACCTGAAGAGTATTTGTGGAAATTAAAGAATTAAAGGAAATACTTGGACAACAGAAAATAAATTTTCTAAATGCATTTGTCTGGTGATCTCTTGTGCTGTATGTGCTGGAGGAGAGACCTCATTACTGCTCTACATCTTTCTTTTATGATCTTACAAAGTGAAATTTCACTCAATTGATATATTGTTATGCTAAAACTGTTTTTTTTTTATTTTAACTTCTATTATTTGTTTATCCTTATATGTCATGCAAACCTTCGACCTTTGATTCGATTATGACTTCAAGTAGTAGTAGTAGTAGTAGTAGTAGTAGTAGTAGTAGCTGATGGGTAGGTCCCCAGGTAGCTTAATTATGTTACAGTTTCTGTGGTACCTGCCATTAGGAAATACACTTTTTCCCGTTTGGCAGCATCTCCGTTGCTGTGTTTGTGACCACAACAAGAATCTGAAGTGCTCTGTCAGCAGACGGCTGCTGAGTGTAGAAGGGAGGGGCACTGCGCTCTTCTTCCCTTCAGCAATCACATAATCACTTCATAATGAATATAAAAGCTTTTTTACACATAGATTCAGTGCTGTATTATTATTTAGAGTAAATAATATAAATATAATTCAGATAAATTATTCGATAAGAACTTCATTATGAATAGAAGGATTTTTTGTTTGTTTAGATTGAAATACAATGTAGAATAAAGCAAGCTTTTGAAAAATAAAAAACAAAGCACATGCAAATGTAAGCTATCGGAGTAGGGACAAATCTCATATGCAACTGCTGAGGATGGATCCGCTGCCTCATAGTGAAGGGGTTAAGTTCCATGTTGATACAGACAAGCCAGTAAGTCCTCCTCGAGTCCCCACCACTGGCATCTTTTGTTGCTCATTTATCCCCTGTGTTTCCCAATACTGATTTTTCTTAAACACCAAAGTACTATGATACTCTAACATTACTATGTGGACTGAGTGATCAGGTTGGTTTATTGGTTGTACATATTGTGCACTTTTCCATTCTGACTCTACTCATGATCATCATTTCATACCTTTCAAACTAATCAATGATCTTTCCAGCCAACCCAACCTTCTTTGACTGACTGACAATCTTGGGACATGGTCTGCCAAAGCTAGCGGTGCAAAAGACACTGCCGGCTATCTTGCATACTCTTTTTGTGCATTGATAATGTGTCAAACTTTGGCATGAGTTTTCTTACCTGATTTGTGTCCTTGCTGATAGAAAGGTTCCTTTTCAAATTTGAATTATGAGGGAAAGTTCAGACGTCCTAAGTACAAAACATATTACTTTAAAGTTCTTCTTAAATTGATATTTTTATCAGATGGACTATAAAAAAGGAATGTTTTTGTATCTGTAAAATTGTAAATTGACTTTGAAGATTTGTTCTAATTTGTCCTTATTTGTTTGTGTGTAACTGAAGTTTATTTTATTAATATTCTTATACCATAACAAATGATTGTTAATTTGAGATGTTATATTTCTACCATGCATTTTACAATTTATTAAATAATCTTTATAACAATTTTCGTATTTTATTTACACTTTTGTTCCTTTCACACTTCTTTATGATGAAATGAACAGGTCTCAATAGAGAAAGCATTTAGAATTTGAGATATTTACTTCTAGATCTGAGAGATTGGTAATTAACAAACAAGTATTCAAAGGAGAAGAAGAAGGGCATAAGCCATGCAATTCTAAACTCACAGGGGCAAGTGGGTGAAAGTTTTATTGTATTAAGATTCCTTTATAATACTTTGTGTCACTGTTTACTCCACCTTGGCAAACAATTTAGGTGATTTGTTGACACTATAAGGCTTGGACATGCTCTTTGCACTCACTAAGATAGATTATTTCACCAAACTTTCACCTTAGCTCCACAAGGCACTAGAAGAGTTGTAAGACTCAGGCTTACATGGCTGAGGACTATGAAACATGAATTACATAATGAATGGAGAAGTCTTGATCTAAAAACCCAAGATAGAGACGACTGGCAAAATCAAACGGAGGCCCTTTGCGTCAATAGGAGTAAGAGGTGGTGATGATGATGTTTACTCCAAGAAATTAAAGTATTTTGTTTTGGTTTTTATATGTAACCTGATCTTGTTGAAGTTAGCTTGTAAAAACAGACAAATTTTCCTTATTTATTGACTCTTTAGTCTTTGATGAGGTCAAGCAAGATTGAATGATCAATGATATAAATTTAAAAAAGGGTTGGATCATCCGGTTAAGGGGAGTCAGGCGTCCAGAACACGTTACGTGTTTTGTGGTTTTCTTTGGGTTTGAAGGGCTTCCCTTCAAAGGACAGGCTAGTGAATGTCGTGTTTCAGTAGAACGTTTCTGCTTCTGCCAAGGATCCCATTGGCCCGTCTCCCTCTAGAACTAATGTATGACCAATGATAGAAATTCAAAAACCTTTAAGGTTTCCTTTTTTCGAGCCCAATATTTAGAAAATTTCTGTAGATTTCAGTGTAATAACTCGAACTACTGTGTATTGAAAATTTATATCCTGGTTTTCTATTGTTTGATGCTAGATCACATTACAATCAGTTTTAGTTATTTTTTTTTATTCTGCAATGCTTTAAATTGCTGTACAGTTTAATTATTCTGTACTGTATTTTGTTACTAAATAACCAGAAACTGTTGATACTTTTCTCTAAGGGTTGTTTTTATGGTCCTATCACATGTGGAAACCCTGTGCCTTAGACCTACAAGATCAGTTTTTCATATACTTTCTTAGGTATTCCGCGTTAATTGTCAAACTCCAGTTATCAAAATACTTTCAAAAGAAGGAAGTCTTCAACTTCATGCAAGCCTTAATATCTTCAGTTTGTCGGAGAAAGGTTGACCGAGTCCGGTGAACTTTTTAAAGCTACTAAAATTAAACTTAATTCATGACATATCTGACCTAAACTACATCAGTTTGGATAATTAAAGCTGAAATTACTAATAAGTGAAGAAATGCTGACCAATATTGTACTGTGATATAAGCCAAGAGTGTTTTACCGCATGTCAGTTTCTGTGTAAATTTTGTGCATTTTGCTATAACAAACAATAGCAATTTTTGCAACTTATTCAATTTCTTGTTTAAAGTACACAAAGGAAACATACTTCAGCAAGATCACTATAATAATCTTTACTTGAAACTTAGTTGTATAATCAAATGGAAACTTGTTTCATTTAAAAGGCCCCACTGTATATTAAGTATTCCCAAATCATTTTCACAGCCACAAATCTCTCATCTCCAACCAAAGCGTGGTTATACAACCAGCCTCCACTTTTTCCGAGTTTTAGGTAGTAGAGGAGAAAGTAAAAACCCTTGAATACTTGCTACCCAATTATTATTATTTTTTTTTTTTTATTACTAGCTAAGCTGCAACCCTAGTTGTAAAAGCAGGATGGTCTAAGCCTAAGGGCTCCAACAGGGAAAAATAACCCAGAGAGGAAAAGAGATAAAGAAAGGATTTGGAAGTAATGAACAATTAAAATAGACTATTTTAAGAACAGTAACAACATTAAAACAATTCTTTCATAAACAAACAATAAAAACTTAAAAAAAAAAAAACATGGGGAAGAAAAATAAGATGGAACAGTGTACGCTCAATCAAGAGACTTCTAACCCAAGACATTGGAAGACCTTGGTACAGAGGCTATGACATTACCAAAGATTAGAGAATAATAGTTTGATTTTGGAGTGCCCTTCTGCTAGAAGAACTGCTTACAATAGCTAAAGAATCTCTTCTACCCTTACCAAGAGGAAAGTAGCCACTGAACAATTACAGTGTAGCAGTTAATCCCTTGAGGGAAGAAGAATTGTTTGGTAATCTCAGTGTTGTCAGATGTATGAGGACAGAGGAGAATGTGGAAAGAATATGCCAGACTATTCGGTGTATATTGAGCAGATTGACCTAAGTCTCACTTTATTGTTTATTTGTTGTTTACTTTTAATTCATATTTTTCATTTTCATTTTATTGTTATTATGTAACATTCTGCTTTTCAAGCTAAAGCTGGAACTTTTCTTCAGGCGACTACAATCAGACATATATGTACAGTATGTTTAAAAACTCAATCTTTATATTTAGAGGAAATACTGTAAACTACACTGGGTGTATGCTTCTTTAGGAAGGCAGTATTTACTAGAATTTTCAGAATCATTAAAAAAGTAACACTGTAAGAATTTGTACAGTATTTCTTCTGTTATTAATTCACTCAGCAAATATAACTAATTAATCTCCCAATGTCTTCCTTGAAATTAAAAGGAAATATTAAGTTTTAAACTCAGGTCAGTAAAAAGAATAGGTTGGGAAGAGATAGAAAAAGATGTATTGATATTCCAAGTAGGCCTACCTGTAAACAAGTAACTGTCTCTACTGATCAATCTTTAAATCTTGAATTGATTGACAAAAAAGGTAAGATCAAATTGCCATAGGATCAGTGTTATGCCATTGAATGTTAGAATACTGTTTCGTGAGTTACATATGGTTAAATTTGGCTTTCGTCTCATAAACAGACATATTTTAGAATACCATATACAATATTCTTCCATATTATACATAACTATGGAATTTTGCAAGGTTAAGTTCAACATATCTTTTATTTTCAGAAAACTCTTGCACTGCTATTACAAAATATAAAAAATAGAGCTCTATAAACTCATACTTGCATTGGTAAGAATTAGATTGTTTGTTCCAGGACCATATACTAACCTTACACTCTTTACATAGGAGTATTATTTTGGTGACAGCTTAAACCAGCCGTTAAAGCTTTAACGACGGGTAACTACCATCAGCTAGTTAGCGAAGGGGGACAGCGGGGTCTCACACAAGCATTATTAAACAATCGTCACTTTTTATTTCGGCTCAGTAGAGTAAAGGCGTAGTGTTGCTCTCCCATCAAAACCTTTTAACCAGATTACAATTAAAAGTAACAGGCTTAAGAGTTTTAAAAAGATTCGTATTTTCTTTCAGGTGGTGATCAAGACTTCCCAATTGTGTGAACTCCATTACTTCCCTTGGGGAAACCTGGACGAACGAACGTTCCCTTAGCAAAGCAATGCCTACCACCTCCGAGGGAAGTCTATTCAATTGCCTCTTGCGGCAACTCCTACTTAACTTTGAGGCTTTAAGATCTCCCCACTAAGGAAGGGTTCCAAGTATTACAGTTTAATGCAAAACTCTCTGCTTCTGCCCACCTTCGTTCCTAGAGCTTCTGCAGTTACAGACAGGTTCCCTTCAGAGTTTTCCAGTCGGAGCGATCACTTCGGGGTGAACCCGGGAACTTCAGGCAGCACTCGGTGTCAAGCTTCAACTTGAGCTCAGCTCGTTGAGGGGAAGCAGAGACACCGCCCAGAGGTTCGCCTTTAGGTATTGCACAACAATCCCTTCCAAGGGAGAGTTATCCTCCACCAGGTGTTGGGCAATTTCCCCTTCTGGGGGAGAGTTACCCTCCACCAGCCACTATGTAGCAATCTTACCGCTTGTGGGGAGAATTGCCGACAGCAGCAACAGGGGGTTGATCGCCTTCCCCATTTTGGGAGAGAGACTGTCTTATCCTGGTGGTTCCCACCTCAGGGAATTCCTTCAGCGAGAACTGGGTTTGTCCATGCCTTGTTCCTGCTCTTTTGAACAAAGACCTTTGGAGCTTGGCAACAAAGGAGTTAGGTGACTGCTTGTAGTTCCTGCTCATCGCTGCCATACTCTCAGGGTACAAAACAAATTTTGTTTGCAACTTCCCTGTGGGGTCTTTACCGCAGATGGTGATAACTGCAGACCACTTGCGGCTGCCGCCTCCCAACCACAAGTCTCGTAGGCGTTAACTCTTCGGGGTTATTGCCAACATCGTGCCTTTGGGCACAACAAAGCCCTTAGAGCTTTGTGTGGCCAAGCCCTTCTGACACTGTGCCTCATGGTTTGAATATCTTACGAGGGAGAAACTTTTTTTCTAAAAGCTCAGCACAGCGTTTTTTGTTCCATTCTGAGGGGAAGACATAAGGCTACAGTACTCACTAACCCCCTGTGGGGGTTAAGTTGAGCATGAGTACTTTGGTAAGACAGTTTCGCAGAAAAGTCATGCGCAGTACTGGGCACCCGCCCACTGAGTTCTATCAAGGTGGGTGGGCAAGGTCATCTGCCTGACGAAGGTTTGCAAGCAACTCGGGTTGTGCTCCTTACTACCCATTGTGAGTTTGCAAGACCCTACTTCGGTAGGGCACAGAGCTTTAGCTTACTGCTGCCTCAAATGCGCGCTACCAAATTATCTCTATCCATCCTTACAGGTAAGATTCAACTCTTTCCTCTCTAGCGTTTGCTAGAGTCCGGCAGCGTTCGCTAGAGTCCGGCAGCGTTCGCTAGAGTCCGGCAGCGTTCGCTAGCACCCGGCAGCGTTCCCCAACGTTCCCTAACTCTCGCCAGCATTCCCTAATGCCCAGTAGTATTCACTAACACACGCTAGTGTTCACTAATGCTCACCAGCACTTTCTGATACCCGTCAGCGCTCGCTAACTCTCGTCAGTGCCCGCTGATAATCGCCACCCCTCGCTGATACTTGCTGGCGTTCGTTGGCAATCCTGGACAAACCTGCCTAGTGTTTGTGTTCTTTGCAATCTGGGGCAACATGCGAGACTGCGCTTCGTGAGAAACTCCCTTCCCTGTGCAGGTGTACACAACACTTTCTGTTGCGCCTGCTCGCTCGCCAAGACAAAACCTCAGGGTTATTGATGCATATACAGATTACTGCCGATCGCTTGCAGCTGCTGCATACCATCATTTTTGAGTTGCGTGAAACGTAATCCTTCAAGGTTACTTGCTCTTGCTTGTATTCCCTACAGAATGGAGTGCTCTTCGGAGTACTCACACAACGGACTGGTGAGAAATACATTTGTAAGCTTATTTTCTGAAAGCCTCTATCCCCAAGTGAATAGTGTCACCTTTTGCTTACCTTTACAAACAAGAGCAAGCTAGTAATAAATTATGGGAATGCTTTTCCCGCCCACATGGCAGGCAGACAAACATTTAATACCGACATAAGTTGGATTGCTCCGCTAGCTGCATGTACTTTTCTTGGATGTACACATGCTCATGAACAGGTTGACAAGGCTACAGCAAGTTGACAATCAATTTCTTTGGATAATAATATCTTGATTCATCACACATACATTATTCCCGCAAGTGGGCTCAGGCTCGTTTCCCAACACTCCCCCAAAGGCAAAGAAGTTATGTTTGCACAACTGCATGCAGGTAAGCGATCTTTTCTGCTGACAAGGACTAAGTATCATTTGTACAATTAGAACTTCGTTTAAATAAATCATTAGTTTTGATGGTTATCTTCCTTACAGGAAATCAGGTTATGCATTAACCCTCTACCTTCCTGTAGCCAGACATAAACAGTTTACCCTCGAGTTGACTCTTCCTTCGTTTCAGTCAGTTACTAATTAACCTTGGGATCGGCCATCTTTGTATTTAAAATATTTAGACTCCGAAACTTTGCGTAAACAAATCTGTCCCTTGAGAGGACACATTCAAAACTTATGCTAGTCTTGCCAATCATAGGCAACGAAATACGAAAATATTCGTTATTTCTGAGGGATCTAGGTCATAGGAAGAAGTAGGTATTGATTGTGAGCGTTGATCAATGTTCTCCAATCAAGTTCTGGATGCAACGAATCAATCGAGAGGTGCTCATATTTTCATCCTACCTTGTCGGTCCGTTTTACTGGTTTGTAGATGGACTTATACATGAATTAACTGTCCAACAATGGATTGAAGATATGTCTCAATGTTGCCTTTCGAAAGTAGTAGTGGGCGATCGGTCTCTTCCTCAAGGGAGTACTGGTTACTCTGGTATTATCGATTTATAAGCATAATTACACGGCCATTTCCCAATGAATTGAAGGCAGTTGGGGGACAGGATTTAGTCCCCCCTACAGAGTAATTGCTGGCAAATGGTTGTTTGCAACTGATTACAGTACTTGCAACTAGATGCACATCTCAACATCAATCATCTTGAGATATTTACTGGCTAGGCAATTTCTAGGCCCCTCAGAAGGAACCAATGAGAATTGGCCTTTCGCTTGAGAGTCAAGGTTCTGTTCCTCTCAGTTGAACTTGCCAACCCTTCAGGGGGAAACAAAAGTAACAATCCCTAAGAAGTGTTGGCTATCCTATTGGGTAGTTGGCTAACCAGGTAGATCAGAGTCTATCCCATTTTCCATGTCGGAAGGGAAAAATTTTCCTCGCGGATAAGTTGCCGGTACAACCTTTCTCCTTCAGCATTAATAGCCTTTTACGAGCAAATGCCTCATCCTATAGGAGCGCATAATGCTACCAATCCGGCCGCTGGAGGAGGCAGGTCATACGAGAGTGCTCTGGTCCATTTCACTTATGCATGAGCTCAAACCCGATTCTCGCGAGGGAGGTTGTGTAGAGTTGTGCACCCTGTAATGAAAGTAATACTTGGTGATAATTTCCAAGCTTTATTCAACACATTAGCAAACTACCATATCTGTAACAAAGAAAGACAACAATGAATATCAACATAAATGCACATGTTAACACAAACACATAACTTATGAAAATCATGCTATAAAACATTAACATAGGAAGAACAAAACAATAAACAAAACAATATAAATACTCAAACATTGACAGTAAGAAACAGCTAAGACCAACTGATATTATCACACACCCATTCACCGAGCACTAGCTAGGTGATAGGTGAACTACTGCCTCTAACAAAGGTCTGTGCGACATAGGTTGCCCGCTACTTTAATGATATAAATAGATACTTCATGGGGCCAAACCTTGGTCGAGATCTGTACTCAAACTGGGATACATTGCTCCATTCATGGTCTCTCACCCTCCTCTGACCCTACATCCAGGGAGCGTGCCAACTGATATATTGCTGATGAATCTTGGGCAGCATGGGTCACCCTACTGCCTAGCGAGGTGAGTGGGTAAGCTCGACAGCCTGATGCAGATGTATGACCCACCTCTGCTACCTTTGGTGCTCTCTTGGGTGAGTCTTCCCATCGAGACTCACGCATGTAGGAAGCATCATCTAGAACAGAGACTTTGTCCAGAGCAAATGTGACTTCTACTTTGCTGGTGCACTCAGCGTACAGATAGAAGGATGCACACAAGTAGATTACATCTTACCTGTGCGAGCTGAGAAGGGTGTGCACTCTAGCACACCTTGTCTTGCCAGCACTCTATTAGCAGTCGGTCTACTTTGTGAGAGGAACAAATGAATGTAGCTTTTCCTTCACATACCAATCACTCAGACAGACAAGTGGACGTCTCCCATTTCCTTCGAGAAGTCGAGCACAAGGAAGGGCACGAGGCAACATCATCTTGTGCCCTCCGTTTCATTAGCATTCCACCTAAGCCAAAGAAACAGGACCGTTGGGTTCAATCAGGAACAGTCTCGTTCTCGAAAGGCTCCCCTAATTTCTGCACCTTGTCCAAGTGGTAAAACAGGCTGTCCTAGGATCGATCGATCATCATCCAACAGTTCCACCTTTTGGCCTTAGCATGTCAACCCAGCAAACACCTGGGTGGTGGGAGTCAGACACATCGAAAGAAGGTGGTCGAGTGGCACTCGCCTGTCGCACCTCACAGCTTCCGGACTTTTGGTCCAGATAGGAGCAACAGTGCCACAAGAACCTGCTGGAATAAGGTCAGCCTTTCTCACCCCCAAACTTTTCATGGTACCTCTGAAAATTAGCTGTGGAATCCTCGGAGGGAAGGACAACAATTTGGTGGCCTTTCAGTCGGTATCATCTCGGATAAAAAAAAAAGGGGCTGTCAGACAATCTAAGCAGGGGGACTCAGATAGCAGGCTCCGAATGGTCCCGGAGATATTAGATAGCCAAAAGAGCTAGACTCTGGAAGGCTCGCAGACAATCAACCTGTATACATCCCTTAACCGGATCCCCAGGCATTCTAACAAGGCGCCTTCCAACATATACGGGACAAAATTGACGTCTATGCGTTCTTTTCCCACTTCTGCCTAGTAAGGAGGCTCTTAAACAAAGTTAGGACATATCAAAATCAGTCGATAATATCAACAGCTTCGCTGTGGCATCATGTAGAATTGTTTCCCAACCTTCTACATCTGCTCAGAGTGTCACCAAGAGAGCTCAACACTCTTCCCGATCTACTCAAAAACCACATGTAGAGAGATTCCATCAAGCCATCCCATTGCTTTGTCTTCTGCCCTGGCAGTTATCTAGCAACAGCTCATGAAGAATGGCTTTTCGAAGCCAGTTGCAAAGAGAAGGGCAGTGTACCTCCGGGAGATATCTGCCCCAGTTCTGTATATCAGGCAAAGAGGTCTGTCTATTTTAGTTGGTGTCATCGACGGGGTATCACTCCTCTCAGTGCCACTATTCCAATGATAGTACAGTTCTTACTATACCTCAGGGGGGAGGGAAACTTTATTTGATGATAGCGGTAAAAGATTATCGCTCGGCCTTGAGCCTCATCTTAAAACTGAATAAAGATATATCCTCCACGATGGAGTTGTCTCTTCTCATACGGAATTTTAAGTGCATTTGCCCTCAGTCAGTCAGACTTCCTCCATGGAACGTAGTGAAGGTTCTACGTTTGCTGAGAGGAGCCCCTTATGAACCTCTTCGTCAAGCCTCAGATCAAAACTTGACCCTGAAGACGGTTTTCCCTCTAGCTTTAGCCCCTGCAAAGAGGTTCAATAAGCTTCATTTTTTGTTCTCTGAAATGGGGATGGGGCAAGTGACACTCGGTTTCGTCGCCAAGCTCGTAGCTAAGACTCAAAATCCGGTGGTAGCAGATTGTAGATTCGGGTCCTTCTGGATTGAGAATCTCCGGCCTGTATCAGGTGATTCTGATCTGCTGTTATTCTGCGCTGTAAGGGCACTAATGAAACAGATCAGCAGGATCTTTGCAAGCATGGGGAGAAATAAAAGGAAAATCACATAGAAGTTGATATCCTCCTGGATGAGGCAAGACGTAACCAACAGGAACCTAGAAACTTATACATTATACCTTAGGTCCTGTGGTGGCCGTGCAAAACCTAGTCAATTAACACCTCAGCTCCCTTGTAAGATAAGTAGCAGTCGGTTGAGGGCAGATGTTACCTGCGAGTAAATCTAGAATGAATGTGTGAGTGACTGGCCCCTTCCTATTTCATTCTCCCCTCTCTTGGGCTCAGCATCCGAGGAACTCTGCAAGCTGACCTCCTCAGACTACAGGTGGATACCATACTCTTTGTACAACTGGTGCATGTGTATATATTTATGTTCCCATTTTCCAAGGGAGGTGGAGTCAGGCAATGTTTAGGTTAAGTGAGGGACTTAGCTCCAATTATATGAATACCTGGTCAAGTCACATTGCTAAATTCTATACTAGCACAGATTGCCCTTTAGGATTACGAGGTGCCAGGGTGCCCTCTAAATGGCTCGTGTATGGCACAGAGTGGCACTCCAGGACAGTCTCCAGATAGTTGGTTTTAGGCACTTCCACCCATCAAGGGGTGAGTTTTTTATGTAAATAGAATAAGGTTTGCTTATAGTGCCGGAACAAGGGACAAATTTGGAATACCTGTGATTTGTATTTTTCCTAATTATGGAAACCTGAAGCTCTTTACACATACTGGTGCTGCCGTCACCTTCCCCCAAAAGTCCTACCACAATTACAAAGTGATGTTTGTTTACTAGTGCTTGTGAAGGGTGGGGTGTTGTGAATGGTCTACCCCCTCTACCCCCTTCCGCTAACTAGCGAAGGATAGGTACACTTCGCAAAAGTTTTAACGGCAGGTTTCAGCTATCGCAGAAATAATACTTCTATATAAAGAGCTTGTTTTTATAGTTAGAAAAAATACAAATTTTTCCATTTTTTTTTTATATTTCTATCTTCTTAAGGATGTGTCAGTACCTTTCATATTTATTAACAACTATATAATTTTACTTGAAGTTATGGTTTGGCCATGCTTGTAATACATACTTCCCAGGCATCAAAATGATTGAATTCCATTTCACAAGATCAGGAAGCTGCAATATTTTGCAATTCATGTCAATCCATTCCAATATTACAATGATAGAAAAAGACAGTTCAAAATTGTATATCAATGACATTAAAAGACTAAATAAAAGGTACTTACACTGTGTGTCACTACGGTACTGACATCATGTGATGTACAGTAGGTCAAGACGGCTTTTGAAAACTTCAGCATAGAGGATCGGGAGCAATGTTTATGAAGGTTTTCTGTTGCTTCCGGAAATGAGTGAAAGACTATTTTGCAACTTCTAGAATAGCCTATCTGTCTTATTAGGCTTAAGAAAAACAATAAATTACCATGTAAACTTTAATGAGTTAAAGATTCTTGTGGGAAGCAAAAGGTCATATAATCATACACATTTAATATTGATGTTCTCTACTTGATTGATGAGAAATATGTTTTCTCTTGTCACTGACCACGGGAATTTGCATCTAGTCCAGCTAATGATAATGTTTTTCTCCTCAGTTTCTCAAGGGGCTTTGTGGTGGCCTATTGGTAATGCCCTTGCCAGGTGATTGTCAGACTCAAACTCGATTAGTTCCATTGGTCGCTGCAACCTCATCATCCTTATGAGCTAAGGATGGGGGATTTGGGGGAGCCTATAAGTCTACCTGCTGATTCATCAGCAGCCATTGCCTGTCCCTACGTAGTCCTAGCTTGGGTGGAGAGGGGGCTTTGGTGTTGATCTTATGTATATATGGTCATTTTCTAGGGCACTGTCCTGCTTGATAGGGGAATGTCACTTTTGCTTGCCTCTGCCATTCATGAGGAACCTTTAAAACTTTTACAACTTAAGTAAGCGTCTATTACTCCTCTGCATGTAAGTGATGAAAATTATAGAACAAGTCGTCAAGGCAAAAATTGTTAATTTTGCGTCCCTATTTGGCCTCTCAAAATCCAAGCATGATCCATTCAGCTTGATGACATTTGGTCTTTTATGGTGCAAGAGGGTGAAGTCTTAGAGTGGTATTGTGAAGTGAATATTATTGGAAGGTGAACAGAAAGATGTAAATAAGGAAGTTGAGACAAAAAGCCAAATGCAAAAAGTGTGTGACACTATACGCTAATGACTTCCTACAAAAAGAGTTTGTTAGTGCCAATGGTGCCCAGCAGTGCTACACTATTATGAAAGGGAGTAGCTTCGATTCAGTTATAACCAATTCTTCCCTAAAATATAGGGTTCAATTACTCTAGATGACATAACGATATTGTTCTCTCCATGATTTAAATTGCTCCCTCGATAACACAAAAAACCAGTTGACTTAAAGCTTTTCCTAACAATAAAGCCTATGCAAATGTAAGGCCCAGGTTAGGTCCTTCCTGGTGATACAACTCAACTGATTGTAAGGCCAATGACAGGACACAGCAATTAAGGGTAAAAAAAATTCTGATGAAATATATTTTGCATCCACAATAACTTTATGTAGTGGTAAAAGAAGCTTTTATAAATTTAATAATGACCCTAAATATATAGAGAATATGAGACCTAGATTGGTTAGTCAAGATTGCTGATTGCCTGAACCAGTGGGTAAGTCATTTACAGTATTAAATGGGGGTAAGGGATCTGCTGGGACCTTCCAGTTTCTCCAATTATCCATAACGGGAAATATACAAAGGAGAAGGCTGACCATAATCTTGTTATGCCAGAGTTCTAAGGGTCCCATAGACTGCTGTTTAACTCCATGGTATAATCCTGGACAAATGTGTAAATAAACATAATTATATAATAGAGTGAGTCATAATAACGATAAAAATATCGAGAAGTAACTTCGAAAGCGATCTACTTTTAATCAAGCTTAATTTGGTAAGAAGAAGAGCAGTGTTATTGGTTTGTTTACATTTTAAGTGGCTCCAAGTCATCTTGTAATCAGTTAAACTGTTCACATTTCCTTAGGGCTTAGGCAATAAACACTTTGGTAATAAGAGACTCATGAGCACAGTCACAGTGTCTCACAGTCAAAGTCACAGTCAGTGTTGCCAAGGCTTTCTAGCAGGTAAGTAGTGTTCTTTCATCGCAGATTTACATTGATATAGTAGCGAGCTTAAGTTTAACTTAAAAAAAAAGATTTATCAAATAAAATAAAACTCATGGAGATTTGAAAAAGTTTATAAAAAGGAATAACTAAAGTGGATGGAAAAAGCATTAACACAAATGTCAAAAAAGGAACTAATTTTACTATTTTGTGATGACACCAGGTAATTGAGAATTCTGAGATAATAGGTAAGAAGGGGTGTTTACAGAGTTTCATGCACACATACGCAGAGCAATTAGGAAAAGAGAAGTAGTCATACCTTCGTGAGATGGGTTATAGTTAAGAAGGGAAGGGGATGGGAAGGGTTGAATCTGTGTATGTGCATATCTCTCTCTCTCTCTCTCTCTCTCTCTCTCTCTCTCTCTCTCTCTCTCTCTCTCTCTCCCATGACACAGCTGGTTACATAATTACAAAAAATGTCTAATCAATCTTTAAATATAGTTGTCATTTATGATAAATGCTTTTAAGTCAAAATAATCCCAACAGTAGACTCTACCAATGAACATCCACATCATTCACTTCAATCACTCACACAGAAACCTCACCAGCAGCACATCAAATCCATATAAACTTCCCTATCACCTCTATCTTGCATGTGCCATTGATGTTCCTGGCATCTAGGTCCTTCCTTCCATCACATATTTCAGTCATCTATCCGATCCTTAGAAGGAACTCCTCTTCTCCTACATCCAAGAATAATAGAACTGCTTCCCATTTTTTCCACATGACCAGACCACTTCAAAATGCTCTGATTAAATCCTCAAGTTTAGCTTAATATTCCACCCTTTTCTCATGTGGGGTTCTCTGCAATTTTTGCTCGTTTGAGCTCTTCTTAAATTGTATATGTTGATACGGAATTCATCTCAACAGCTGTACTCTCTCTTCCATCCCATCCAACATCTTAAATTCACCTTCAAAGAGACAGGATTTGGCTCAACACTTCCTTTGTCCGTATTCCCACCTTGCCTTTCTTGTGTAACTCGAGTTCCCCACCAATCTTTTGTTTGTATCTTTTTACTTTCCTCACTTCAACTATTCTTTGACTTACCTCCTCTCTCATCTTGCTATCATTCTATGTACTTACTCCCATATTCTTATAGAAATCAACCAATTCCTCTATTATCTACTATGGCAATCATTACTCCATTTTCGTTGTGTCAATTTACCCTTTCTCATACTTAATCTAAAACATCTCCTCATGCAAATGCTTCAACTATTTCACCATCTTCCTCGCTATTGCCAAGCAACAATATAATTTTATTTTGCCATATCTCTGCTCCAATACATCCTCTGTACTTTCCCAGACCTCCTCTAGCCTCCTTAAAGATGTTTTACAACAAACTTGGAGATTTAAGAAACACTTTTCTAATGTCCACTTTTATACCAAACTGGCCAGTTTTCTTTCTACATAGTCCAATATACACATAGGTCTTTCAATTGCTATTTTCTATTTCATATATTCCCAACACTCTTCAAATGAAGTCTATAGATTATACAATAAATCCTAAAACTGTATCCATAGATTATGCAATAAATCCAAAAAGTCTTTCCATAGATTAATCAATAAATCTTATTGTATGTCCATGTATTCCACAAACATTTCCTACTTTCAAACATTTCCCTTTGCTGTTCATTGAAAAATACTTGAACCACAGTCTCTAATTTGTCTAAACTTAGCTGTTTCTTCTTTATCAGTCATTTTCAGTTAACCTGTTTTACCACACACGATCCTAGCTGGCTTGCTAAGTAATGGCGTAAACCCAAATCTCCCACTGTCACATTTCTCTTTGTGTGTCTAGATAGTCTGCATTTCAGTATAAAACAACAAGCTTCAAATGCCTTGATGGACACAAATAGACCTATCGGATACTGCAAAGAAATTCCTTATGCGAAATATATAATTTCCTAAATATTCAATATTGTTTTGTGTATACAATGTTCCAAACTCTGGCTATAAGACTCTTATTCTTACTTCAAGTGTAGATTCCTGTTGGTAACTTTTGCTAAATCTAGCTGGAGTATTGAGATATTTTGTGTGTTTATTGATAATTCTAGTCTATGAAAGTCTTCGTCTATTTCATAAATCAAATTGCTTAAATATTTACTAAAAATAGAATTATGATATTTTTATAATAAATCTAACAAATTTCATATATTTTTGTAGTTTAAATCAGTTGAAATCTGAATTTAGGCATTAAAAAGTAAAAGGCAGACTTATCAAAGTCTCCCATAACCCGTTTTCTTTGAATGATGACACAAAAGTCAGATGATGAACACAAATTATATGAATACAGTGAGCCCTCGCTACTTCGCGGTTCGACCATTGCGGATTCACCACTTCGCGGATTTTTTTTCATAACCATATATATAAACATATCCCGGATTTTCCGGAAATTTCGAAAATACCGCGATATATGAAGACCCCAAATACGATACCTGTAATTCTATTAATACTGTAATTAGTAATATCTGCTCTTACTGATGGTTCATTGCATTACATATGACATATAATTCAGTACAGAAAGAAATAAAATACGAAAAGAGAATGTGATCATACGATAATTCAGTATACAGTACGTAGTAAAATTAAATCGAACATGAAACGCAAATCAGATGCAGTCATACCGTATTAGAATGGTGTAAGGCTGCTGATGGCTACTACTGTACTACAAATGTAATGGATGTGCATCTTTTCCATGAATCTTTTGTATGTATACGTACGTAGTACTGCATCCAATAATATTCTTTGTTGCAAAAATCACATCTCGAATAAGCGTACGAGAGAGAGAGAGAGAGAGAAAGAGAGAGAGAGATTGACACATAGAATGAGAAATGAAACAAAAACAGTGATGAGAGAGAGAGAGAGAGAGAGAGAGAGATATCCAATAAAACACACAATAGGACAAGAAACAAAAACAGTGATGAGAGAGAGAGAGAGAGAGAGAGACATATCCTACAACAAAACAAGCGTAAAATAGTGTACGTAAAGCTGTACTGTATACGTAGGGTACCTTGTACTTTGAATTGGTAACTACTACGTAGCATATAAGACGGATTGTGATTGGTTCAAGCGCTGATAGATGACGAATCAGAACCCAAGTTTTGTAATCTAGCCTGTGATTGGTGTTTTGACCGCTTCTCCAACCCGCAGCATCTTTTCGCGGCCACTTTGTTTGCCTCTCTCTCGCTGTGTAGATGCTGCTACGTTATTGTGAACTTTATTCTGTGCTGTGCGTGACTGTTTTAAGTTGAACTTTTTGTTGAACTTTCTGTTTAACCCCTACTGTACAATGGCTCCCAAGCGTTCTGCTTCTGCTAAGGCTGGTAGTGAGCCTAAACGCCACCGAAAGATGATGATGATTGCTGAGAAGGTGACGCTTTTCGATATGTTAAAAGAAGGCAGAAGTTACGCAGCCGCAGCCCGCCATTTTGGAGTGAACGAATGCACTGTTCGCTACATCAAGAAGGACGAGGCAAACATTAGAAAGACGGCTACCATCACCTTTAGCAGATCAGTGAAGCGAGTCGTTACCACGCGTAATAAAACGATCGTACGCATGGAAGGTGCTTCAGCAGTGTGGATTGCCGACTGCCGGAAGAACATAGCCTTGGATACGGACACCATCCGAACCAAGGCTTTGAGCTTGTATGAGAATTTTGCGGCAAAGAAACCTCAAGACGACGATGGCGACCATGCTGAAGAAGAAGATGATGTAGATGAACCTCAACCAGGGACATCCACTGATTCCCAGCCTCAGAAACAACGTTTTTCTGCCAGCAAAGGATGGTTCGCGAAGTTTCAGAAACGCTTCGGCCTGAAAAGCGTTTCCCTGCATGGCGAGGCTGCTTCCGCTGACACTGCCGCTGCTGAAACTTACGCGAACGAGACTTTCAAGAACATTATCGCTGAAGGTGGATACAAGCCAGAACAAGTGTTTAATATGGATGAGACCGGCTTGTTTTGGAAGAGAATGTCGTCGCAAACTTTCCTATTCAAATAAGAAGCCAAAGCCTCTGGCTTTAAAGCGTTCAAAGATCGCGTAACCCTCGTAATGTGTGGCAATGCTGCTGGATTTTTGCTAAAGCCGGGGCTTATTTACAAGTCGAAAAATCCTCGCGCTTTGAAAAATAAAAATAAGAATCTCCTTCCCGTGTACTGGATGCATAATCAAAAAGCATGGATTACGAAGATGCTGACCTCCAACTGGTTCCACCAGTGTTTTATCCCGCAAGTCAGCAAATATCTCGTAGAGAAGGGCTTGCCATTCAAGATCCTTCTCCTTATGCATAACGCTGGTGGACACGCAACTGACCTGTCGCATGAGGGCATTCAGGTTGAGTTCCTGCCACCCAACACCACGTCATTAATTCAACCGATGGACCAGGGGGTTATCAGGGCGTTCAAGGCCCTCTACACGAAGAATACCTTGGCGGACCTCGTTGCGTGTGTGGATGCTGCCCAAGAAGATGAAGATGAAAATTTCAATTTGAAGGCGTACTGGCGGGAGTACACAATAGCCACGTGCCTGCAGAACATTCAGAAGGCACTGCAAGAAACGAAACCTGCAACCGTTAATGCGAGCTGGAAGAAGTTGTGGCCCCAGATTGTTTACGACGACGAGGGATTTACACCGTCTGAAATTCAACACTCTGCAATACGCAAATCTGTGCAGTTGGCTGCCATAATTGGAGGTGACGGGTTTGGCGACATGACGACTGAAGACGTCGACGAGTTGTTAGACTGCCATTCCCAGCCGCTAACTGACGCAGACCTAGAAGACCTGACGAAATCGGCCAGTGAGGAAGACAGTGAAACGCAGGAAGAGACCCAAGAAAATGTCGAAGAAACGGGATTAACATTAGAACAGCTTGCCAAGCTCTGCAACCATGTGAAGGAGGTGAAAGAAATGTCGTAAGAGTGGGACGAGGATATGGTTCGGTCTATGCAATTCTGCAACAAGATCGATGACATAATGACTCCCTACAGGATGCTCTTCGAGCGAAAAAAGAAGCAGCGGCAGCAACTTCCGATCACAATGTTCTTCCAGCCTCGCAAAAAAGAGCCAGTTCCTCCTGCTAGTACGCCTTCGGAAGAAATTCAAGAAGTGTCCCACGAAGAAGTTGAAGAGGTGTCCCAGGAAAAGACACCTCCGTCTGAAGAGACGTAAAATACTATCATTGGCTGCACAGTAGAAGACATCATCAGCTTCATCATCATTTCTACTGTGCAGCAAATTCATCGCCATCATCATTCAAGTTTTTCTTCAACTTCTTTCATGGTGAGTACAGTAACAATCTTTATTTTTCTCTTTAATATTCTAACATTTTAATATTTGTGCCTGATTTAGTTTAGTATGCATTAAGTTAAAGGGAAGATTTTAAAAGTCTGAATATACATGTTATAACCTATCATATTTTTTTGTTTAAAATTTACATTTACTGTACGTACGTAAAACCCCTCTCTCTCTCTCTCTCTCTCTCTCTCTCTCTCTCTCTCTCTCTCTCTCTCTCTCTCTCTCGTAAATTGTTTTCCTGCGTTGCTACGTATGTACTGTATGATTTTATATAGATACGGTAAATAATATTTGTAATAACATATTTTCTAAAAGCTTTCACTGTAATATCATTATTTATCGCTTTCATCATGCGCGTTAAATGCCTTCGTTTGTTTACTGAGCGTGGTTGTTTACTGAGCGTGGTTGTTTACTGAGGGTACTTTATGACGCCGTCGTTTCAGGTGGCGTCATAAAGAAAAACATTTCATTTGGAAGTCCTAAGAAAAATTAAGTAAAACATTGGTAAATAACAAAATCAACATACTGTACTGAATAATCAATATAATCGATGCAAAAACTAACCTATACAGAGATGTGTAAATGCGTTTGTTTCTTCATTATGATCAGAGATAAACGTAAACAAAACATTGGTTGCCATTTTTTATTGTGCTTTTTGGCATGTTTAGGAAACGCATGATATAAAATCGCCTTTAATATTTGTGCCTGTTTTAGTTTAGGCTACTGTAGTACATGCATTAAGTGTTCTGTACATTAAAGGGTAGTTTGTTAACAGTACTACGTACAAGGGAAGGTTTTAAAAGTCTGAATATACATGTTAAATAAATACGTAAATATGGTGTCACTACTTAGCGGATTTTCACCTATTGCGGTCGGGTCTGGAACCTATCTACCGCGATAAACAAGGGCTCACTAAGTCATTTTGAAGAATAATGTCGTCGTAATTCGAATCTTCTATAATCTGTAGTAAGTTTAATTTCTTTTTTATATTGATAGTATAATAATGGCATTTATGCCACCATATAATAGGTTACGGGCTTGAATGAAGCAATCAACCATGGTAATCTGGGCACTTGTGTTGGACATCTAAATGGTCACCCAATAACCATATCCTATTATCTAAATTGTCTGGAATTATTCATTTTTTGTAGATATATGAATTATAACATCTAAAGTGTGTATGTGGGCCAAAGTTAGCCATTTAACCATTAGTAAGGACACTGTCCAAGGTCCATGGTTACTGAGTAACTTATTGAAGGAGGGAGAGATAAAATTATAGTTTAGGACAAAACAACATTTCCAATAGATAGAATAGTTTTTCTTTCGGTAAATAATTTGCTTTGGTAATAGTTTACAACACCACACTCTCCATTTACTCCAAAATAATGCAATCATGATATTTTAATAATAAAATAAATTTTTGAATATACTTACCCGGTGAATATATAATAGCTGCAACTCTGTTGCTCGACAGACAAAAAACAGTAAAAACTCGCCAGCGATCGCTATACAGGTTGCGGGTGTGCCCACCAGCGCCAACTGTCGGCCAGATACCATACTCGATGTAAACAAAGACTCAATTTCTTCTCATCCCACTGCGTCTCTATTGGGGAGGAAGGGAGGGTCGTTTAATTTATATATTCACCGGGTAAGTATATTCAAAAATTTATTTTATAATTAGAATATCATTTTTAAATATTTAACTTAGCCAGTGAATATATAATAGCTGATTCACACCCAAGGAGGTGGGTAGAGACCAGTTAAATATGTTTACATCGTACAAGCTAAGAGTTTTTATTTCATTTTGGAAGTTATCAATATAACAAAAACAAAATAAATAGGTACCTGGTAAGGAAGTCGACTTAGACGATTACTCTGCCTTGTAAGTACGTCTTCTTTACGGAGCCTTGCGATCCTCTTAGGATGCTGACAGACCCCTAGGAGCTGAAGTATCAAGGGCTGCAACCCATACAACAGGACCTCATCAAACCCCTAATCTGGGCGCTCTCAAGAAATGACTTTGACCACCCGCCAAATCAACCAGGATGCGAAAGGCTTCTTAGCCTTCCGGACAACCCATAAAAAACAACATTAAAAACATTTCAAGAGACAGATTAAAAGGATATGGAATTAGGGAATTGTAGTGGTTGAGCCCTCACCCACTACTGCACTCGCTGCTACAAATGGTCCCAGTGTGTAGCAGTTCTCGTAAAGAGACTGGACATCTTTCAAGTAAAATGACGCGAACACTGACTTGCTTCTCCAATAGGTTGCGTCCATTATACTTTGTAGAGATCTATTTTGCTTAAAGGCCACGGAAGTTGCTACAGTTCTAACTTCGTGCGTCTTAACCTTAAGCAAAGATCGTTCTTCCTCACTCAGATGTGAATGAGCTTCTCGTATTAACAATCTGATAAAGTATGACAAAGCATTCTTTGACATAGGCAAGGATGGTTTCTTAACTGAACACCATAAAGCTTCAGATTGGCCTCGTAAAGGTTTAGTACGATCTAAATAGAACTTAAGAGCTCTAACAGGGCATAAGACTCTTTCTAGTTCATTGCCTACGATCTCCGATAAGCTGGGAATATCGAAAGATTTAGGCCAAGGCCGAGAAGGTAGCTCATTTTTGGCTAGAAAACCAAGTTGCAGCGAACAAGTAGCTTTTTCCGAAGAAAATCCGATGTTCTTGCTGAAGGCATGAATCTCACTGACTCTTTTAGCCGAGGCTAAGCATACCAGGAAAAGAGTCTTAAGAGTGAGATCCTTCAGGGAGGCTGACTGTAAAGGCTCAAACCTGTCTGACATGAGGAATCTTAGTACCACGTCTAAATTCCACCCAGGAGTAGCCAAACGACGCTCCTTAGTGGTCTCAAAAGACTTAAGGAGGTCTTGCAGATCTTTATTGTTGGAAAGATCTAAGCCTCTATGCCGGAAGACCGATGCCAACATGCTTCTGTAGCCCTTGATAGTGGGAGCTGAAAGGGATCGTCCTTTTCTCAGGTATAAGAGAAAATCAGCTATTTGGGCTACAGAGGTACTGGTCGAGGATACAGAAACTGACTTGCACCAGTCTCGGAAGACTTCCCACTTCGATTGGTAGACTCTAATGGTAGACGCTCTCCTTGCTCTAGCAATCGCACTGGCTGCCTCCTTCGAAAAGCCTCTAGCTCTCGAGAGTCTTTCGATAGTCTGAAGGCAGTCAGACGAAGAGCGTGGAGGCTTTGGTGTACCTTCTTTACGTGTGGCTGACGTAGAAGGTCTACTCTTAGAGGAAGACTTCTGGGAACGTCTACTAACCATCGAAGTACCTCGGTGAACCATTCTCTCGCGGGCCAGAGGGGAGCAACTAACGTCAACCTTGTCCCTTCGTGAGAGGCGAACTTCTGCAGTACCTTGTTGACAATCTTGAACGGTGGGAATGCGTAGAGATCCAGATGTGACCAATCTAGGAGGAAGGCATCTATATGTATTGCTGCTGGGTCCGGGACTGGAGAGCAATAGATTGGAAGCCTCTTGGTCAGCGAGGTTGCAAAGAGATCTATGGTTGGTTGACCCCAAGTGGCCCAAAGTCTCTTGCACACATCCTTGTGGAGGGTCCATTCGGTTGGAATTACTTGCCCTTTCCGACTGAGACAATCTGCTATGACGTTCAAGTCGCCCTGGATGAACCTCGTTACTAGGGAGATGTCTCGACCTTTTGACCAGATGAGCAGGTCCCTTGCGATCTCGTACAACGTCAGTGAGTGGGTACCTCCTTGTTTGGAGATGTACGCCAAGGCCGTGGTGTTGTTCGAGTTTACTTCCACCACTTTGCCTCGAAGGAGATACTCGAAGCTTTTCAAGGCCAGATGAACTGCCAACAGCTCCTTGCAGTTGATATGCATGCTCCTCTGACTCGGGTTCCACAGACCTGAGCATTCCCGACCGTCCAGCGTCGCGCCCCAGCCCAAGTCCGATGCGTCCGAGAAGAGAACGTGGTTGGGTATCTGAACAGCCAGGGGAAGACCCTCTCTTAGGTTGATATTGTCCTTCCACCAAGTCAGACAAGACTTTATCTTTCCGGAAATCGGGATCGAGACCGCCCCTAGCGTCTTGTCCTTTTTCCAGTGAAAAGCCAGATGGAATTGAAGAGGACGGAGGTGTAGTCTTCCTAGTGATACAAATTGCTCCAGGGATGACAGCGTCCCTACCAGACTCATCCACAGCCTGACTGAGCAGCGTTCTTTCTTCAGCATCTTCTGGATGGATAGCAGGGCTTAATCTATTCTGGGGGCCGACGGAAAAGCCCGAAAAGCTTGACTGTGAATCTCCATCCCTAAATACACAATAGTTTGGGATGGGACCAGCTGCGACTTTTATAAATTGACAAGGAGTCCCAATTCCTTGGTCAGATCTAGAGTCCACTTGAGATCCTTCAGACAGCGACGACTGGAAGAGGCTCTGAGAAGCCAGTCGTCCAAATAAAGGGAGGCTCGGATGTCCGATAAGTGGAGGAATTTGGCCACATTCCTCATCAGCCTCGTAAATACGAGAGGAGCTGTGCTTAGGCCAAAGCACAGGGCCCGAAACTGGTAAACCACATCTTCGAAGACGAATCTCAGAAAAGGTTGGGAGTCTGAGTGAATGGGGATGTGGAAGTAGGCGTCCCTTAGGTCTAGCGAGACCATCCAGTCTTCCTTTCTGACCGCTGCTAAGACTGACTTTGTGGTCTCCAGGGAAAACTTCGTCTTTGTGACAAAGACATTCAGAGCACTGACGTCTAGCACCGGTCTCCAACCTCCTGTCTTCTTTGATACTAGGAAGAGACGGTTGTAAAACCCCGGTGATTGAAGGTCCGAGACTTTGACCACCGCTCCCTTCTCTAGCAAAAGAGACACTTCCAGTTTCAGGGCTTGTCTCTTTTCTTCCTCTCTATACCTGGGAGAGAGATCGATGGGGGACGTCGCTAGAGGGGGTTTGCGTACAAAAGGGATTTTGTACCCCTCTCTGAGTAACTTCACAGATTGTTGATCTGCGCCTCTCTTCTCCCAGGCTTGTCAGAAGTTCTTGAGTCTGGCTCCTACTGCTGTCTGAAGTTGCGGGCAGTCAGACTCTGCCCTTAGAGGACTTGGATCCTTTCCTCTTCCCTCGCTTCCCTTCGGCACGAGCACCTCCTCTGCTGGAGGCTCTGCCACGAAAGGGCGGAATAAAGCGAGACGCTGGAGTGTCTATCCTCGGTCTAGCAGACAATGTAGGTAAAGGGGGAGCTTTGCGAGCCGAGGACGCAACTAGATCGTGGGTGTCCTTCTGAACTAAAGATAAGGCAATTTCCTTTATCAAGACTTCAGGAAACAGGCACTTGGAAAGGGGAGCAAAGAGTAGCTCAGATCTTTGGCATGGCGTCACTCCAGCAGACAGGAAAGAACATAGAGACTCTCGCTTCTTCAGGACTCCGGACGTGAATGAGGCGGCTAGCTCGTTGGACCCATCACGGACGGCCTTGTCCATGCAGGACATAATGAGCAAGGAAACATCCTTATCTGCAGAAGAGATTTTCCTGCTCAGGGCTCCTAAGCACCAGTCTAGGAAGTTAAAGACTTCGAAAGCCCTAAATATACCTTTAAGAAGGTGGTCCAGGTCCGATGGTGACCAACAAATCTTCGAGCGTCTCATGGCAAGGCGGCGGGGAGAGTCTACAAGACTTGAGAAGTCGCCCTGGGCAGAAGCAGGAACTCCCAAGCCGAGAACTTCTCCCGTGGCATACCAGACGCTCGATCTAGACGAGAGTTTAGATGGGGGAAAGGCAAATGCTGTCTTTCCTAAACTCTTCTTAGTCTCTAACCAATCTCCCAACAGCCGCAAAGCTCTCTTGGATGAGCGAGAGAGAACGAGTTTAGTAAAGGCAGGTGCGGTAGCAGGCACGCCTAATACAAACTCTGACGGCGGCGAACGAGGAGCCACAGAAACAAAGTGGTCAGGGAACAACTCCTTAAATACAGCCATGACTTTTCTAAAGTCCAATGATGGTTGAGTTGCCTTAGGCTCGTCAAGTTCTGAAGGTTGATCCTCTTGTGGTTCAGCAACGTCCTCATCTGATAGTTCCTCATCCGAAAACTGATGAGGAAACGGCAAAGGAGTGGGCAACGTTTGGCTCGCTGAGTCCGGTTGCACTGGTGCATGCGTGACGGAGCCGGACGCAGCGTCATGGAACTGCTGCACAGTCTGTGAACTGTCAACAACCATGGGTGCGCGAGGACGCACAGCGTCCACCCGAGACTGTTTAGACCGTCTGGGTTGTGCAGTCAACACCATACCGGGTTGCGGAGGTTGACGCACCGCGTCAAAACAAGTCACCTCTGATGGTTGCTGAACGTCCTGAACGTCAACAACCACCTCCGTGCGTCGCCTAACGTCAACGTGCGGCTGGCAACCCACACTGGGTCGCATCGGTGGAGGTACAACCCCAACTGGTAGACGCGAGAAAGTTACCTCAGCGTCAACAGGACGCACAACAGACCACTTGGATGGTTGTTGGCCAGAAGGTTCAGCAGCAACCTTCTCCGCATTGAAGTCCTCCATCAAGGACGCAAGCTTGGACTGCATGTCCTGCAGCAACACCCATTTAGGGTCTACGGCAGCAGGTGCGGCAACAGACGGGGTGAGCGACTGAGGCGGCACCGCTTTGCCTCTCTTAGGCGGCGAGCAGTCATCAGATGACGGCAACGAGTCCGAACTGACCCAGTGGCTACAACCGGGACGTTGGACTTGTCCTGAAGGGACCGACTTACGCTTCAAAGGTCGTGAGACCTTGGTCCAAGGTTTCTTACGAGAAACACCTTCGGACGACGAGGTAAAAACGGGCTCTCTCGTCTTACGTTGGTAGGGGCGATCTTGGGGAGATACGCCTGATACCAAAGAGGGAACGTCTGTTCGCTGATCAAGGCCTCTCGAACCCATGAGTCGTACGACATTGCTTCTCCCCTGGGCTTGGGAGCTTGCAAGAGGTCCCGGACTAGGAGGACGACAGGCACGAACAGACGAACCCTCAAGCGCAACACTGTTCACAACACTTAGAGAAACACTAGGCACTTTAACACTTCCCGCGGCACTTTGGCACTTTAGTTCCTTTACGTCCGCCATGAGTTGATTGCGGTCACTTGCAAGGGACTCAACTCTCTCCCCCAAGGCATGGATAGCACGCATCATGTCTGCCATCGACGGTTCCTGAGTGCTAGGAGGGGGGTTAGGAACAACCACTACAGGGGAAGGATTAGGTTGAGGGGCATGTGGAGAGGAAAAATCTACCGACCTAGAAGAACTTCTCCTTACCCTATCTCTCTCTAATCTGCGTGTAAACTTCTCAAATTCGATAAAATCGAATTCCGAAAGGCCCACGCATTCCTCACACCGATCTTCCAATTGACAGGTTTTACCCCGACAATTGGAACAAACAGTGTGAGGGTCGAGAGAAGCCTTTGGAAGACGCCTATGACAGTCCCTAGCATTGCATTTTCTGAACTTGGGAACTTGTGAAAGGTCAGCCATTTTGAATTGATCAAGGGAAAATTCCAAAAAACGATCTAAGTCATCAACAATTAATCCGATACAAAAAAGAGTTCAAGGATTTATTTGAAGAAAAACACCTGTACTGCGAAAGCTCAAACCAAATTAAAGTACTTCACCAAATATGATGGGAAAAACTCCAGGTTTCAACAGTGAGTAAAGTACGTCTTGTCGACACGTCGACAGAGAAGAAATTGAGTCTTTGTTTACATCGAGTATGGTATCTGGCCGACAGTTGGCGCTGGTGGGCACACCCGCAACCTGTATAGCGATCGCTGGCGAGTTTTTACTGTTTTTTGTCTGTCGAGCAACAGAGTTGCAGCTATTATATATTCACCGGCTAAGTTAAATATTTAAAACTGTAGTTTTCATCTTCTTGCACAGTAATTAGGTGGTTATTTAAATTCTGGGAAAGCAATAATTAGCAAGATATGTTGAGGAAAGGGGAAGGGGTTATAAAAAGAAAATAACTCGGTTTCCTCACTAAACAACTCGGAACTGACATGTCAACACAGTCAACCAAACAGAATTCGTGATGCCAGCGTACATAAACAGAAGTTCGTGATGCCAGCGTACATTTGATATACTGTATATTCAAAATATGCTTAGTTAAAAATGGATTAATTACTCAAAAGTGTCCATAAAATATGCAAATTACAAATAGTAACACTTTTGATTAATCACTCAATTTTTTACTAAGTATATTTTGAATATACAGTATATCAAATGTACGCTGGCATCACTAACTTCTGTTTATGTATGCTGGCATCACGAATCCTGTTTTGTTGACTTTGTTGACATGTCAGTTCCAAGTAGTTTGGTGAGGAAACCCAGCTATTTTCTTTTTATAACCCCTTCCCCCTTCCTCAACATATCTTGCTAATTATTGCTTTCCCAGAATTTAAATAACCACCTAATTACTGTGCAAGAAGATGAAAACTGCAGGATTGCATTATTTTGGAGTAAATGGAGAGCTTGGTGTTGTAAACTATTATATTTGCTTTTAACGAATTTGACCTCTATTTCTACCGCAAATAACAAAACTGCATTTTCTTATAGAAAAAGCTTCTGTCCTAAACTATTGTAATACTCGGAGGGTAAGTATGTGGCCATAACCCTATTAACCCCAGCTTAGGCCTTATAGTAATATTTAAAGCATTATCCTACTCCCGGACTGTTTCTTTAAGCTAATGAGCTCAGTTCCATTTGCAGTATCGAGAAGGTTTGATGTAGGTTTGATTTAGAATTGGAATAAATGTTATCACTTGATGTACTATTTCACCTGACTCATCTTGCATTGTTTTATTGACCCAAAATTGAACGGACTTCATTTGCTGTATTGTACTTGACATCCCGAGGGTGGTGTGAGCGTAAACTATGGCGTGTAGCCTATTCACGACAAGTTTGCAGCATTTATTGTATTCAATTTTATTACTGTATTTCAATTTAGTTAATAGATTTCCCAGATGGCAAATCTTTATTTTAGAATGAACTTGGATTGTACAGTAATAGAGACAAATATGAATAGTAATGGAATGTTTTGTAGTGCAAACTATCAGGGGGATGTTGGCAAGACTTGAAGGAAAAATAGATTTTTCATTACTTGCATTTACTTTATGCGAGATGGACAAGATATTTTAGACCATTGGTCGCATTGAGGTTTTCTCCCAGACTCGTAAGACCTTGACAGGAAACCCATCGTGGTTTTGTGTTTACACAGTACTTTATCCCGGCTCATACACAGATCGGTCTTGGATTGGAGACCAATTAATGTTATCATAGATCTCATTGTTCAACTAAGGATAGAATCTCTGATTTAGGTTAGTTAGGGTTTGGCAAATACATGTCAAGAATCATTTCTTTCGGGGGCCATCGGTTTCAGCATACCGTGCTAAGTGCGAGTAGGCAGCGCAGCATAAGTGGACTATATGTCTTTTGAGGCTATTTTACTTAGTTAATCATACAATGACGCCTCTCTTTACATCTGTTCGACATAGGTCAGTTCCGACTGAGTCGCTCATCTTGAATATTAATACAAAAACAAAATCCAAGTTATGTCGTTTTACTGACCTATTAGCGGTCTCTGAGTCATACAATAATAATTGAGTACAGATAGTCGCCAACTTATGACGGAGATAGGGACCGAAAGATGCGTCGTAAGTCGAGTTCGTCATATGTCGAACTAGAAGTGTAGTTTCCGTAGATTTATTATGATACATTATGATTCGGCAATCATCTGGATCATATTTTATCAATATTTTCTTACTGTCTATCATTATTCCATTTTCTTGTTTCATAGGATATCATATGCTCCATCAATGCATTTTTGTATTCTATTTATCAATTTTGGAAGCATTTTACAATCAGAAAGTAATGAAAATTTTGTTTACCTTTGGTTATGATCAGCTGATCTGAAAGTGCCGCTACCTACTGTATCAAAATATGGCGTACATACGTATGGCATAATTTTTTTTTTCATAATTTCTTAACTTATTAGAAATATATTCATGATGAATATTACATCAGTGCCAATATGTTACAGGAAATCAGTTTCCATACAGTTCGTCTAATCGTTAGGTATAATGCGAAATCATTGTAGCTCCTTCTCTGCGTGTGTGTGTGTGTGCTCGCTCTCGCAATCGCATATGGGTAGTTTGTTTTTAAAGCTTCATACAGTATAGTATTCTAGTTCAATATTAAGCCTTTATATTTCATTAGACATTACTGTGTTTAATTGTGGTTTATTAAAGCACGTTTATATTTTATTTTTCAATTTCCTGAGCATACCAACAATCAACAAATACTTTTGATTTACTTTCAGTTGGCATCAGCTGATCTCAAGGTCACACTGCCGTATTACGATTATGCGCACATGTAGTGCGAATAACATTGATTTATATAATTTTCTTGACATTCAAAATTTCTTCACAATGAATATTACATCAGCGCCAATATGTTATAAGGGGTCACATTTTCCATACAATTTGTTTATAATCTTATTATTAGTTATAAAAGGAATATGCACCCTCTCTCTCTCTCTCTCTCTTTCTCTCCGTATTTTGATTTTTAATTCAATTGAATCTTCATATTTTTTGAAAATTATTAAAAAATTCTATATATCATTATTCGATGTTTCGATTATGGGAATAGTAACGCATCGGAGGAAAATCACTTGATTTGCCTCTCGCCTTCCGCCAGAAATGTGACGTCATCAGACTTTTTCTTAAATTTACATATCTCATAATTAATGATACAGACCACTAAAACACTTGATATCATTACTCGGTGTTTAGATGATGGGAATGCTGTAATAAGATTATTCGGTAACACAATTAAAGGAAATCATTCGGTTTGTCAGCGCACTTCTGCCAGATACATGACGTCACAAGACACGTAACGTAAACTCTACGAATAATGACTTGAAAAATATATAAATTCATTTTCTTTTTTCTTACAAGAAATTAAAAGAAAATACTAACCGACCAAGCAAAAGTATTTCATTTTTATATGGTAAAAGGAAATATATAATTTTCAAGGAAATATTTGTCATATTAGTATACTTACTTTAGATAGATATCAAACTATTATCAGATTAAATAAGACTAGCCTACAGTCAAATTTACGCTACATAGTACTCATGACAACCGATAGAGACCCACAAAATACTTTGTATCGTTACTTAATGTTTCGATTATGGGAATACTAATACTAATTGTTGGCCTATTGGAAGGAAATCACTGTATTGCCCAGACTCTTTCCGTCAGTGATATGACATCACCAAACATATGATATGAACTCGACATGAAAAAAAATTGTTATAAAGTCGAATCGTCATAAGTCGCATAGGTCGTAAGTCGAGCATTACCTGTATAGTACTGTACAGTACTATATTCACAAGGAAGTATTTTTACAGCTGACTACTGTATTACTGTACTTTAAATCAGTTCTCTTCGATTTCTTCTGATTCTGCTCTCCATCTTTTTCAATCTTTATACTTGAAGTCTTATCCAATACTCAATAACAAATCTGACTGGTTTAGCAGTTTGTTTAGGAATAATTTATAGTTGTATAATACTGAACTGTAAGGTATAAATATTTTCATTATTATTTAATCATTTGGGATTTATTACGTTTAATTCATGTGCACCGAGGATCCATGCTCATCTGGAATCCATCCATCCATTCATCTGCACCGAAAACTCCTGAGCATCTGGAATCTACTTGCACATGGGATACTTACAACACTTGGTCTTCATGATATCTGTACGTGAGCATAATTACGTCAATAAGGAGCATGATGATGTAAGCAGACCATCCGTCTGGTCTGACTTTATTCCCACCTGTCTTCAGCTGACTGACTCCCATACGAGATAGGACCCCTAGTCACATGCTTTCATCTGCTTCAGTCAATTCAGATAACTTCACACAATCATCAAGATTTTACATCGTCTTTCACTTCGGGAAGAAGTGTCAACACTTTCTGCTCCATCCAGTTCTGAGGAAGAACGTATCCTCTTGGTATTATTATTATTATTATTATTATTATTACTAGCAAAGCTACAACCCTAGTTGGAAAAGCAAGATGCTATAAGCCCAAGGGCTCCAATAAGGAAAAATAGCCCAGTGAGGAAAGGAAATCAGGAAATAAATAAATGATGAGATCAAATTAACAATAAATCATTCTAAAAACAGTAACAACATCAAAATAGATATGTCATATATAAACTGTTTACAGGGTCAAAAACAGATGTG
This sequence comes from Palaemon carinicauda, assembly GCF_036898095.1. NCBI lineage: Eukaryota > Metazoa > Arthropoda > Malacostraca > Decapoda > Palaemonidae > Palaemon > Palaemon carinicauda. The sequence goes on from NC_090749.1 coordinate 2,500,894, forward strand.
TCATTTATAACGGATTTTAAGCGAAGCGAAAAATCTATTTTTGGGTGAGATGGCCATGATGTCCTGATGGAGGGTTCCTTTAGTAGCTTCCCAAGGGTATATATGACTACAGTGATGTTCCCAGAGAATCAAACCAAAGGTTTCACAGAATTCTAACTTCTGGCGCGAGTACCCTTAAGATTACTGTCGAGGGTATTGTATATAATCAGGGGACATACTCTTGACACGCCACATGGCAATCTGCACCCCAAATAGCCTTTACGCTTCGAGGGGGATACGTGGCAGAATTAGAAGGGTAGCCACAATAAAGGTTACCCTGGTTTCCCTACTACTATCGTATCACAACCGCGCTAACTCCCTCTGGCGGTCATTCCTTGTAGTGTTGAGCATGGTGCTACAGATACAGTAGTTTATGGGGGGAAACCGAGAAGATTTTTTTCATAGAAAAGAAGGGTGGGTCCATCAGGACGTCATGGCCATCTCACCCAAAAATAGATTTTTGAGTGAAGGGCTCAAGCCATGACGTCCTGATAGAAGCATACCTGAGAAATAATGTATCTGTGGATTTTTATCAGTGCCTTAACCTTGGGACAACATTTCTACGGCCAAAAGAGCCAATTGAGACAAATGACATTACCGTTATCCGTCATTATCACTAAGCATAACAATGTTAGTGCTTCCTGCCCCCGGCAGGGAAGAGTCATTTTTGACGTTAGAAAAGGGGCCTCAAGGTAGCATAAATTGTATGAACAAACATAAGTATACACTGAGAATACAAATGGTCTCAAGGATTGTATATATTGTGGAACCAATATCAGTGTCCTCATCCGTTGTTTGTAAGCATACAATGATATGAGAAATACTTACACGAGTAAGTCAAGGAACTCTGGCATCTTAAACATGCAATTGTTGGGCGAATTAGGACGCAACTGCATTTTAATACACATTTGTTCTTAATAAATGACTACATGGTAAATGAATGTAGCATGATAAGGAAATTATACAAGAGACATACACAGAAATTAATGTTCCTTTTTTTTTTTTTTTTAAAGGGGAAAAATGATGAGTGCCACTCTCAGACTGAAGAAAAGCTCTTTTAACAAGACTTTTCTTTATAATTTTTGTACATGAAATAGTCTAACAACACTGTGTACTATGTACACACGGCACTAGTGGTATCCGTATAATTTCACACCTGAAATTCAGAACAGAATTAGTGTTACCTTGGCAACACTTATTCAAAGGGAGGTCACACGAAAAAAGCTGACCTCTTCTCCTTGTAATTTATAGTCCCAATCAATTTACTGTTCATCGCAGAACTAGACGACAGGGTCCAAAAGATCACCTGCCGCCACCACATAAGGCTTCAATCCATAGATTTGCTTAGCATAGTGTCTGTAAGACATACTGGACAACCTCCGATCAGTAAATGAGCAAAGAGGCTGACGTCCACACACTGAAAGGTTCAGTGATGAAGCAACTTTCCTCGGATCTTTTATCTGCAGAGGTACTGTCAGGATCCGCTCCGCGAAAAAGGTAGGTGAGCTTCACCCTCAGTTGTAGGATAGTTTGATCCAAAGTTTTCTCCTGTAAAGAGCTGTTTCTCCTGAAGTCTGAAGTTCTATGAAGATAGACCTTAGACTCTCTAGCAGACCTAGAGAGACATCTTCCTTCAGAGGGCAGATTCTCCAGGAACCCCACCTCTTAGTGGGTAGGTCGTCTTTAGTGAGAAAGGTTAGATAAGGAAAGAGATGCAGTTCTCCCACTTAATGTGGCCCTCATCCCCAGATAGGGCCACTATTTCACTAACTCTAGCCCCAGAGGCTATAGTGAACCGAAAAAAATAACCTTTTAGGTTAGATCCTTGAGGGAACAATCCTCATTGTTCACAGGTGAGGCATAATGTAGGACCTTGTCCAAAGACCATGAGATGGACTTTAGTGGCGATGCAGGCCTAAGCCTGCAAATGTTTTCGGAAATTTATTAAAGATTTCAATCATCAGATCCATTTAAAGGGCATATAGAAGAGGTCTAGTCGGGGCTGACTTGCACATAGATATTGGTCCATGGATCCACATATCCAATCAAGTGACCTCTCTTGCAAAGTCGGCCATACCCTTGGTGTTTACTCAAGGGTTTATATGGGGACAAGGCTGAAGAACTAGACTTCTCATAGTATCCAAGGATACACTGTCTCCTTCCTCAAAGGCCATCATGCTGTTGGCCGCCAGACCTTGAATATAGGGGTGGACAGAGGACAGGCAGAAGATCATGAGATTGCTTTTGGACTCTTTTGCTTTACAAAGCAACTTACTTTTCCCAAGAAGACTCGTGTTGTCTTCTAGTTGACTAGACTTGTATTCTTCTAGGAATTCTATTTTGCCTTTTGAGATCCCAGTCTTTTTCCTAACCGTTAAGGGCAAGGAATTCATAAGAAGAAGGGATCAGGTGTACTGTGATAAATCGAAGGCAGAAAACTTCTGAACCTCCTGGATAGTCCTAGGTGCATAACTAGGACCAGCCTCAGCCTCAGTTCCTTCATTACAGGGAACGGGGTGTTCTTGGGCTACCTGGGAGCCAACAGAGCCCCTTTTCCCTGGAAGGGTCTCAGCATGTAGAGGGCCTTCCGGAGGAAATTTGATGGGCTGAACAGGAATTTCTAAGTCCATCACTTCTATTCTAGAGACATGATGTCCCTACCTCCACTAGAGGATCCTCGTATGGGGTTAAATAACGAGATAGTATCTTGATGACGCTCGTGATGAAGAGAACGATCTGCAGCTCGGGGACTTGTTCCCATCTGGGAGGGAATGGGTCTGTGTCCGTGTACCATTCCAACTCTATTGGGTTGAACCCGAGAAGAGCATCCGTTGTCACCTTGCAGATCATATATAAAAGAGCTGCTGATAGGCGCCATTTCTTTAAGGAAGGGATGGGTAGCATTCCCTAATGAAATGAGACGTCCCTTATCCTCGACAGTTTTGACGCCTCATAATCGCTTTGATGCCCCAGATCAACCTGAGGAGGTCTGATCTGTGTGGGGGAGTTTCTCCACCCATTACAGGGCTAAAATGGCCTACGGGTCCGTGGCCTTTGGTCATTGTAGGGTAAGCGAAGAGGGAATGACCATCATTGGTCCTATTAGATCTCTTCAAGCGTTTGATGCATATCTTCTCCAGCCTCTTAACGCATCTTACAGCTGTGCACGTAGCACTGGGTCTGTCATCATCGTGAACTGGAGAGAGTTCAAAACTCCTCCCTGTTAACGTCATGGAATCCTGACTGATTACAATAGTCTCTTGACAGACCTTGCGATCTCCTTTTACATCCCCAGGGGAAAGGAGCGTTATGGTGACCACAGGTTTCAATGATGTTTTTAAAACATTGAAGCCCCTGAGCTGGAGAGAATCGAGACTACTTGAAGTATTTTGCATCCCCGATATTCCGGGGCCGGATCATCTCCATGGATGCTCATAGAGAGTCGTTTCGGGTGCTGCCCACCCCAGCCTGTCGTCCAGGGCCATAGTTGCCTGAACTCTTTCTAGGCTTGGTTTCGCTTGACTGTGTCTGCTAATTCCGTGAAGATCCTAGGACTGAATCTAGTCCGACGAGAATCTTGTCTAGGATATATGTTATCTTCTGTAACTTGGATCCTAGGTAGGAGGGGAGGGGGTGACTGACTGGAAGTTGCCAATAGACATCTTTCAGGTCTGGCCAGATTGTCAGCACCCCTTACTGAATAAGGTCCTTATGTTCAGAAGGATAAACATTCTGAACTTGCTGTTTTATTGGAACTTGTTGAGTGGCGCCAAGTTCAGAATGACTCAGAGTTTTCTTGAGTCCTTCACATGAACACTAAACAGCCTTCCTTGGAAATTGATGGACTCTACTTTCCTCACCGCTAGTATGCTCTAGAGCTCTAAGGTATACTCTTCTAGGGGGGATTTGAATATAAGAAGAGTTGAGGAAAGGATGGTGGAGGTATGTCCATTTCCATTCTAGTCTCATCTTAGTTAGGCCTTGGACCCAAGGATCGAAGGTCCAGCGATCCAGGAGGAACTTCCCTCCTACCAGAAGCGTCTGTTTGCTTTGCATGATCAGAAGGTGCACATATCTGACCGTCTGTGGAACAATGGTCATTGTAACTGTGGGATGCTGTTTAACATCCCAAGGAGAACTAAGAAACCCTTCCGTCCTCCTTTTAGGCCATACCTGACCGTTTGCCTATATCAGCTTTTCAGTGTTTCACTGTAATAGAAGATTCCTTTCTATTGTATAAAGCTTAGGATAAGTACGCTGGAAAAGAATAGGAGAGACACGTACGTGTGAATCCTACCAGCCAACTGCTGCTGCCTTCCTAATTATTGATTCTAGGGCATCCCCTTTTAAGAAGGGCCCGATGGAAGATTCTAGCCCATAAGGATAGAGTAGCGTAAACAGCGCCTACATCCAAGGAATTAATAATGAGAATTAAAAAGAGGCTGATGAAGAGTCAGCGTAAGAAAAAAGGGGGGAAGTGGATCCCCCAAATCAGGTAGGTCTCAGCAAGAGATTGTGCTTAACCCTGGATAGGTACGGTGGGTCGTTCGCGACCCCGAGCGTCAAAAAAAAAACAGGTCTTTCTCACGTGACTCACCCCCGTGACTGAATTTGTGGGTGATCGACCTGCAGGAGGTGTCTCCCCTACACGCTCTAGTAGTGTCCAGATGTGCATTGCTGTAGCTGTACTCCTTCCCCGATTTCTGAGACGAGTCGGGGTCGTTCGCGACCGAGTTTACCCTTCTAAGGTAGTTTGCATAATTATCAAAGTTATTACGTATTATGAAATTGTCGTAGAATGGTGCAACTTGTATAGGTTATCAGTTGTGGAAAGTCTTGGTGGATTGTTTGGCTACCATGTGCATGATTTTTTTTTTAGTTAAAATGTCGTTCATCACCACGAGGACCATTTTACCGCGAGTGCCCCTTTTTCATTTTTTTTCATTTTTTTGCCAAGTCATTTTTCCGTAAGATATTGCCAAATAGTGTCGTAAAACTTTTGCTTGTTTAGTGTTGGAAAGTGTGTCTAGATGATCTGGCTACCCATGCATGACTTTGTTTTTGTCAGATACGACGTAGTTATTGGTATATTGGGTATTTAACTGCGGTTACCAATTTCTGTTTTTTTTCAATATTTGTAAAAATTACTACGTAGTAAGGAATTGCCGTATATTATTCATTTTTTTTTTCATGTTTATGTGTTAGAAAGTGTGCCTTGATGGTTGGGCTAACACGTGCATGTCTTTTTTTTTTATCTGAGATGCCGTATATTAGAATGTCGGGCATTTTACCGCGAGTACCCCTTTTTCATTTTTTTTCATTTTTTTGCCAAGTCATTTTTCCGTAAGATATTGCGAAATAGTGTCGTAAAACTTTTGCTTTTTTAGTGTTGGAAAGTGTGTCTAGATGATCTGGCTACCCATGCGTGATTTTGTTTTTGTCAGATACGACGCAGTTATTGGTATATTGGGTATTTAACTGCGGTTGCCAATTTCTGTTTTTTTCCAATATTTGTAAAAATTTACTACGTAGTAAGGAATTGCCGTATATTATTGATTTTTTTTTCATGTTTATGTGTTAGAAAGTGTGCCTTGATGGTTGGGCTAACACGTGCATGTCTTTTTTTTTTTATCTGAGATGCCGTATATTAGAATGTTGGGCATTTTTCCGCGAGTGCCCCTTTTTAATTGTTTTGCATTTTTTTGCTTAGTCATGTTACCGTAAGGAATTGGCAAGTAGTGTCGCAAAACTTATACTTTTATAGTGTTGGAAAGTGTTTCTAGATGATCTGGCTACCCATGCCTATTTTTTTTTTAGCCAGATATGGCGTATATATAGGTATGTGTTCGATTTTCCTGTGATTGCCATTTTTTCGTTTTTTCCCATTTCTTTCAAAATTACTACGTACTAAGGAACTATCACAGAGTAATGATTCATTTATATGTTTATTTGTCGGAAAATGTGCCTTGATGGTTTGCCTAGCACGTGGCTGAAATTTTTTTTTTTCTGAAATGCCGTATATTAGAATGGCCATTTTTCCACGAGTGCCCCTTTTTATTTGTTTTGCATTTTTTTGCTTAGTCATGTTACCGTAAGGAATTGGCAAGTAGTGTCGCAAAACTTATAATTTTATAGTGTTGGAAAGTGTTTCTAGATGATCTGGCTACCCATGCCTATCTTTTTTTTTTTTAGCCAGATATGGCGTATATATAGGTATGTGTTCGATTTTCCTGTGATTGCCATTTTTTCGTTTTTTCCCATTTCTTTCAAAATTACTACGTACTAAGGAACTATCACAGAGTAATGATTTATTTAGATGTTTATTTGTCGGAAAATGTGCCTTGATGGTTTGCCTGGCACGTGGCTGAATTTTCTTTTTCCTGAAATGCCGTATATTAGAATGTTAGCCATTTTTCCGCGAGTGCCCCTTTTTATTTGTTTTGCATTTTTTCGCTTAGTCATGTTACCGTAAGGAATTGGCAAGTAGTGTCGCGAAACTTATATTTTTATAGTGTTGGAAAGTGTTTCTAGATGATCTGGCTACCCATGCCTATCTTTTTTTTAGCCAGATATGGCGTATATATAGGTGTGTTCGATTTTCCGGTGATTGCCATTTTTTCGTTTTTTCCCAATTCTTTCAAAATTACTACGTACTAAGGAACTATCACAGAGTAATGATTCCTCTAGATGTTTATTTGTCGGAAAATTTTGTTTACTTTTTTTTTTGATTGAATATCATCAAATTTTTTTAGCTAAAATATTATATTGTTTTACATTTTTCTTTTTTTTCGATTTTATTTTCCTTCAAAAAATTTTTTTTTGGGTCAGAATTTTAATTTTATAGTCGTAAAATAATCGACAATTATCCAGCAACCCACCATACAATTTTTATGCATATCCAATAATAATTAGATTAGTAAATAACACCTTGAAATTGACATACCCTTCCTATATTTCAAGTGGCAGATTAGGGTGTCTGAGTCAGTGTGGTTGGCGGCCATTTTGTGGACATATCCGAAGCGTAAGCTGCCCTATCTATATATATTCTTGTTCCCTATAGAATTTGTGATATTTTGGTATATTTTTACCTGCATAAATATCATATTATATATTAAATATATGTATTTTTTTACGAAATTTCTAAGTACTCAAAAAATTACCTTTAGATATGGCCCCTGATATAAATGTAATTTACAAAATAATGAAGATTTTTTTACATATTTCTATTTTAGGATAACATATGTTTATTCCCTAAAAAAATTAGCCACTTCCTATTTCATTTGGGTACCCAAAAAAATTCATGAAATTTGGACAAATTTTTTTGGCCAAAAAAAGTTACCCTTTTTTTCTCATTTCAGATCTTCACCTCCATGGGTCTGACTTCATCCAAAATACATCAAGATGTGTCCTAAACATTCAAGAATCAATTCCTAAAAGGATTTGTGTATATATGTATAAAATTTTTTTTTATGAATTTTTATGTCAGGTCTTTTTTTTTCTACTTAATTTTTTAAAATATTTATAATAAATAGTTTTTCTGCAGATGAGTAGTATTTATCTTTACAGTTGTTTTAAGCATTCATTGAAGTTTTTTTTGGCAAAAGAAAAAAGGAGGTTACTGCAAAAACTGATTTTTCAAGAATTTTTTTTGGCGTCGGGGTCGTTCGCGTCCGAGTATACCCTTAAAGGGGTGTCCGAGGAGCGTACCTATCCAGGGTTAAAAGCACAGCGTACTGGAAAACCATTCTATATTATGGTTATGTACCAAAGATTTCTGTCTGTGATATAGTCCTATACTACAGATGTACAGGGTATTGTATACCCCTATACAACTGGCATATTACCGTCAAGGCTAGTACTTGGGGGTAAGTTGACTGGCATAGCACTTCAGTACCGATATGGCTAGCAGTTCTCCGGCATGTCAGTGACTTGTCGGCTGTCAGCAGGTCGCTGACAGAAGTCACACCATTCTAGCCAGTATTCAATGTGACTGGGTAGTGGTGAAAACTATACGCATAGTCAGCAGCCCTCTGAACCATTGGCGACCCCTCGGGCTGTCGGCAGTCCGCCGGTTATCGGCGGGCTGTCGATTGAAGGCATACCAACTCGGCTATTGACTGGGTGGTGACCAACGGCACACACTGCCGGCTCTCGGCGGCAGAGTCAGATGTAACAATGAATCAATGACTGCCGTCGTTGTTATCACTACAAGGTGTGGCCTGATTGTAGAGTCTCTGCCTGGTGTTTGCCAGTTGGGGATTTGAGGCTTGCTCACATTCATTAGTGCCGTTAGTGTCTGCAAGCTTACCATCCTTGTGAGGCAAGGTTGGGGGGTTTGGGAGAGCTTAAAGACCTTAAAACCTTTAAAAGGAACACTAAATTGCCAGTTAACGCAATGAATAAGTGAAATCTTCAGTCCAATTCCCGTAGAGTTTTCGTATTTTTGCGAGTTCGCAACTGAACCGCATTTTTTAGATAACTTCTGAAACCAAACCAACCGTAGTTGACAGCTTGAGACGGCCGTCTTGTATGCAATGGCAGCGAGGGGGGGGGGGGGGGGGTTACCCCCTTCCTCATCTCGTCTCCTCGAACTGGAGTGGAGAAAGGAGGGATAGGGGACAGGATGTCGTTTAGGAAGCTGTAAAATAGGTAGGTATGGTTTCGGAGAGATTTTAGAAATCTCACACCCAAATGTGTTATACCAGAATCTATTAACTTGGGTTTTTTCGACAGTAAGGACTGGCCTACTTACAGGTCAGAGGGTCTCAGACGGGGTTGGGGATTTGGAAATAATATTGCTGAGGGCATGAACCTGCATATATTATGTCCGTGAAAATACTCACTTTTATAACTGCAGAAGACTGCAATGCATCATCTGGTGTCCCTCCTGTAAGGAAAGGAGAACAGAAATGAGTATTCAATTGATTATCACACTGATAAACAATTCGCAAAAATCATCTTTTGACAAAAATAGCTTAGGACAGAAAGCTAAAAGAGAGAGTGGGAGACACATACCCGTGTGTCCCCTGCGAGCCAATGCTGTTACCTCCCCTCAGTATTAAGATAAGGAAATTTCTCCAACCGGGGAATTCCCGGTAAAAAAGGGGGTCAAACACCTAGGTGTAAGGAAGTGTACAAGCACTGTCCCCCTTTATACTTAACACTGTGAGGTAAGGAGGACTGATTTCAAATCAGAGTATCGAAAGAATGCCATTCTTTTAATATAGGAGCGGTAACAGCAGCTCGCACAAGGGTACTCAAGATATGTTCATTAGAAAAGATAAGACATATATTTGTGTTTCCCAACCAATCTATTTGCTGTGACCTCCCTTACAATATCAAATCAGGGAGTTTCCCGATCAGGGAAACTCAGGGATAAGGGCTCTCCCCTTTATAGGTTAGAGGTGTCACACCACCAGCGCTTTACGAAATTTAATATTGTAGGGTAAATGGAAACTGATTTCAAATCAGAATATTGACGAAATATTATTCTATCAATATAGGATTAGGTTCAGCAAATATCTGGGCAGGGATACCCAAGATATATTGGAAATAACTACTAGTATAATATATACGTTAGTTATCCATCTGCCGTATATACTATACTGCAAATATACTGTAGTTCAACCGGCATGTTGCCGGATTAGCTAGCTCTTGCTGGAGCATCTAGCGACCTAGATAAGAGAGAGAGAGAGAGAGAGAGAGAGAGAGAGAGAGAGAGAGAGAGAGAGAGAGAGAGAGAGAGAGAAAGCATGGAGTGAAGGCTATCTATTACTGTGTGTAAGTATACAGTAATAAAGGATGTAAAAGTCTAATTCTACTGCCTTTCTCCGAAAAGAAGGTTCAGATGGAAGGGGAGAATGTAACATTCAGGCTTCCATCTAGCCACAGTACTATTGCCGGCTTACCACTGTAGGCCAGCCTCCGGCAGCACGAGAACAGTCGGCATGCTACCGACTGAGTCAGTACCTATTTGTGCCAGTCTACTGCCGGCCAGAGCTATACGCCGACAACAAAAGTTGTGGCCAGCAGTTCAAGGAAGAACTGGAGAACCTTGGTGACAAAAGGGACCTCCCACCCACAGCCGTCATGGCTGCCGGAAGCCGTCAGTCGCCGACAGCCGCCAGCTGAGGAGAGGGGGTCTGGCCGGCTCTGGCAACCCACCGGCAATGGTAAGGTTGCAGGATGCCAGCTCAGGAGAGACAATGGCTCGGCCATCGTAAAAGAACAGAAAAGGGGGGGGGAAAGGTCCTATATGAGGTATGGGAGGGGCCGGCAATGTTGCCGGACCTACACACTTGAAGAAACTCTGTTTCAGTACCGGCACAACCCCAAGCGGCAGGAGAATCATCTATTCTCCAGCTAAGGAGGTGCTAATACAGTTAGGGGACGGCAGTCCATGCCGTTCCTCTCAACAAGGGAGAAACAGAGTTCCAATGCCGGCATCATCCTAGGCTTCAAGAGTATACGACTCTACAGCCTAGGGTCTGCTAGCATAGGACTAGTCTGCTAGACCACAGGGAGAAGGTGGCGGCAACATTCAACCACTACAAGTGTAATCTCGGGAGGGCTAGCCTCCTATGCCGGCAGCTCAGCCGGCAGGGGAATGCAATCACCCCGCCGACCGACTTCCGACAAAAGACTAAATACTCTGGGGTTCTGATCGAATCCCAAAACTTTCCGTCTGCCGTTAAGGGATGAGACAGAAAACTGTAGGCTAGTCATGCCTGAATTCGAAATTCTAGGCCGACGCAGAGAGTTGTAGCCTAAGGCTACTCTCAGAGGGAAGAGAGATTACCCAAAAATCTCTAAACGAGACTAGTAACGGCTAATATAATTCCAGGAGATATCAATCTCCAAGGAATGATAACCGATACACAAGGGTAACCGGGGAAATTTGAAAGTATATGTTGTCTAGGTTAGGTTACCTAAACAAGGAGAGATCTCGGTTACCTAAAATCACCAAAACTCTGACATATACGATCGACACAGAAAAAAGGGAAAATTATGCATATAAATATCTTTACAATATAAAATGCCTACATAGCTTTCATAATAACAATTAAGGCTATTTAAACCGGAAATGTCTTTCTGCTAACTAAATAACACATGCCCAATGAACGACGGCGCCTATGGCAACACCGGTGACCGGCGTAGATCCAAACACAATAATTACACTAAATAAATTGTGAGGCTGGAACTAAAATACATATTGTAAAGAATAAATACTCAACTTTCTGGATGGAGAAAGAAGCCGTAGAAAGCATAAAGATTCCTAGAAATCGATCGAAAATGTCAGATCAACAGGGAACAACACCGTAGCGAGGCGCTACAAATAAAGGAATGACCGCCAGAGGGAGTTGGCGCCGTTGTGATACGATAGTAGTAGGGGAACCAGGGTAACCTTTATTGCGGCTACCCTTCTAATTCTGCCATGTATCCCCCTCGAAGCGTAAAGGCTATTCAGGGTGCAGATTGCCATGTGGCGTGGTAAGAATACGTCACCTGATTATATACGATACCCTTGGGAGTAATCGTAAGGGTACTTGCGCCAGAAGTTAGAATTCTGTAAAACCTTTGGTTTGATTCTCTGGGAATATCACTGTAGTCATATATACCCTTGGGAAGCTACTAAAGGAACCTTTCATCAGGACGTCATGGCTTGAGCCCAAAAAAACTATAAAAACTCATGTCAGCCTGGTTAACATAAAAACATATGCTCCAACTTTGAACTTTTGAAGTTCTGCTGGTTCAACTACCTGATTAGGAAGATCATTCCACAACTTGGTAACACCTGGAATAAAACTTCTAGAATACTGTGTAGTATTGATCCTCATGATGGAGACGGCCTGGCTGTTATAATTAACTGCCTGCCTGGAATGATATGGACTGAAAGGCTACCGAGTTGTTGTCCTTCCCTCCAAGGATTCCACGGCCAATTTTCAGGGGTGCTGTGTAAAGTTTAAGATTGAGAAAGGCTGCCCTCATTCCAAGAGGTTCATGTGGCACTGTTGCTCAGATCCAGACCAAAGTCCAGAAGCCGTGAGGTGTGACAGGTGAGCGCCACCCACCCCCCATCTTTTGAGGTGTCTCTGAAGAGCAACAAAACCAGGGGAGGAGAGAGAAGGTCTATTCCTCTGAGCAGGTTGGTGTCTGATACCCACCACTCAGGTCTCTCTTCTGCTCTAGATCTACCGGCATCGAAGTGAGGTGTTTGGTGGGTCGAGGTGCTAAGGCTAAAAGCTGGAACTGTCGGATGATGATTAGTTGATCCTAGGACTGCCTGTTTCACCACTTGGACATGGTCCAGGAACCAGGGGTGTCTCTTGAGAACAAGACCATTCAAAACTGAACCCCACGAGCCTGTTTCTTTGGCTTAGGTGGAGTGCCAAATAAAGGGAGGGCCTCGTGCTCGACTTCTTAGAGGAAATGGGAGCCATCCACAAGTCTGACTGAGTGATTGGTCTGTGTAGGAAAAACTACCTTTCTGTTGTAACTCTTGCAAAGTAGACCGTCTGCGAGGGGAGCGAGTTGGCGAGGCGAGTGCTGATAAGGTGAGCTTGAGCGTACACCCTTCTCAGGTAGCACAGCTAAGATCTGGTCTACCTGTGTGCACTCTTCTACCTGCGCGCTGAGCGCACCAGCAAGGTAGAACTCGCCTTTACTCTGGATGAAGTCTATTCTAGACGATGCTTTCTGCATGCACACGAGACGTCTCGATGGGAAGACTCGCCGAAGAGAGCACTACATTTAGCAGAGGTGAGTCGTGCACCTGCGTCAGGCAAGCGTGCTCGCCTGCCAACTTTGTTATGTGGTAGGGTGTGCCATGTTGCCCAAGATTCGTCCCCTATATTCCAGCTAGTGCGCGCCATCGAATGTAGGGTCAGAAGATGATGAATGTCTGAATGGAATAATGTATCCCTGTCTGAGTACAGAGATCGACCAAGTTCGGCACCATGAAGTATACAACACTGTCATTAAAGTAGCAGGTGACCTAGATCACTCACAAACCTCCATAAGGGCGCAGAGATCAGTGAATGGGTGCAAAACTTTACACAAACTCCCTTGAGAGACTTGGGTCTTTGATCATGACCAAGTGAAAAGGACCAGAGTACTCCCATATGACCTGCCTCCTGCAGCAGCCTGGTTAGTAACATTATGCACTCCTACAGGAGGAGGCCTTTGCTTGTAAAAGGCTATTAATGCAGTGGAAAAGAGGTTGTACCGGCAACTTATCCGCGAGGAAAATTTTTCCCCTGCGTCTTATCAGAAAATGAGATGGACTCTGATCTACCTGGTCAGCCAACTACCCAGTAGGGTAGCAAACACTTCCTAGGGATTGTAACTGTTGTTCCCCATGAAGGGTTGGCAAGTTCCACAGAGAGGAACAAGGAACCTTGACTCTCAAGCGTAAGGCCAATTCTCATCGGTTCTTTCTGAGGTGCCGAGAAATTTCCTAGCAAGTAAACATCTCAAGATTATTGACGTCAAGACGTGCAACTACTGTAATTGTAAGTCTCTATTTCCTAGCAACCAGTTGCAAGCAACAGCTCTGTAAGTGGGACAGTGTAAATTCTATCCACCAACTGGCTTCAATCTAATAGGAGTTACCGAGTAAGTATGCTTACAGATCGATAAAACCAGAGTAACCAGTACTCCCTCGAGAAAGATGATTCGGTATTACAGCGAATCTCCTTAGCAATCATTCTTGAGCAAGTGACCAGTCACTAAAGACCGATCCCCCAAAACTACTTTCAAAAGGCAAGACATATCTTCAATCCATTGTTGGACAGGTAATTTATGCATATGTCCATCTACGAACCAGTAACACAGACCAGCGAGGCTGTAGCGGGATGTCAACAAAAACCAAATCCCCACACCCTTGATCACTCCTACTTTCTCAATATCCCACAATACAAACTTTCCCCTGACTCTACTTCAAACTGGACTCTTGGACAGAAGGAAAATGAAAACAAAACATAACCTTAAAACTATATTCACCGCAACCAAAACAAAAAAATCCTATATCATTAAACAAACAACACAAAAACAGACAATAATAGCACTTTTATATTTATATATTATAGCTGTGTGTGTGGGTACACAGAACTCACCAATAATCGAAAAAAATAATATCCTTTACATAAACCCAACACCGTCAGTCCACATACAGTACCGAAAAACACTTACCCCCACACAGTACCGAAAAACACTTACCCACACACAATACCGAAAAACACTTAAACACTAAAATAAATCACTTAATATTAAACACAATCGTATACCACAACCCAGAAATAAATCAATATTTGTTTATGTGTGGAACTCTTTATCCACACTAGGGCCGACAATCCTTTTCGGCCAAAGCCACAACTCCCTGGCAGACGCAACACTGGCACAATCTGCTATAACTGCCTCACTTAATTTGGCAGTCTATATCGTCATCATCATCCTCATCAATAACAGCAATCGAAATCGTAATTGTAAATAACAGGCCAGGTCGTCAACAGTTGATCAATCCAATAGAGCATTCTAAACACAAGTTCCTTAAGTAAGCCAGGTCATCAATAGTCAAATTCAAATAAATCTTCTCCCCAAAGGAGGAATCACGGCTCCGAATATAAAAAAACACTAACAGCCGGCTTCCGAAGAAAAAAAAAATAACAACCGACTCTTTCCACAGTCAGAGATCCAATGCTTTCGCCCAAGACATTCATCACCGCCCTATCCTAGCTAAAAAAAATGTAAAAAAAACCTCATATACCAACAATCTTTCCAACTTCAAACAATCATTCGCTAATTACCCTTGTTCTTCGGCGCGCACCGCGGACACACAGACACACGCACACATACTCTCTCGCGCACGCGCGATCTAGCAAAACTAAAGCAAATGAAATTCTCTCTCTCTCTCTCTCTCTCTCTGACAAAACTAAAGCAAATAAACACTTTCTCTCTCTCTCTCTCTCACAAAACTAAGCAAATAAACACTTCCTCTCTCTTACGGTTTGACAAAACTTAAGTAAATAAACACCCACACTCTCTCTCTCTCTCTCTCTCTCTCTCTCTCTCTCTCTCTCTCTCTCTCTCTCTCTCTCTCATTAATGACAAAGCTAAAGCAAATAAAATGTCTCTATTTAACAATACTAAAACAACTCTCTCTCTCTCTCTCTCTCTCTCTCTCTCTCTCTCTCTCTCTCTCTCTCTCTCTCTCGATTTGGCAAAACAAAAAATAAATTAGAATAAAATTAATCCTCCACATTCCTCCCCCCTTACTTTGCCAAATCCTCACACAACACTTACCTATTTTCTCTCATAACCCAGTCGCAGTCTGGAACGGGACCTCGGCTTCGAGTAACTGGGCCTTCATATACCTGCACTCTCTCATTCACCTCTTCCATGTCGTTTTCATTCAACGTACTACTACTACTCCTGTCTATGTTCTGCTCGTCTAAGATATCATTCACTATTTCATCTACCTCAGTTTCATCTGGCCCGAAAATCCCACTAATTTCTGTCAACAATTAATCCATTACATCTAAACCATTTTCTACTTTAACAAAAGAATCATTCATACTGCTTATCATTCTCCTATCTTTCATTCTTGTGTTTGTCATACGTTCTCTTGCCTCATCTAACGAAAACCCACACACTCTATAAGTATCATTCATACTCATCCAAGTTTCATCTGTATTAATACATTTATCTTCCATACTCACCTGTACATTTACACCCTTGTCCTGCTTATTCTGATTCCCGTAAACAACTAAAAAATTTTCCTGTCTTTTATCCCCAGTAACATTTTCAGACTTCTTTTTCCTTCCATACTCTACTAACACCAATTGCCTATCTTCTAAACCTAATGCCTCACACATACTCGGTTCATACTTGTTCGTTTTCAGCCATTTATTCATACCATTCTCCTGAATATATCTTGGTACCTCCTTCCATTTTTGCAACTGATTGTGGTGTGCCCTAACCTTTTCCACACTACCATCCACACTTACTTTACCTAAAACATAACTCAACCCACTAGAACCAACATCTAACACCTCATATGGACCTTCAAACTTATCACGTACCTTATTGACATTCATTCTTCCTTTTCCAATTACTTCTTTTAACACTTTCTCTCCCACTTTGTAGCTTTCAAATCTCTCATTTGCTATCTTCCAAACATCTCTATCATTCTCGGACACACTCAATCTTGGTCTTACTATCTTTTCAAAATTCAACACAAACTTACACGGAGACATACCAGTACTCTTGTGCACCGTCGCATTATACACCCACAACGCACGGCCAACATATAAATCCCAATCATTATCACATGTACTCATCATCCGCAAAATTTCTGTCAAGGTTCTTACCGTCCTTTCAGCCAAACTATTCGCACTTGGCATATACGGAGTCGAATACACATGTTCAATGCCCCATTCTCTTAACATCTGCTCAAACTCCCATCCAACAAACTCCGGACCATTGTCACTTAACATTTTCGCAGGCTTACACACACTCATCGGCAACATCACTTGACTTACCATTCTCGCTACAGTCTCACTTCTTTTATTCTTGATGGGACTGCATACGCAAACTTGCTCATATGATCGACCATGACAATCATTCCCACATGTCTCCTCGCAGTCACAGGCAACGAAACACAATCAATCACAAACATCTCAAATGGCTCTTTCATACGTAACCTCAGAACAGGCGGACTTGCATGCATGCTCTGATACTTTCCCTTCTGACAATCCTCACAAGTAGTCGCTACATCCCTACAAATTTGACTCAACCCAGGCGTAAACAGCCTCTCTCGCATGCATTCCCACAATTTATTCTTCCCCATATGCCCATACCTGTCATGCACTACCATACACATACTTACAGCTGCATGCATTGGAAATACAGGAACATATATATCTTCATCCATTCCCCTATGCAAAAAATACACAATATTCTTACAAACAATAAATCTTTTAACAACTTTCTTATACGCTTCCAAATCACACGGCCATTCTTCCACCCTAATACCATTTAAAATACATTCACGTAACCTATTTATTTCGAAACATTCACCTTGCATTTCTTCCACCTCTTCTTTGCTTAACAAATCATCTTCACTCTTTGCAATATCAATCATGCCAACAAAATTCGCCATTAATACACTATTATCCTCAATTACTATTACCTTACAGCCATTCTTTGAAAGCAAACCATTACCAACATCAACTGACACATGGTGCAACCTCAAAAAAACTATTCCCATCAAAAAACAACTAGGCATTTCATTCTCTCCCATCACAATAAAATTATGTTCCACTTCCATACTCCCTAATTTCACCTTCAACCTCACTTCTTCCCAAACAAGTAAACTTCCCTGACCTATTCCATGAATTCTCACACTCGTACACTGTCTTTTCACTTCCCAATTGTACCTCTCAATTTCCCTGATAACCGACTCATTTACTAATGACACTTGAGCACCCGTATCAATTGAACTACAATATTCATTCTCATTTATATTCACATATGTCATCATCCTTCCTTTTACACCATGCATGCATACATTTACTCTCCTTTCAATTCTGTCGCTCACTTCACCAATATGTTCATCATCATATTCACTGTCCTCTATACCGTCATATCTTAGATTAAGGTCACTTGCACCATTATTCTTCTCACTCAACAATTTGCAACATTCCTCATTACATTGCATCCTCAAGATATATTCCCTATCATTCTCCTTACATGCCCTATATTCCATCGGTCGATTCCATCCAAAATACAAATACACAGTTACACCATACAACATACTTACCACCATTAATATCTTTGATAATAATTCCCCTTCTAGTACACTACTCTCCTCCTCATATACCATTTCTTTTGACACTTCATTCATCACCTTTCTTTTAAGCTCACTTACACTACCTGGCATTTCCGTATTTAACCCCTCTTGTACCAACTTACTTAAACCCATTAGGATACACTTATATACCATATCTTGCCCTTCACAACTCTGCTTCACAACTAAACCTTCAGGCAACCTTCCAGAATTCTGATTACTCTCTTTATCTTCCATCCTCCCATGCATCCTAGACATCGCATCTGCTATCACATTCTTATTTCCCGGTACATATTCTAACCTAAAATCAAATTCACTCAAATCCTCTATGGTCCTAGCAACCCTTGCATTCACACACTCTTTCCTTATCATATATACTAGGGGCTGATGGTCAGTACGCACAATGAATTTTACACCATACAAAAATACTTTCATTGCTTTCACACAAAATCGTATTGCAGCCAATTCCCTGTCAATCGTCGAATACTTCCGCTCAGCTTTATTAAACGCTTTACTAACATACCCTATTACTCTCAATTGCTCTTCTCCATTTACTCTCTGCATTTGAACCAAACAACCACCCATACTAACCCCACTCGCATCCGTATACAACTCTAGCATATTCGCATTTTCACTGTAGTCTGGAAATGCCAAAGTGACCTCTTCCTTCAACCTTTCAAACGCTTCTATCATCCGATCATCCCATTTTAACTTCGTACTATTCCTTTTACCCGTCCATTCATTCAAAGGCTTCCCTATACCTGAACAATCTCTAACAAACTTGCGACCAAACTCAATCAAACCAAGAAAACCTCTCAACTCATGCACAGTCCGGGGACGTGGAAAGTCTCGCACCTTATTCACAAACTTGTCACTCTTCCTTATACCAGATTCACCCACTACATGCCCAAGAAATTCCACCTCCCTGGACAACCATGTACACTTCTCAAGCTTAATTTTCACACCAACTTCAATTAACCGCCTCAACACTGCCTCAAGCAACCGCATATGTTCCTCAACAGTCTCGCTCGCAATCAGAATATCATCTATAAAAACAGTCACCTTCTGTCGATCGAAACCAGCCAATACAATATTCATCACTCTTTGGAAGGCAGCAGGTGCATTAGCAAGACCAAAACTCAACCTTTTAAATTGAAAGTGACAATTTGTACTTGAAAATGCGGTAATGGGCCTGTTCCCCTCTGCCAGAGGCATCTGGTAATAGCCTCGCACCAAATCTAATTTAGTAAAAACTTTCATTCCATGCATCTTATAAACACAATCAGACACCACATTCATAGGAAAACGTTCTTTAACAGTCACTTCATTCACCTTCCTATAATCAATACACATACGTAAACTTCCATCAGGCTTTCGTACAGGGACAATAGGGCTATTCCAGGCACTCTCACTCCTTTCTATTACACCCATACGCTCTAATTCCTGACACTGCTCCTCTATCTCCTTGGCAATAGGCGGAGAAAAATGCCTGGGACGCTGATATATGGGAGTATCATCACTGAGAACTATTTTAAATTCTGGCAGGTCTGACCCCCCACAATCATCGTCACCGAGACTCATAACTCTCCACTTATCCCATAACATCTTAAGCAATCGTTCCCTTTCGACCTCACTTATACTCTCATCTAACTTAATTCTTCCTTTCAACGTATCGTAATCCCAATCGTCATCGTTCTTTACCTTACCAGCCATTACCTGTCTCGCCTTTACATATCTTCCATCCTCTACATTGATCAGTGTATACATACATCCCATGCAATTGCCCTCATGTATACCACGTACTCTCTTCCTCCTAACACTCGGCAACAACCTTACATACACCTGGGGTTCCTGCATATTCATAACACCATCATATATATACGCACTCGTTTTCACCAAATTACCTGCTTCCATACCTTCCACTACATATTCATCCTTGTCACTATTTGAAATTCCCAGACTGCTCGGCCATGCAACTTTTATACTAATAACCTCACCTTTCTTACCCGATAACTTTACACTTTCCTTTGCTACCAACGGCACTCCCTTCCACACCTTCGTACTCACTCTGCCGTCTTCCTCTAAATAAAATTCCCCACAAATATTACCTTTAACCTTTATTTCTATCATATTCACACTTGGATGTACAATCATACCACATTTTTTCAGAAATTTATACCCAAGCAGTACGTCATATTTCTCATTCGCTCCCTCGACCACGTAAAAATCATTATCCTCCATCATCAGCCCCCCAATCATAACATTTTCCCGCAACTTCCCTTGCACAGGCATACGCAAATTACCAATGCCCTTTACTTCACTCTTACATCCCTTAAATTCACAAACCTCTTTTACCTTATCATATGCATTCCTAAACATTAAATTGACACCACAACCAGTATCAATCAAACCAACCAACTCTACACCATTAAAAATCATTTTCACACTCATGCAATCATGTGCTCTTTCTCCCATCACATCTTCATGCAATAAACCCTCACGAACATGCATCACATTCACTCCGCACATACACGAGGACTCACCCAGCTGAACCCTCTGATTAATTAGTTTCCCGAACATCCTGGCTGACTTGATCCCTTCTTTCTACAAACCCTAGCTACATGCCTATCTGCACCACATTCAGTACACTTACCCCGCGGCTCCTTGCACATTCTAGCATAATGACCATCCTTACCACAATTACCACAAATTACATTCGTACGATTACTACGGCATCCACTCGCTATGTGCCCAGTCATACCACACCGATAACACTTAACCACTTTCTCTTTCTTACAGTCGCTAATACGATGCCCTGTCTCTCCACACCCGAAACATGCTCCTAATGCCCATCTACACTCGTTCTTTTTATGTCCTACCGTCCCACACCTATAACACCTCTCTTCACGGATACCACTACCTAACCTAACTTGCTGCGTACTAGCACTTCTATCTCTCCAAACTTGATTTCCCTGTCTAAACCCGTCATTTCTCGGCATGGGTATTCCTACATTACTCACCCTAACACTTCTATCTACTACACTATCAGCTGCCCTCATTGGCCCTCTCATAACGGCATCTCT
The DNA here is from genome assembly GCF_036898095.1 of Palaemon carinicauda. NCBI lineage: Eukaryota > Metazoa > Arthropoda > Malacostraca > Decapoda > Palaemonidae > Palaemon > Palaemon carinicauda. Next base: position 2,521,861 of record NC_090749.1, read on the forward strand.
AAAACTACCAAATTCTGGCACACATTCCTCCATTCCAGTTCTTACACTCACAGATTTACTTTCTTTCATACACCTATCCAACTCGTAATCCTCAACTATCTCTAAAATATCATCCCAAGTCAATCTCTCTCTAGTCCACCTCATTTTCTCCTTCCGTTTCAAATCAATAAACTCACACACACTCTCTGGTACTGTACCCAAAAACTTCTTCATTAGTTCCTTATTTTCATTTATTCCTTCGTCCCCATACTTCTTTCTAGCCAATGTTTCTAACCGACATACATACATCGAGATTGCTTCACCCACCTTCATTCGTGCTTCATCAAAATCATTTTTTCGCTTATACCTAACACTACCTTTCATACGTTTTACCTGTTCAATTATCCTCTTCTTTACACTTTCATACTCAACCTCTCCTACACTCATTATCACCCCATATATCGTCAACAAATATCCTGACAAAAATTCTCCCAACTCCCTAGCCCAAACTCTCTTACTATCCCCATACTTAGCCTGACAAAACTTTTCATATTCCCTAAAGAAGTCATATACATCCCTACTGCTATGTTCATTAAAACTTTCACACCTAGGAACCTCTCTCATAAACACTGTCTTACAAACTTCCTCTACTTCATTCTCACTACTATCTTCACTGTCTACTCCCTTCTTGTTGCCTTCTTCTTCATTTGAATAAAATGAATCTAATTCTACACTCAAAGTCCTATCTTTAACTATTCCCTTCTTACCCTTTTTCTTACTAACCACCTTCACCCATTCTTGATCATCCTCACTCACACCCTGACCTTTCTTCTTTTCCTTCTTCACATTATCTTTACCTTTCTTCTCATTCTTCCTATCACCCTTCGTTCCAATCTTACTATGTCTAGTCCCTTTATTTTCAATATCACTATCACTACCTTCCCCATTATCACTTACCCTATCCTCTTCCACAATCAACCCGTTACCAGAAGCAGAAGCCACTCCTCCGACTGCACCTTCACCCATGACAGTTTTCATCATCCCCATGACTTGCCCCATCATAGCTTCCATTCGTTTCTCATTTTCTCGCATCCTCATCTCAACACCCTCTTCCACTCTCTCTACAGTTCCCTTTAACTCCCTAAGCTCCTTCTGCATCGCCGCATTCTCCCAGTTCAACCTCTCATTCTCTACTAGCAACCTCTCTTTCTCAACTACCCACATCTGCTCCCGTTCTTTATAATGCCGCAATTCCTCCTCCAAAGCCTCGTATTTACCTTCCATTTTTCTTCAACCTTAATCCTAATTCCGTCCTTCGTCAAAGAGTCCAGCTTCAATCCCACCTCTCAAGTCGTGTCCCTGTTCGGGCGCCAAATTTATGTAGCGGGATGTCAACAAAAACCAAACCCCCACACCCTTGATCACTCCTACTTTCTCAATATCCCTACAATACAAACTTTCCCCTGACTCTACTTCAAACTGGACTCTTGGACAGAAGGAAAATGAAAACAAAACATAACCTTAAAACTATATTCACCACAACCAAAACAAAAAAATCCTACAAACAACACAAAAACAGACAAAAATAGCACTTTTATATTTATATATTATAGCTGAGTGTGTGGGTACACAGGACTCACCAATAATCGAAAAAAATAATATCCTTTACATAAACCCAACACCGTCAGTCCACATACAGTACCGAAAAACACTTACCCCCACACAGTACCGAAAAACACTTACCCACACACAATACCGAAAAACACTTAAACACTAAAATAAATCACTTAATATTAAACCCAATCGTATACCACAACCCAGAAATAAATCAATATTTGTTTATGTGTGGAACTCTTTATCCACACTAGGGCCGACAATCCTTTTCGGCCAAAGCCACAACTCCCTGGCAAACGCAACACTGGCACAATCTGCTATAACTGCCTCACTTAATTTGGCAGTCTATATCGTCATCATCATCCTCATCAATAACAGCAATCGAAATCGTAATTGTAAATAACAGGCCAGGTCGTCAACAGTTGATCAATCCAATAGAGCATTCTAAACACAAGTTCCTTAAGTAAGCCAGGTCATCAATAGTCAAATTCAAATAAATCTTCTCCCCAAAGGAGGAATCACGGCTCCGAATATAAAAAAAACACTAACAGCCGGCTTCCGAAGAAAAAAAAAAAATAACAACCGACTCTTTCCACAGTCAGAGATCCAATGCTTTCGCCCAAGACATTCATCACCGCCCTATCCTAGCTAAAAAAATGTAAACAAACAACCTCAAATATACCAACAATCTTTCCAACTTCAAACAATCATTCGCTAATTACCCTTGTTCTTCGGCGCGCACCGCGGACACACAAACACACGCACACATACTCTCGCGCACGCGCGATCTAGCAAAACTAAAGCAAATGAAATTCTCTCTCTCTCTCTCTCTCTCTCTCTCTCTGACAAAACTAAAGCAAATAAACACTTTTTTTTTTCTCTCTCTCTCTCTCTCTCTCTCTCTCTCTCTCTCTCTCTCTCTCTCTCTCTCTCTCTCTCTCTCTCTCACAAAACTAAGCAAATAAACACTTCCTCTCTCTTGCGGTTTGACAAAACTCAAGTAAATAAACACCCACACTCATCTCTCTCTCTCTCTCTCTCTCTCTCTCTCTCTCTCTCATTAATGACAAAGCTAAAGCAAATAAAATGTCTCTATTTAACAATACTAAAACAACTCTCTCTCTCTCTCTCTCTCTCTCTCTCTCTCTCTCTCTCTCTCTCTCTCTCTCTCTCTCTCTCTCTCTCTCTCGATTTGGCAAAACAAAAAATAAATTAGAATAAAATTAATCCTCCACAAGACGGAACGAACATACTAACACAGTTCGAATGATTGGTTGTCTCCAGAACATTCATCAACGTTAACAGTAGAGACGTTCTTCTTCCTATGACCTAGGTCCCTTAGAAACGACAAATACGTTCGCATTTCTATGTTTCCGATCGGTAAGACTAGCATAAGTTCCAAATGTTTCCTTCCTGGGAACAGATTCATTTATGCAAAGTTTTGGGGTCTAGATATTTTAAATATGAAGACGGCTGATTCCAAGGTTAATTAGGAACTGGCTGGAAAGAAGGAAGAGTCTACTCGAGGGTAAACTACTTATGTCTGGCTACAGGAAGGTAGGGGGTTAATGCATAATCTGACTTCCCATATGGAATATAACCATCGAAAATAATAGTTTACTGTATTAGAACAGAGTTCTAATTGTATGGTGGCACCTAGTCCTTGTTGGCAGAAAAGATCGCTTGCCTTTATGCGGTTGCACAAGCGTAACTTTTTTGCCTCTGGGTAAGTGTTCGAAAACTTTGAAGGATTACATTTCCCGAAACTCAACATAACAGACTTGTTGTGCTTGGGTGGCCCAATAATGGCATGCGTCAGCTGAGAGCGATCAGCAGTAAACTGCATTTGCGACAATAAGCCTGAAGTTTTGTCTTGATGAGAGAGCATGTGCAACCATAAGAGTTTGTTTCAGCCTTTATGGGGTATTGACAAATGCCTGTAGTTGCGTACACCTGCTCAGGGAGGGGAGTTTCCCATGAAGAAGCATAGTCTCACATGTTGGCCCAGACCACAAAGAACACAAACACTAGGCAGGTTTGTCCAGGATTGCCAACGAACCCCAGCAAGTGCTGGCAAGTATAAATGAGCGCTGGCAAGTATCAGCGAGCGCTGACAAGCATCAGCGAGCGCTTACAAGCATCAACGTGCGCTTACGAGCATCAGGGAGCGATGGCGAGTATCAGCAGGCTCTGATGAGCATCGTCAAATGCTGGGGAGTATCAGTGGGCGCTGACAAGTATAAATGAGCACTGACAATTATCAGCGAGTGCTGAAGTGTATCAGTGCTGGCGTGTATCATCGAGCAATGACTAGCATTAGCGAATACTGGCAAGCATTAGTGAACGCTACTGCATTAGGAAACGCTGGCGAACGCTGCTGAACTCTAGCAAATTCTAGCGAGGAAAGAGTTTAATCTTACCTGTAAAGATGGATAAAGGTAATTTGGTAGCGCACACTTGAGGCAACAGTAAGCTGAAGCTCTGTGCTCTACCGAAGTAGGGTCTCGCAAACTCGCAATGGGCACTAAGGAGAGCAACCTAAGTTACTTGCAGACCCTCGTCAGGCAAATGAGCACGCCCACCCACCAAGCTGGATCTCAGGGGGTGGGTGCCTAGTACCACGCATGACTTCTCTGTGAAACTGTCTTACCGAAGTACTCATGCCCATCTTAGTCCCCACAGGGGGTTAGCGAGTACTGTAGCTTTATGCCTTCCCCTTGGGTGGCAACGAAAAAGGCTGTGCCGGACTTGAAGAACAGCCATTTCTCCCTCATAAGAGATTGAAATCATGATGCTTAGGTCCTGAAGGGCTTGGCCTCATAAAAGCTCTAAGAGCTTTGTTGTGCCCTAAGGCCCAATGTCGGTAATAACCCCAAAGAGTTAAAGCCTACAAAACTTGTCGATAGGAGAGGCGGCGGTCGCAAGTGTTCGACAGTTATCACCCTCTGCGGTAAAGACCCCAAAAGAAAGTTGCAAACGACTCGTTTTGTACCCTAAGAGTACGGTGGCAATGAGCAGGAAGTGCAACCAGTCACCCAATTCTTCCGTTGCCAAGCTCCAAAGGGCTTTGCTCCAATTCCCGGCGTAGGATTCCCCCGAGGGAGAAACCACCCAGGAGAAGGCAGTCTCTTTCCTATGGGTGGGAAAGGTGACCTACCCCTGTTGCTGCTGTCAGTAATTCTCCCAATTAGCGGGAAGATTGCTGAAAAGTGACTTGTGGTGGGTAACTCTCTCTCAGAAAGGAAAATTGTCCAACACCTGGAGAGGGACCTCAGGGCAGAGTCTTGGCTTTCCGTCTACAAGCTGAGTTCAAATTCAAGTTCGACAGCAAGTGCCACCTGAAGCTAGTTTCTGGGTTCACCCCGAAGTGATCAACCTGACTGGAAAATCCCAAAGGGAACCTGTTTCTACGCCAAAGCTGCAGGAATAAAGGCGAGCAGAAACAGCGAGTAAACTGTAAACTGTAACACTCTTGAAACCATTCCTTAGAGGGAGGCCTGAAAACATCAAAGGAATGTAGGAGTTGCCACAAGCGGCAATGGAAGAGACTTCCCTCGGAGGTGGGCGCCGTTGCTTCGCTAAGGGAAACTTCGTTTGTCCAGATTGCTGTAAGAAAAGTAACCATCTGAAAGAAAATATGAATTTTTAAACACTTAAGCCTGTTGCTTTTAATCATAATCTGGTTAAAAGGTTTTGATGGAAAAGCAAGACTACGTTTTTACTGAACCAAAATAAAAATTGACCATTGTTTACTAATGCTTGTGTCAGCGGAGTGGTTGGTCTGCCTCGGCTATCCTCTTCCGTTAACTAGCGGAGGGTAGTTACAACTCGTTAAAGCTTAAACGGCTGGTTTCAGTTATCACTGAAATGATATTCCTATGTAGAGTATACTTTGTATATAGTATCGGAACAAACATAATTTATTTCTTACCAATACAAGTATGGGTTTATAGAGCACTATTTTTTTAAATTTTGCAACAGCAGTGCAAGAGAGTTTTCTGAAAATAAAAGAAATAATAAAGTTAACCTTGCAAAGTTGCACACTTATGTATAATTATACCTTGACATGAACTTTATGGAAGAATATTGTATTTGATATTCTAAAATATGTCTGGTATAAGAGACGGAAGTCAAATTTAACCACATGTAAAATACAAGTTCACTTGAAACAGTATTCTAACATCCAATCTCATAACACGGAGCCCATGGCCAGATTTGGTCTTACTTCGTTTGTCAATCAATTCAAGATTTAAAGGTCTACAGGTAGGCCTATTTGGAATATCATTACAGCTTTTTATATCTCTTTCTAACCTATTCTTTTTTACTGACCTAACTGTTCAGAGAATTTAACCATAAGGTATCCAGAATTCTAACTCCTGGCGCGAATATCCCTAACTTTTACCTTTAGGGATATCGCATAATATCAGAGGACGTATTCTTGACACGCCACATAGCTATCTTCACCCCGAATAGCGTTTACGCTTCGAGAGGGAAAGTGGCAAGAATAAAAGGGGAGCCGTTATTAAGGCACCACTCCTTACTGTTTTGAGTACCTATATGACGTCATATCCAACCGCCATCTTATTATTCCTTCTCTCGTAGCACAATAACTCGGTGATTTTCCTGTGTTCTCTCGCTATCTTCAAAGAATTTTGGATTCATCATGCTTTCTCCAGCGTCTTCTACCTCTGGAAAGTTGAGTATTGATTTTTATATTGTACAAATGTAAGCTCTTGCCTTATTATTTACAAATTAAAGTTAAATTATCGTTGCAAGAGCTGTTGCCTGGCTGGAGGCGTCATGGACGCTGTCGTTCGTAATGCATGAGTCATTTAATTAGCCAGAACGACCTTCCCGGCCTTTATAGCGTAAATATTTTTAGCTATTTAGTCTTCATTGCTAAGAATGCTTTATATTATGCCGATAGTATTAATTTTAGCTTCGGCAATTTAGGTAACCCAACCTATAGATGCTAGGCTTCCTAGCCTAGGCGTTCAGTTTTAGTACTTCATGCATGATATAATAGACTTTCCTTGTGTTATAATTTTAATGAAGCTTTAGGCAAATTTTATACATGTAAGATATCTTATAAATGCATAATTTCCTCTTCCAAGATAGTATAAGAGAGTTTCGGTGATTTAGGTAATTTATTCTCACTGCTTATAGGCTATTAGCCTAGTGGCTTTAGTATACTTTCATACATGTCCCCATTTGCTCTTATGTATCGTGTTATTTAAGTGGAGATAGATATCTCCTAAGCTTTTATAGGACGATACTACTGTAGTCTCCTCTAGAGACTTTAGAGCAATCTCTTTCCCTCTGAGTTAGCCTAGGCTTTACCCTAGTCAGTGATACCTTGAATTGCATTCAGGTAGAACTAGGCTAGGGTTTTCTGTCCTCTCCTATAACTGCAGATGCAGATTTTGGGGTTGGTCAGAAACTCATAGTAATGGTCTGTGGTCGATAGCCGTCTGGCAGGGTGAATATCATTCCCCCGTTAGGTTAGGCTACCGAAATAGGAGGTTACACCTCCCAAGGCCACACCTGAAGGTTTTGTATGACATACCTTCTCCCTGTGGTCTAGCAGACTAGTCCTGTGCTGGCGGACCTTAGGCTGAAGAATAGAATTCTTCACCTGCCTAGGAGACATCGGCACTAGAACTCTGTTCCCTCTGGTTTAGGGGTGGCGGCGAGGGTGCTGGCTACCCCTTTACTGTATTATGTTTACCCTAGGCTCTAGAATAGAATTCTCTAGCCACATGGGATAGCTCTAATACTGGAACAGAGTTCCGTTAGGTTAGGTAGGACAGGCAGTACTGCCGGCTCCTTCCACACCTTACAGGAACCTCACCCCTCCCCATTCTGTCCTATAGTGAAGACCTAGCCTTCACAAACTCTTGGCCATCATCCTACAATCGACCCGGTTGCAGGTAGATTGTGGGACTGTCTCAGGTTTTCTGTCGGTAGCTCGGCTGTGCCGGCTGCCGGCAGAAGTCCCTGTTCTGTCGAGTGTTCTTCAGCCCTCTCTTGGACTGCCTTGCCGGCAGGGACCGGCAATGTTATGGATGGGCGAAAGCTTGAATGTTAAATTCTCCCCTTCCATTTGAACCCTCATTCTGAGTCAAAGGCAGTAAGGCAGAGCCCTTACACCATCCTTCGATCCATACTTTCTCTCTACCTCTACTGGCTAGTACCGATGGGTCCTAACCTGCCGGCAGATGTGACTAGCTGCCGGCCGCCGAGAATTATACTTAATCGCCAGCTGGCATAACTGCCGCCAGCCGGCGACCCTCTGGCCGCCAGCGACCTGCCGACGGCCGGTGGTCCACCGAGGACCGACGGCCGGTGGTCTGCCGAGGGACGGCGGCCTGCCATTGGCCGGCGATCTTCTAAGCTGTTCCCAGGTACTAGCCTGCCGGCAGGTACTACAGTGTATGGTTATACAGTAGCCAGTATAATGGCAATATAGATCATACTGCAAATAGAAAACTGCAGTATAGATTATACAGTAGCCCAAAGTTTTTTCCAACATACTCTGTGTTGCCATGTGCAGCTTATTGTTGAGACCATATAACCTAAAGTAAGTTCTTTCTTCAACCTAATTAGTGATCACTGATAACAATCCCTAATATTAAAACGTATGAAAGATGGTGTTGAGTTACACTTACCTATCCTTATAGGATAGAAATCTTCCAATGGTTTTCTAGAATAGAATTACCCATAGTTTTAATTTTGAGGGAGGTCACAACAATTGGCTGGGCAGGAAGCACATTTATGTCTTTCCTCTTTCCTTTCTAGCTTATCTATCCTAAGCTATATACAATAAAATATAATATAGTGTATACTTAATCTTGTGAGATTATTCACTGTATACTCATTGAATTTCCTTCTCTTTACAGAAGGACCATCCCAAGTGTGATACCATGTTCTGCAATGTCCGCAGTAAGAACTTCAGCGGACATAGGTTGTGCAGGACTCACGCTCGTTGCGCAACCACTCAGGGAACTCTGAAGTATTGGGACCCCAAGGTATGTGACGTTTGTTCTAACTTGGTTACTGAGGCCTTTGACGACCAGAAGTCAACAGTCAAGGGAAAAGCTGCGAAGATGGGTCAGGGGTTTTCAGAAAAACACCACGGGGCCTTACCTTCCTAACGAGAAGATGCGGGCTTGTCTTTTCCCAAGAGCACCGTCAGATGCAGTTATCCCTCAGCCACGCCCAGAGATCCCCCTGTCCAGATTCCAGTAGAGTCTGAAGTCTCGGACACAATGAAGGACATCCAGCTGGATGACCCGATGTCAGAAGTGTCAGAAGGCACTGAACAGGACCTTTTTGTGGAAGGTCAGGAAGAGGAGTCAACGGTGGCTCCTGAGACCGATGAGGAGGAGGCCGAAGCAGTTTCGGTCTCCTCGGTTCCTGCCCCAGAACCTGTTCCCTCAATGTCATCTGCTCCCCCATCGGACGACATGGGGAAGACTCTGTTGTCAATACTAACGTTAGTGCAGCAGATTCAGAAGCAGACTGATGAAAAGCAAGCTGCGTTAAGGTTGGAAATACACCAACTTGCAGCATCTCGTGCAGTCCCGAAGAAGCTGAACGTAAAGGACCTTCCCCCATTCTCGGATGTGAACCCGTGGAGGCATTCTGAGTACATGCCAATGTCGGCAGGTAAGATCTTTCTTTCAGAGAAGCTGGGTACACTTCCCATGGAAGATGTGGAATTCTGGTCTAGCCTCGGGGCTTAACCAGACTGCTTCGTCCGTCTGAAGGCTGAGCCAGCTTCAAAGAAAGAAACAGAGCCGAAAGAGGTCATAGTTTTTGACCATGCAAAAGCTCAGGCTTTGCCAACAAGTACCTTGAAGGAGAGGGCCTTCACTAACTCTAAGGTACCGGCTCTGAGTAAGAAGCATCCTTCCTTTGTTGCTTCACCTGCCTGGCCTTTCCCTTTATGGAAAAAGGTTACAAGGCTGCCTTGAAGGCAATTGAAGAGGGGAAACCGTGCCCTACACTCGAAGAGTGTAAGCCGTTCTCATTAGCTTTACCACTGGACCAAAAAGACTGGAAGAATGTTCACCTTACCTTCTCAGTCGGGAAGTTGGACGCTGACATTGCCGGACGACAGTTCGGTGAGGACCTCCCCAAGTTGTCAGATTTTCTCCTGTGCACGGAGCAGGAGAAAAAAGAAAGACCTGCCGCCTCTATGTCTCTCCAAACTATGCTGGAGACCATGGCAAGCAAATCCCTGACTCCAGATATGTTCATGGTCATTGCCAAAGCTCATATATGGCTTTATCAAAGCCAGACGAGCTTGCAGAGAGTTCGTGTTCACCTCAGCTGTGGTGAGACACGAACCAAGGAAGCTGATATCGTCGAGTATCTGGGGAAAGGACCTCTTCCCAAGTGAAGTGATCAAGGAGGTTGTTGACAAAGCTGCCACGGAGAATAGGAACCTTCTCCAGAAGTGGGGCTTGTCAAAGAAGATTAAGTCTTCCCCCGGATGAGGGTCCCAACCTAAGAGGAACACAAAGAAACCAAGGGCGCCCTCTCGCCCCCTAGACAACAACATCTTTCCGCGGCCGCAGTGCCCCAGACGGTGGCACAACCACCTACCACGTACCAATTGGTACCCCAGCATTTGGCGATACAATTGCCAGCCTTTACCCTGGCTTTCGAGAGGCCGTCGACGACTTTTCGGCCGAAGGCTAGAGGCTCATTTCGAGGTGCCTCTAGACGCCCCTCAAGAGGTAGAGGCAACAAAGGTGGATGCGGGCAAGGAGGCAAGTCCTCTGGTCAGCACTCAAAGTGAGATGCTTCCGGTAGGAGGGAGACTATTCTCTTTCCGGGATCACTGGACCTTCGATCCCTGCGCCCACAGCCTAATCAAGAACGGACTGGGTTGGAGCTGGAATGTAGCTCCACCATCTTTCCCTCAATTCTTCCAACATTCAACCCCGTTCTGGAAGAATATGTCCAAGAACTCTTGGAAAAGAGTAATAAAGAGGGCAAGGTCCATCAAATACCAAGGAAGGCTGTTTTGTGTTCCAAAGAAGGACTCATAGTCATTCTGGACTTGTCGCCACCCAACAAGTTCATAGTAAACCACAAGTTCAGAATACTAACCCTTCAACACATAAGGACCCTGTTGCCCAAAAAAGGCATACAGAGTCTCCATAGACATGGCAGACGCATATTGGCATGTCCCAATCAATCGCGAAATCTCCCCCTACCTAGGATTCAAGCTGCAAAAGAAACAATATGTGTTCAGAGCTATGACCTTCGGGGTAAACATAGCCCCAAGGATCTTCACGAAGCTTGCAAACGCAGTCGTTCATCAACTACGCCTAAAAGGAGTTCAGGTAGTGGCCTATCTGGACGATTGGCTGGTGTGGGCAACATCCGAAGCGGAATGCATGCAAGCCTCCAAGACAGTGATCCATTTCCTGGAACATCTGGGATTCAAGATCAATACCAAAAAGTCTCTACTATCTCCAGCTTAAAAGTTTCAATGGCTAAGAATTCAATGGAACTTACAGTCACACCGCCTCTCCATTCCGTCAAAGAAGAGGAGAGAGATAGCAGGATCTGTCAAGAGACTTCTAAAATCCGATTGGATATCAAGATGCCAACAGGAGAGAGTGCTGGGCTCCCTCCAATTCACATCAGTGACAGATCCAGTGCTAAGAGCACAATTAAAGGATGCAACAGGAGTCTGGAGAAGATACGCATGAAACGCTTGAAGAGATCTAACAAGACCGATTCTGAATCGTCTGCAATCACTTCTCAAGCCGTGGTCGGAGGCCAAGCACCTAAGGAAATCGGTGCTTTTACAACCACCTCCACCTGCAGTCATCATTCATACGGACGCCTCAAAGGAAGGATGGGGCGGTCACTCTCACCAACGGAAAGTCCAAGGGACTTGGTCCTCCCTATTCAAGACCTTTCATTGTGGAGGATTTATTTTTGCTTTATTTTTATTTTTTTGTTTTTGCCAAATCCTGTGAGAGAGAGAGAGAGAGAGAGAGAGAGAGAGAGAGAGAGAGAGAGAGAGAGATATTGTGTTAGCGAGCGAAAGTAGTTAGGTTAACGATCGTTTGTGGTGAGAAAGACTGTTGGTATAAATGAGATTGTTTGTTTACATTTTTTTTAGTAAGGTTACGACAGTGGTGAATGTTTCGGAGCGAATGCTTTTTTATTTGACTGCAACTTAAGGCAGTTGTGTGAGAGCTGGATTATATCATTATTATTTTTTGACCAGCGTGGAAGTGTTTTGATTTTCTGAGTAAGTACAGTTTTGTTTATCTTTGCTTGTCGTGATTGTGAATGATAGGAACAATTTATTATTTATCTTTGAGTATAGTGCGATAGTTCAGGTAGCTAGAAGTGTTCGTAAGTGTTTTTCTTTTTTATTTTGGCAGGCCGTGATTCCTCCTTTGGGGAGAAATTTATGTGAATGTGATTGTTGACGACCTGGCTTGTTTAAGGAATTTGATACGACTGCTCAGATTTGGAATGAATTATTGATGACCTGGATTGTTTAAGGACCTGATTGGATTGCTCTGTGGATCTTGATGAAATAGATGCTGTAACGACCCTGCCCGGTTGAAGGAATTGGTTTGGCGTATTGATATATTAGATGATGATGATGATGACGATGATGATAAGTGCAATTGTGCATTAACATTTTTCAGCGGTCCGGTTGCTGCAGAATTGTGTTTTTTGGCTATAAAAGACTGTTGGCCTTGTGTGGACGAAATTGTCCACTCAGAATTACATATTGGTTGTGCGGTTTAATTTTAAGTTTTGTTAGGGTTTAAATTTGGTTTATTTGAATTATGTTACGTTTATTGTATGTTTTTGTAAGTTGTTAAGCGTTATTTATTTTGAGGGTTTAATTGAATGTTGGTATGATTGAGGCCTGTTTTGTGTTAAGTGTATGATTATTGATAAGCGTGTTTTTTTTTTTGTTTATGTTGAGCGTTATAGTTTGTAAGAAATATATAGTTTTAAGGTTATGTTTAGTTTTTTTTCCTTCTGTTAAAGAGTCTGGTATAGATAACGTCAGGGGAAAGTTTGTTTTGTTGAGACAATTGTCTGTAGGTGTGATTCAGGGTGTGGGGCTTGTTTTTAAACATCCCGCCACATTATTTTGGCGCTCGAACAGGGACTGCCGAGGTGGGATTGAAGCTAGACTCTTGGACAAAGGACTGCATTTGGATATGAAATTAGATTAAGGTTGATGAGAATGGAAGAGCAGAACAAGTTACTGAAGGAGGAATTGCGGCTGAGTAAGGAGCGTGAGGAGAGGTTGATAATAGAGAATGAGAGGTTGAACTGGGAGAATGCGGCGATGCAGAAGGAGCTTAGGGAGTTAAAGGGGACAGTAGAGAGAGTGGAAGAATGTGTTGAGATGAGGATGCGAGAGAATGAAGAACGAATAGAGAAACGAATGGAAGATATGATGGGGCAAGTCATGGGGATGATGAAAACTATAATGGGTGAAGGTGCAGTCCGAGGAGTGTCCTCAGCTTCGGGTAATGGGTTGGTAGTGGAAGAGAAGGTTAAGGTAGGTGATAATGGGAAAGGAAGTGATAGTGATAGTAGTAATAGTGATGGTGATATTGAAAATAAGGGAATTAGGCATAGTAAGGATGAACAGAAAGGTGAGAGGAAAGATGAAAGGAAAGGTAAAAGGGATGTGAAGAAAGAGAAGAAAAAGTATCAGGCTGATAGCAAGGACGATCGTGAATGGGTGAAAGTGGTAAGTAAGAAAAAGGGTAAGAAGGGAATGGTTAAGGATAGGAATTTAAGTGTGGAAGTGGATTCATTGTATTCAAATGAGGAAGAAGGTAACAGGGGAGTAGACAGTGATGATAGCAGTGAGAATGAACGTGATGTGTGTAAGACTGTGTTTATGAGAGAGGTACCTAGGTGTGAAAGGTTCAATGAGCATAGCAGTAGGGATGTATATGATTTTTTCAAGGAGTATGAGAGGTATTGTCAGGATAAGTATGGTGATAGTAAAAGAGTTTGGGCTAGGGAGTTAGGAGAATATTTGACTGGGTATTTGTTGACGATGTATGGAGTGATAAAGAGTGTAGGGGACGTTGATTATGAAAGTGTGAAAAAGAGAATAATTGAGCAGGTAAAACGTATGAAAGGGAGTGTTAAGTATAAGCGTAAGAATGATTTTGATGAGGCAAGGATGAATGCAGGAGAAGCAATATCGATGTATGTATGTAGGTTGGAAACGTTAGCTAGGAAGAAGTATGGGGATGAAGGCATAAATGAGAATAAGGAGTTAATGAGGAAGTTTTTGGCAACAGTACCTGAGAATGTGTGTGAATTTATTCATTTGAAACGCAAGGAGAAAATGAGGTGGACGCAAGAGAGATTGACATGGGATGATATACTAGAGATAGTTGAGGATTGTGAGTTAGATAGGTGCATGAAAGAAAGTAAATCTGTGAGTGTAAGAACTGGAATGGAAGAAAGTGTAATAGAATTTGGTAGTTATAAGGATGCAATTTTGAGAGGACCAATGAGGGTAGCTGATAATGTAGTAGATAGGAGTGTTAGGGCGAGTAATGTGGGAATACCTGTAAGGACAAATGAAGGGTTTAGGCAAGGGAATCAGGTTTGGAGGGATGGGAGTGTGAGTGCACATCGAGGTATGTCAGATAGCCGTGTCCGTGATGAAAAGTGTTATAGGTGTGGAAAGGAAGGTCATAAGAAGAATGAATGTTGATGGGCTCTAGGTGCTTGTTTTGGATGTGGTGAGGTAGGGCATAGAATTAGTGAGTGCAAGAATGAGAAAGGGGTAAAATGTTATCGGTGTGGTATGACAGGGCACATAGTGAGTGGATGTCGGAGTAATCGTACAAATGTGATTTGCGGTAATTGTGGTAAGGATGGTCATTATGCTAGAATGTGCAAGTAAGTGTACTGAATGTGGTGTAGATGGGCATGTAGCTAGAGTATGTAGAAAGAAGGGATTAGGCCAGCCAGGATGTTTGGGAAACTAGAGTGTGAGAGGGTTCAGCTGGGTGAGTCCTCCTGTGTATGTGGAAGGAATAGGATCAATGTTTGTGAGAATGGGATGAATAATTGGTTGGAAATGAGAAAGTATGAATCTAGTATGCATGAGAAGTTAGGGCTGGAAAATTAACAATTAGTGTTAGTTGAATATAGGAAAAAGAGGCGTTTGAAAGTTTTAAGTGAGGAGAAAGGGCAAGGGAAATTTATAGGTATAGGTAAGAATACGAATAAGTATGACAAGGGTGTAAATGTACAAGTGAGTGTGGAAGATAAATGTATTAATACAGATGAAACGTGGCTGAGTATGAATGATACTTATAGTGTGTGTGGCTTTTCGTTAGATGATGTAAAAGAAAAAATGAATAGCGCAAGAATGAGAGACAGGAGAATGATAAGTAGCATGAATGAATCTTTTGCTAAAGTTGAGAATGTTTTTGATGAAATGGATGAACTGTTTACAGAAATGAGTGTAATTATAGGGCCAGACGAGAACGAGGTAGATGGGATTGTACATGATATATTAGATGATAGGGATTTAGATAAGAATAGTGTTAATGTAGCGAATGATTGTGATAAGGAAGAAATGAATGAGAGAGTGTATGGAGGCCCAGTTACTCGGAGTAGAGGTCCCATTCCCGACTGCGACTGGGTAATGAAAAAAATAATGTAAGTGTTGTGTGAGAAGGATTTGGCAAAGTAAGGGGGGAGGAATGTGGAGGATTTATTTTTGCTTTATTTTTATTTTTTTGTTTTTGCCAAATCCTGTGAGAGAGAGAGAGAGAGAGAGAGAGAGAGAGAGAGAGAGAGAGAGAGAGAGAGAGAGAGAGAGAGAGAGAGAGAGAGAGAGAGAGATATTGTGTTAGCGAGCGAAAGTAGTTAGGTTAACGATCATTTGTGGTGAGAAAGACTGTTGGTATAAATGAGATTGTTTGTTTACATTTTTTTTAGTAAGGTTACGACAGTGGTGAATGTTTCGGAGCGAATGCTTTTTTATTTGACTGCAGCTTAAGGCAGTTGTGTGAGAGCTGGATTATAAGATTATTATTTTTTGACCAGCGTGGAAGTGTTTTGATTTTCTGAGTAAGTACAGTTTTGTTTATCTTTGCTTGTCGTGATTGTGAATGATAGGAACAATTTATTATTTATCTTTGATTATAGTGCGATAGTTCAGGTAGCTAGAAGTGTTCATAAGTGTTTTTCTTTTTTATTTTGGCAGGCCGTGATTCCTCCTTTGGGGAGAAATTTATGTGAATGAGATTGTTGACGACCTGGCTTGTTTAAGGAATTTGATACGACTGCTCAGATTTGGAATGAATTATTGATGACCTGGATTGTTTAAGGACCTGATTGGATTGCTCTGTGGATCTTGATGAAATAGATGCTGTAACGACCCCGCCCGGTTGAAGGAATTGGTTTGGCGTATTGATATATTAGATGATGATGATGATGACGATGATGATAAGTGCAATTGTGCATTAACATTTTTCAGCGGTCCGGTTGCTGCAGAATTGTGTTTTTTGGCTATAAAAGACTGTTGGCCTTGTGTGGACGAAAGTGTCCACTCAGAATTACATATTGGTTGTGCGGTTTAGTTTTAAGTTTTGTTAGGGTTTAAATTTGGTTTATTTGAATTATGTTACGTTTATTGTATGTTTTTGTAAGTTGTTAAGTGTTATTTATTTTGAGGGTTTAATTGAATGTTGGTATGATTGAGGCCTGTTTTGTGTTAAGTGTATGATTATTGATAAGCGTGTTTTTTTTTTTTTTATGTTGAGCGTTATAGTTTGTAAGAAATATATAGTTTTAAGGTTATGTTTAGTTTTTTTTCCTTCTGTTAAAGAGTCTGGTATAGATAACGTCAGGGGAAAGTTTGTTTTGTTGAGACAATTGTCTGTAGGTGTGATTCAGGGTGTGGGGCTTGTTTTTAAACATCCCGCCACATTATTTTGGCGCTCGAACAGGGACTGCCGAGGTGGGATTGAAGCTAGACTCTTGGACAAAGGACTGCATTTGGATATGAAATTAGATTAAGGTTGATGAGAATGGAAGAGCAGAACAAGTTACTGAAGGAGGAATTGCGGCTGAGTAAGGAGCGTGAGGAGAGGTTGATAATAGAGAATGAGAGGTTGAACTGGGAGAATGCGGCGATGCAGAAGGAGCTTAGGGAGTTAAAGGGGACAGTAGAGAGAGTGGAAGAATGTGTTGAGATGAGGATGCGAGAGAATGAAGAACGAATAGAGAAACGAATGGAAGATATGATGGGGCAAGTCATGGGGATGATGAAAACTATAATGGGTGAAGGTGCAGTCCGAGGAGTGTCCTCAGCTTCGGGTAATGGGTTGGTAGTGGAAGAGAAGGTTAAGGTAGGTGATAATGGGAAAGGAAGTGATAGTGATAGTAGTAATAGTGATGGTGATATTGAAAATAAGGGAATTAGGCATAGTAAGGATGAACAGAAAGGTGAGAGGAAAGATGAAAGGAAAGGTAAAAGGAATGTGAAGAAAGAGAAGAAAAAGTATCAGGCTGATAGCAAGGACGATCGTGAATGGGTGAAAGTGGTAAGTAAGAAAAAGGGTAAGAAGGGAATGGTTAAGGATAGGAATTTAAGTGTGGAAGTGGATTCATTGTATTCAAATGAGGAAGAAGGTAACAGGGGAGTAGACAGTGATGATAGCAGTGAGAATGAACGTGATGTGTGTAAGACTGTGTTTATGAGAGAGGTACCTAGGTGTGAAAGGTTCAATGAGCATAGCAGTAGGGATGTATATGATTTTTTCAAGGAGTATGAGAGGTATTGTCAGGATAAGTATGGTGATAGTAAAAGAGTTTGGGCTAGGGAGTTAGGAGAATATTTGACTGGGTATTTGTTGACGATGTATGGAGTGATAAAGAGTGTAGGGGACGTTGATTATGAAAGTGTGAAAAAGAGAATAATTGAGCAGGTAAAACGTATGAAAGGGAGTGTTAAGTATAAGCGTAAGAATGATTTTGATGAGGCAAGGATGAATGCAGGAGAAGCAATATCGATGTATGTATGTAGGTTGGAAACGTTAGCTAGGAAGAAGTATGGGGATGAAGGCATAAATGAGAATAAGGAGTTAATGAGGAAGTTTTTGGCAACAGTACCTGAGAATGTGTGTGAATTTATTCATTTGAAACGCAAGGAGAAAATGAGGTGGACGCAAGAGAGATTGACATGGGATGATATACTAGAGATAGTTGAGGATTATGAGTTAGATAGGTGCATGAAAGAAAGTAAATCTGTGAGTGTAAGAACTGGAATGGAAGAAAGTGTAATAGAATTTGGTAGTTATAAGGATGCAATTTTGAGAGGACCAATGAGGGTAGCTGATAATGTAGTAGATAGGAGTGTTAGGGCGAGTAATGTGGGAATACCTGTAAGGACAAATGAAGGGTTTAGGCAAGGGAATCAGGTTTGGAGGGATGGGAGTGTGAGTGCACATCGAGGTATGTCAGATAGCCGTGTCCGTGATGAAAAGTGTTATAGGTGTGGAAAGGAAGGTCATAAGAAGAATGAATGTAGATGGGCTCTAGGTGCTTGTTTTGGATGTGGTGAGGTAGGGCATAGAATTAGTGAGTGCAAGAATGAGAAAGGGGTAAAATGTTATCGGTGTGGTATGACAGGGCACATAGCGAGTGGATGTCGGAGTAATCGTACAAATGTGATTTGCGGTAATTGTGGTAAGGATGGTCATTATGCTAGAATGTGCAAGGAGCCGCGGGGTAAGTGTACTGAATGTGGTGTAGATGGGCATGTAGCTAGAGTATGTAGAAAGAAGGGATTAGGCCAGCCAGGATGTTTGGGAAACTAGAGTGTGAGAGGGTTCAGCTGGGTGAGTCCTCCTGTGTATGTGGAAGGAATAGGATCAATGTTTGTGAGAATGGGATGAATAATTGGTTGGAAATGAGAAAGTATGAATCTAGTATGCATGAGAAGTTAGAGCTGGAAAATAAACAATTAGTGTTAGTTGAATATAGGAAAAAGAGGCGTTTGAAAGTTTTAAGTGAGGAGAAAGTGCAAGGGAAATTTATAGGTATAGGTAAGAATACGAATAAGTATGACAAGGGTGTAAATGTACAAGTGAGTGTGGAAGATAAATGTATTAATACAGATGAAACGTGGCTGAGTATGAATGATACCTATAGTGTGTGTGGCTTTTCGTTAGATGATGTAAAAGAAAAAATGAATAGCGCAAGAATGAGAGACAGGAGAATGATAAGTAGCATGAATGAATCTTTTGCTAAAGTTGAGAATGTTTTTGATGAAATGGATGAACTGTTTACAGAAATGAGTGTAATTATAGGGCCAGACGAGAACGAGGTAGATGGGATTGTACATGATATATTAGATGATAGGGATTTAGATAAGAATAGTGTTAATGTAGCGAATGATTGTGATAAGGAAGAAACGAATGAGAGAGTGTATGGAGGCCCAGTTACTCGGAGTAGAGGTCCCATTCCCGACTGCGACTGGGTAATGAAAAAATAATGTAAGTGTTGTGTGAGAAGGATTTGGCAAAGTAAGGGGGGAGGAATGTGGAGGATTTATTTTTGCTTTATTTTTATTTTTTTGTTTTTGCCAAATCCTGTGAGAGAGAGAGAGAGAGAGAGAGAGAGAGAGAGAGAGAGAGAGAGAGAGAGAGAGAGAGAGAGAGAGAGAGAGAGAGAGAGAGAGATATTGTGTTAGCGAGCGAAAGTAGTTAGGTTAACGATCATTTGTGGTGAGAAAGACTGTTGGTATAAATGAGATTGTTTGTTTACATTTTTTTTAGTAAGGTTACGACAGTGGTGAATGTTTCGGAGCGAATGCTTTTTTATTTGACTGCAGCTTAAGGCAGTTGTGTGAGAGCTGGATTATAACATTATTATTTTTTGACCAGCGTGGAAGTGTTTTGATTTTCTGAGTAAGTACAGTTTTGTTTATCTTTGCTTGTCGTGATTGTGAATGATAGGAACAATTTATTATTTATCTTTGATTATAGTGCGATAGTTCAGGTAGCTAGAAGTGTTCGTAAGTGTTTGTCTTTTTTATTTTGGCAGGCCGTGATTCCTCCTTTGGGGAGAAATTTATGTGAATGTGATTGTTGACGACCTGGCTTGTTTAAGGAATTTGATACGACTGCTCAGATTTGGAATGAATTATTGATGACCTGGATTGTTTAAGGACCTGATTGGATTGCTCTGTGGATCTTGATGAAATAGATGCTGTAACGACCCCGCCCGGTTGAAGGAATTGGTTTGGCGTATTGATATATTAGATGATGATGATGATGACGATGATGATAAGTGCAATTGTGCATTAACATTTTTCAGCGGTCCGGTTGCTGCAGAATTGTGTTTTTTGGCTATAAAAGACTGTTGGCCTTGTGTGGACGAAAGTGTCCACTCAGAATTACATATTGGTTGTGCGGTTTAGTTTTAAGTTTTGTTAGGGTTTAAATTTGGTTTATTTGAATTATGTTACGTTTATTGTATGTTTTTGTAAGTTGTTAAGCGTTATTTATTTTGAGGGTTTAATTGAATGTTGGTATGATTGAGGCCTGTTTTGTGTTAAGTGTATGATTATTGATAAGCGTGTTTTTTTTTTGTTTATGTTGAGCGTTATAGTTTGTAAGAAATATATAGTTTTAAGGTTATGTTTAGTTTTTTTTTCCTTCTGTTAAAGAGTCTGGTATAGATAACGTCAGGGGAAAGTTTGTTTTGTTAAGACAATTGTCTGTAGGTGTGATTCAGGGTGTGGGGCTTGTTTTTAAACATCCCGCCACATCATATCAACATTCTGGAAGCCATGGCAGTTTTTCTAACTCTGAAGAAACTGAAGCCTCACTGCTCGGCCCACATAAGGCTGGTTCTAGACAGCGAAGTGATAATGAGATGGCTGAATTGAGAAGGCTCGAGATCGCCCCAAATCAACCAAGTGATGTTGGCCATCTTCCGTTTGGCAGAAAAGAAGAGATTGCACTTGTCAGCAGTTCACCTCCAAGGGTTCCACAATGTGATGGCGGACGCTCTATCCAGGTTTACACTGATAGAGTCAGAATGGTCCCTAGACGCAGGATCATTCTCCTTCATCTTACGTCAAGTCCCGGAACTGCAAATCGACCTCTTTGCGACAAGCAACAACAAGAAGCTACCTCGTTACGTGGCCCCATGCTAGGACCCTCTAGCGGAAGCAGGGGACGCGATGTCCCTAGATTGGAACAGATGGTCCAGGATTTACCTGTTCCCTCCACCCAATCTTCTGTTGAAAGTCCTCAACAAACTGAGATCCTTTCAAGGAACAGCAGCGATAGTGGCTTACAAGTGGCCGAACAGCATCTGTTTCCTCTAATATTGGAACTGCGACTGAACCTGATCCCGTTGCCGGATCCAGTTCTGACACAACAAGTGCAGAAGTCGACTATCTTCACTTCATCACAGAAAACCCGGAACCTTCATCTCATGATTTTCTCTCCTTAGCAGTCAAGAAAAGGTTAGGGATTTCGAGAGACAGTTCTTAGAAGAATATAAATCTAAATCTACCAGAAGACAATATGAGTCGTCCTGGAAGAAATGGGTTGCCTTTGTAAAGGCACAGAAGCCAAAAGAAATTTTAATGGATTTCTGTCTATCATTCTTTATTCATCTTCATGAACAAGGATTAGCAGTCAACACAATTTCTACGTGTAAATCTGCCTTGACTAGACCCTTGCTGTATGCCTTCCAGGTAGACTTCTTTAACGAAATCTTTAATAAGATTCCTAAGGCCTGCGCTAGACTTAGGCCGGCAGCACCTCCAAAGCCCATCTCATGGTCTTTAGATAAAGTTCTTCATTTGGCATCAACTCTTAACAATGAAGAATGCTTTCTGAAATATTTAACCCAAAAAGTTATATTCCTATTTACACTAGCCTCGGGAGCCAGAGTTAGCAAAATAGTGGCCCTTTCGAGGGATGAGTTCATGCAAAGTGGAGAACTGAATCTTTTTCCTGACCCAACGTTTCTCGCTAAAAATGAGCTACCCACTAAAAGGTGGGGTCCCTTTAGAATCTGCCCTCTGAAGGAAGATGCATCTCTGTGTCCAGTAGAGTACCTAAGTCTATCTTCGTAGAACTTCAGACTTTAGGGGAGGACAGCTTTTTAAGGCAGAAACTTCAGGTTCAAATTTGTCTCTAAAACAATTAAGGGCGAAGATCACCTACTTCATTCGCAGAGCGGATCCAGACAGTACACCTGCAGGCCATGATCCGTGAAAGATTGCCTCTTCTCTGAATTTCTTCCAAAACATGGATTTTGAAAGTCTTTGCTCGTATACTGGGTGGAAGTCATCCATGGTTTCTTCAAACACTATGCAAAGCAAGTGCAGGAGGTTAAGAGGCTTTTGGTGGCAGCAGGTAGTGTGCTAAAACCTGCTGCTTCAAGACTGCAAGGAACAGTGAATTAATTGGGACTGTTAGTGAAGGGTGTACACGCTGACTCCTTACGGAGCAACATGTTAAGTGAAGTGTCACCATGGTGACATTATGAACTGTTCCTACTGTAAAGGTGGAGAAATAAGCATAAAAGAATAACATGTTTGCCATGCGTATTATTACACAAGTGTGAACAGACTGTAATGACAGAAATTTAATTAAAAAAATTTACAATAATTTTCCGTTTAAGTGGCTTGTGTTTCTTTTCAGATGACACAAATATTTCTGATGTTACTTCTATATTTATGCTTTTAAAATTTATTTGATATTTTATACTATACTATAAAATGCATATTAATTTCATAATTTATCGTTTTTCAATAAAACTAGAATTGAATTTTGCATCTTACTCTCCCCAAAAAATTCAGATGAAATGAAAATAGGTATTGAGGATTCATTGTCCATCCTTTTATTTGAAATATATTTATGTGAACTTCTATAAATATTTGTTCCAACACGTAAACAAACTTTCTCTATGTTGTATACATCAGGATGCGTCAGTCTCTTGTTACGACTGACTTGGAAGTCCTTGTTGGTAATGCTGACTTATACAAGTAATTGTTTCTACATGGATTCTAACCTGTCTGTCTAGCATACTGCTAGCCCAGTAGATCCAGGGAGGTGTCGGTAGTACATACATATATTTGTTCCCTTACAAATACAACTCTGATTCAAAGGTATATAGTGAGACCAGTGTACCTGTTTGTTGGCTAGATTATTCATAGGATATATGCAATCCTCGATACTTTTTCCAGAGTCCAGCATGACTCTTCCCTGTAGGGGGCAGGAAGCTCTAACATAGTTCATGATTAGTTGAAATGATGTATAACGGTAACATCATGTGTCTCTAAGTTTAAATGACTAAGGAAAAGTTGATCTTGAGGTTATGGCACTAAAAGAAAATCCACAGATACATTAATGCTCTGGTAAACTTCCATCAGGACGACATGGGCTGAGCCCAAATAACGGGTTTTGAGCGAAGCGAAAAATCTATTTTTGGGTGAGATAGCCATGTCGTCCTGATAGACCCACCCTCCTTTCTTACAAAAGGGCTGAAAGAATCCCTCCCGAAAGTACTGTATCTGTAGCACCTCGTTTAATGCTACAAGGAATAACAAGATGGCGGTCTGATATGACGTCATTTAGGTACTCAAAACAGTAAGGAGTGGTGCCTTAATAACGGCTCCCCTTTTATTCTTGCCACTTTCCCTCTCGAAGCGTAAACGCTATTCGGGGTGAAGATAGCTATGTGGCGTGTCAAGAAAACTTTCTCTGATATTATGCGATATCCGTAAAGGTAAAAGTTAGGGATATTCGCGCCATGAGTTAGAATTCTGGATAGCTTAAGGTTAAATTCTGTGGGAATATCATTGTAGTCAAATATACCCTAGGAAGCTACTTTAAAGGAACTTTCATCAGGATGACATGGCTATCTCACCCAAAAATTAAAGACAGTGGGATATTTATAAGTTACTTTTTATGACTTAGGATCTTTTGGATGCTAATAAGTTTCAAAATAATATTGAAAACACTAACTTTTGCAGAATCCAAGACATGGAACACAAGTTTGGCCCTGTACATTGGTCTTCTCATGGAATGATGTAAAAAGTCTGTACAAAAATAGCAGAATACAATCTCTTCTGAAAATAACATTACCTAATGAGGAAAGATTAAATTGAACCGTGAGATTTACAGCAGAGCAACACCCGTGATACGGTTTTTTAATAAGGAGCTGAAGAAATACAGCACAATTTCTTACATTGTAAGTATATTAATGAATCTGAAAATTCTAGTAAATGCTGCATTCCTGAAGAAGCATAGGCATTGTAGTTTAATGCCTTCCTTCTAAATATATTGACTGGATTTTAATAAATACTGTACATATATATATACATATTGTATTGTGATCAGTTAAAGAAAAAATTCACATTTTTAGCTTGAAAAGCAGAATGCTACAAGTTTAAAGACACCAATAAGGAAATTAGCCAGGTAAAAGTAAATAAACAATAAAGTTAAAAGTAAAAATAAAAATTAGAAGTAAACAACAAATAAACAATAAAGAGAGACCTGTGTCAATCAACTCAATATACACCGAATAGTCTAGCATACTCTTTCCACATTCTCCTCTGACCTCATACACCTGACAACACGGAAATTACCAAACAATTCTTCCCCACTTAAGGGCTTAACTACTACACTGTAATTGTTCAATGGCTACTTTCCTATTGTTAAGGGTAAAAGAGAGACTTTGGCTATAGTAAGAAGTTCTAGGAGAAGACTTCAAAATCTCTAGTTATGGGTAGTGCCATATCCACGGTACCAAGGCGTAAGCTCTTCTTCTTCGAACATGCATTTGTTAACTGCCAATGTCTCAGATCTACAAGTGAATATTTCAAATTCTAATTGCTTTCTCTATTGAGACCTGTGCCTTTCATAATAAAGAAGTGCGAAAGGAATTAGTATAAATGAAATACAAAAATTTTCATAGCTTATCTATCCTAAGCTATATACAATAAAAGATAATATAGAGTATACTTAATCTTGTGAGATTATTCACAGTATACTCATTGAATCTCCTTCTCTTTATAGGAGGACCATCCCAAGTGTGACACCAAGTTCTGCAATGTCCGCAGTAAGAATTTCAGCGGACATAGGTTGTGCAAGACTCACGCTTGCTGCGCAACCACTCAGGGAACTCTGAAGTATTGGGACCCCCAGGTATGTGACGTTTGTTCTAACGTGGTTACTGAGGCCTTTGACGACCAGAAGTCAACAGTCAAGGGAAAAGCTGCGAAGATGGGTCAGGGGTTTTCAGAAAAACACCACGGGGCCTTACCTTACCTTCCTAACGAGAAGATGCGGGCCTGTCTTTTCCCAAGAGCACCGTCAGATGCAGTTATCCCTCAGCCACGCCCAGAGATCCCCCGTCCAGATTCCAGTAGAGTCTGAAGTCTCGGACACAATGAAGGACATCCAGGTGGATGACCCGATGTCGGAAGTGTCAGAAGGCACTGAACAGGACCTTTTTGCGGAAGGTCAGGAAGAGGAGTCAACGGTAGCTCCTGAGACCGATGAGGAGGAGGCCGAAGCAGTTTCGGTCTCCTCGGTTCCTGCCCCAGAACCTGTTCCCTCAATGTCATCTGCTCCCCCATCGGACGACATGGGGAATACTCTGTCGTCAATACTAACGTTAGTGCAGCAGATTCAGAAGCAGACTGATGAAAAGCAAGCTGCGTTAAGGTTGGAAATACACCAACTTGCAGCATCTCGTGCAGCTCCGAAGAAGCTGAACGTAAAGGATCTTCCCCCATTCTCGGATGTGAACCCGTGGAGGCATTCTGAGTACATGCCAATGTCGGCAGGTAAGATTTTTCTTTCAGAGAAGCTGGGTACACTTCCCATGGAAGATGTGGAATTCTGGTCTAGCCTCGGGGCTTAACCAGACTGCTTCGTCCGTCTGAAGGCTGAGCCAGCTTCAAAGAAAGAGACAGAGCCGAAAGAGGTCATAGTTTTTGACCATGCAAAAGCTCAGGCTTTGCTAACAAGTACCTTGAAGGAGAGGGCCTTCACTAACTCTAAGGTACCGGCTCTGAGTAAGAAGCATCCTTCCTTTGTTTGCTTCACCTGCCTGGCCTTTCCCTTTATGGAAAAAGGTTACAAGGCTGCCTTGAAGGCAATTGAAGAGGGGAAACCGTGCCCTATACTCGAAGAGTGTAAGCCGTTCTCATTAGCTTTACCACTGGACCAAAAAGACTGGAAGGATGTTCACCTTACCTTCTCAGTCGGGAAGTTGGACGCTGACATTGCCGGACGACAGTTCGGTGAGGACTTCCCCAAGTTGTCCGATTTTCTCCTGCGCAGGGATCAGGAGAAAAAAGAAAGACCTGCCGCCTCTATGTCTCTCCAAACTATGCTGGAGACCATGGCAAGCAAATCCCTGACTCCAGATATGTTCATGGTCATTGCCAAAGCTCATTTGGCAACTGTGACAAAGGACAGGTATGGCTTTATCAAAGCCAGACGAGCTTGCAGAGAGTTCGTGTTCACCTCAGCCGTGGTGAGACACGAACCAAGGAAGCTGATATCGTCGAGTATCTGGGGAAAGGACCTCTTCCCAAGTGAAGTGATCAAGGAGGTTGTTGACAAAGCTGCCACAGCAAATAGGAACCTTCTCCAGAAGTGGGGCTTGTCAAAGAAGATTAAGTCTTCCCCCGGATGAGGGTCCCCAACCTAAGAGGAACACAAAGAAACCAAGGGCACCCTCTCGCCCCCTAGACAACAACATCTTTCCGCGGCCGCAGTGCCCCAGACGGTGGTACAACCACCTACCACGTACCAATTGGTACCCCAGCATTTGGCGACACAATCGCCAGCCTTTACCCTGGCTTTCGAGAGGCAGTCGTCAACTTTTCGGCCGAAGGCTAGAGGCTCATTTCGAGGTGCCTCTAGACGTCCCTCAAGAGGTAGAGGCAACAAAGGTGGATGCGGGCAAGGAGGCAAGTCCTCTGGTCAGCACTCAAAGTGAGATGCTTCCGGTAGGAGGGAGACTATTCTCTTTCCGGGATCACTGGACCTTCGATCCCTGCGCCCACAGCCTAATCAAGAACGGACTGGGTTGGAGCTGGAATGTAGCTCCACCATCTTTCCCTCAATTCTTCCAACATTCAACCACGTTCTGGAAGAATATGTCCAAGAACTCTTGGAAAAGAGTAATAAAGAGGGCAAAGTCCATCAAATACCAAGGAAGGCTGTTTTGTGTTCCAAAGAAGGACTCAGACAAATTCATAGTCATTCTGGACTTGTCGCCACTCAACAAGTTCATAGTAAACCACAAGTTCAGAATACTAACCCTTCAATACATAAGGACCCTGTTGCCCAAAAAAGGCATACAGAGTCTCCATAGACATGGCAGACGCATATTGGCATGTCCCAGTCAATCGCGAAATCTCCCCCTACCTAGGATTCAAGTTGCAGAAGAAACAATATGTCTTCAGAGCTATGACCTTTGGGCTAAACATAGCTCCAAGGATCTTCACCAAGCTTGCAAACGCAGTCGTTCATCAACTACGCCTAAAAAGAGTGCAGGTAGTGGCCTATCTGGACGATTGGCTGGTGTGGGCAACATCCGAAGTGGAATGCATGCAAGCCTCCAAGACAGTGATCCATTTCCTGGAACATCTGGGATTCAAGATCAATACCAAAAAGTCTCTACTATCTCCAGCTCAAAAGTTTCAATGGCTAAGAATTCATTGGAACTTACAGTCATACCGCCTCTCCATTCCGTCAAAGAAGAGGAGAGAGATAGCAGGATCTGTCAAGTGACTTCTAAAATCCAATTGGATATCAAGATGGCAACAGAAGAGAGTGCTGGGCTCCCTCCAATTCACATCAGTGACAGATCCAGTGCTAAGAGCACAATTAAAGGATGCAACAGGAGTCTGGAGAAGATACGCATCAAACGCTTGAAGAGATCTAACAAGACCGATTCTGACTCGTCTCCAATCACTTCTCAAGCCGTGGTCGGAGGCCAAGCACCTAAGGAAATCGGTGCTTTTACAACCACCTCCACCTTCAGTCATCATTCATACGGACGCCTCAAAGGAAGGATGGGGCGGTCACTCTCACCAACGGAAAGTCCAAGGGACTTGGTCCTCCCTATTCAAGACCTTTCATATCAACATTGTGGAAGCCATGGCAGTTTTTCTAACTCTGAAGAAACTGAAGCCTCACTGCTCGGTCCACATAAGGCTGGTTCTGGACAGCGGAATGATAATGAGATGGCTGAGTCGAGAAGGCTCGAGATCGCCCCAAATCAACCAAGTGATGTTGGCCATCTTCCGTTTGGCAGAAAAGAAGAGATGGCACTTGTCAGCAGTTCACCTCCAAGGGTTCCACAATGTGACGGCAGACGCTCTATCCAGGTTTACACCGATAGAGTCAGAATGGTCCCTAGACGCAGGATCATTCTCCTTCATCTTACGTCAAGTCCCGGAACTGCAAATCGACCTCATTGCGACAAGCAACAACAAGAAGCTACCTCGTTACGTGGCCCCATGTGAGGATCCTCTAGCGGAAGCAGGGGACGCGATGTCCCTAGATTGGAACAGATGGTCCAGGATTTACCTGTTCCCTCTACCCAATCTTCTGTTGAAAGTCCTCAACAAACTGAGATCCTTTCAAGGAACAGCAACGATAGTGGCTTACAAGTGGCTGAACAGCATCTGTTTCCTCTAATATTGGAACTGCGACTGAACCTGATCCCGTTGCCGGATCCAGTTCTGACACAACAAGTGCAGAAGTCGACTGTCTTCACTTCATCACAGAAAACCCGGAACCTTCATCTCATGATTTTCTCTCCTTAGCAGTCAAGAAAAGGTTAGGGATTTCGAGAGACAGTTCTTAGAAGAATATAAATCTAAATCTACCAGAAGACAATATGAGTCGTCCTGGAAGAAATGGGTTGCCTTTGTAAAGGCACAGAAGCCAAAAGAAATTTTAATGGATTTCTGTCTATCATTCTTTATTCATCTTCATGAACAAGGCTTAGCAGTCAACACGATTTCTACGTGTAAATCTGCCTTGACTAGACCCTTGCTGTATGCCTTCCAGGTAGACTTCTTTAACGTAATCTTTAATAAGATTCCTAAGGCCTGCGCTAGACTTAGGCCGGCAGCACCTCCAAAGCCCATTTCATCATCTTTAGATAAAGTTCTTCATTTGGCATCAACTCTGAACAATGAAGAATGCTTTCTGAAATATTTAACCCAAAAAGTTATATTCCTATTTGCACTAGCCTCGGGAGCCAGAGTTAGCAAAATAGTGGGCCTTTCGAGGGATGAGGGCCATATTCAGTTCATGCAAAGAGGAGAACTGAATCTTTTTCCTGGCCCAACGTTTCTCGCTAAAAATGAGCTACCCACTAAAAGGTGGGGTCCCTGGAGAATCTGCCCTCTGAAGGAAGATGCATCTCTGTGTCCAGTAGAGTACCTAAGTCTATCTTCGTAGAACTTCAGACTTTAGGGGTGGACAGCTCTTTAAGACAGAAACTTCAGGTTCAAATTTGTCTCTAAAACAAATAAGGGCGAAGATCACCTACTTCATTCGCAGAGTGGATCCGGACAGTACACCCGCAGGCCATGATCCGAGAAAGATTGCCTCATCTCTGAATTTCTTCCAAAACCTGGATTTTGAAAGTTTTTGCTTGTATACTGGGTGGAAGTCATCCATGGTTTCTTCAAACACTATGCAAAGCAAATGCAGGAGGTTAAGAGGCTTGTGGTGGCAGCAGGTAGTGTGCTAAAACCTGCTGTTTAAAGACTGCAAGGAACAGTGAATTAATTGGGACTGTTAGTGAAAGGTGTACATGCTGACTCCTTACGGAAGAATATGTTAAGTGAAGTGTCACCATGGTGACACTATGGACTGTTCCAACTGTAAAGGTGGAGAAATAAGCATAAAAGAATAACATGTGTTCCATGCGTATTATTACACAAGTGTGAACAGACTGTAATGACAGAAATTTGATTAAGAAAATTTACAATAATTTTCCGTTTAAGTGGCTTGTGTTTTTTTTCAGATGACACAAATATTTCTGATGTTACTTCTATATTTATGCTTTTAAAATTTATTTGATATTTTATACTATACTATAAAATGCATATTAATTTCATAATTTATTGTTTTTCAATAAAACTAGAATTGAATTTTGCGTCTTACTCGCCCCCGAAAATTCAGATGAAATAAAAATAAGTATTGAGGATTCATTGTCCATCCTTTTATTTGACATATATTTATGTGAACTTCTATAAATATTTGTTCCAACACGTAAACAAACTTTCTCTGTGTCGTATACATCAGGATGCGTCAGTCTTTCATTACGACTGACTTGGAAGTCCTTGTTGGTAATGCTGACTTATACAAGTAATTGTTTCTACATGGATTCTAACCTGTCTGTCTAGCATACTGCTAGCCCAGTAGATCCAGGGAGGTGTCGGTAGTTCATACATGTATTTGTTCCCTTACAAATACAACTCTGATTCAAAGGTATATAGTGAGACCAGTGTACCTGTTTGTTGGCTAGATTATTCATAGGATATATGCAATCCTCGATACTTTTTCCAGAGTCTAGCATGACTCTTCCCTGTAGGGGGCAGGAAGCTCTAACATAGTTCATGGTTAGTTGAAATGATGTATAACGGTAACATCATGTGTCTCTAAGTTTAAATGACTAAGGAAAAGTTGATCTTGAGGTTATGGCACTAATAGAAAATCCACAGATACATTAATGCTCTGGTAAACTTCCATCAGGACGACATGGCCTGAGCCCAAATAACGGATTTTGAGCGAAGCGAAAAATCTATTTTTGGGTGAGATAGCCATGTCGTCCTGATAGACCCACCCTCCTTTCTTACAAAAGGGCTGAAAGAATCCCTCTCGAAAGTACTGTATCTGTAGCACCTCGTTTAATGCTACAAGGAATAACAAGATGGCGGTCTGATATGACGTCATTTAGGTACTCAAAACAGTAAGGAGTGGTGCCTTAATAACATCTCCCCTTTTATTCTTGCCACTTTCCCTCTCGAAGCGTAAACGCTATTCGGGGTGAAGATAGCTATGTGGCGTGTCAAGAAAACTTCCTCCGATATTATGCGGTATCCGTAAAGGTAAAAGTTAGGGATATTCGCGCCAAGAATTAGAATTCTGGATAGCTTAAGGTTAAATTCTGTGGGAATATCATTGTAGTCAAATATACCCTAGGAAGCTACTTTAAAGGAACTTCCATCAGGATGACATGGCTATCTCACCCAAAAATTTATTTTTCTCTTCGCTCAAAATCCGTTTTAATGTAAAAAAAAGACAGTGGGATATTTTTAAGTTACTTTTTAAGACTTAGGATCTTTTGGATGCTAATAAGTTGCAAAATAATATTGAAAACACTAACTTTTGCAGAATCCAAGACATGGAACACAAGTTTGGCCCTGTACATTGGTCTTCTCATGGAATGATGTAAAAAGTCTGTACAAAAATAGCAGAATACAATCTCTTCTGAAAATAACATTACCTAATGAGGAAAGATTAAATTGAACCGTGAGATTTACAGCAGAACAACACCCGTGATATGGTTTTTTAATAAGGAGCTGAAGAAATACAGCACAATTTCTTACATTGTAAGTATATTAATGAATCTGAAAATTCTAGTAAATGCTGCATTTCTGAAGAAGCATAGGCATTGTAGTTTAATGCCTTCCTTCTAAATATATTGACTGGATTTTAATAAATACTGTACATATATATATACATATTGTATTGTGATCAGTTAAAGAAAAAATTCACATTTTTAGCTTGAAAAGCAGAATGCTACAAGTTTAAAGACACCAATAAGGAAATTAGCCAGGTAAAAGTAAATAAACAATAAAGTTAAAAGTAAAAATAAAAATTAGAAGTAAACAACAAATAAACAATAAAGAGAGACCTGTGTCAATCAACACAATATACACTGAATAGTCTGGCATACTCTTTCCACATTCTCCTCTGTCCTCATACACCTGACAACACTGAAATTACCAAACAATTCTTCCCTACTTAAGGGCTTAACTACTACACTGTAATTGTTCAGTGGTTACTTTCCTATTGTTAAGGGTAAAAGAGAGACTTTGGCTATAGTAAGAAGTTCTAGGAGAAGACTTCAAAATCTCTAGTTATGAGTAGTGCCATATCCACGGTACCAAGGCGTAAGCTCTTCTTCTTCGAACATGCATTTGTTAACTGCCAATGTCTCAGATCTACAAGTGAATATTTCAAATTCTAAATGCTTTCTCTATTGAGACCTGTGCCTTTCATAATAAAGAAGTGTGAAAGGAATTAGTATAAATGAAATACAAAAATTTTCATAAAAAGGATTTATTCAATTGGAAAATATACAGTATGTCTAAAATACGATATCTAAAATTAAAAATTATTTGTTACGGCATACGAATATTACAAAATAAGTTTTAATTACATACAAATAAGCACAAAAAGTTTTAGAAAAATATTATCAATTCAAAATCTTAGACACAAAAACATTTCCTGTTCTTTATAGTCCAACTAAGAAAAATATTCATTTAAGAAGAACTCCAAAGTTAGGTAACATTTTGTACTTATGAAGGCAGAACTTTCCATCAGAATTCAAATTGAAAAGGAACCTTTCTACCAGCATGGACGCCATCAGGTAAGAATATTACAGCCAAAGTTTGACACACTATCAATGCACAAGATGAGGATGCAAGATAACTCAGTGTGTTTTGCACTGCTAGATTTAGCACAGTCTGTCCCAAGATTTTCAGTCAGTCAAAGATGGCTGGGTTGGCTGGAAAGATCATTGATTAGTTTGAAAGGTAAGAAATGATGATCATGGGTAGAGTCATGCTGAAGAAATACACAATATGTGCCTTCAATAGGCTAATCTTATCCCTCAGTCCACATAACAATGTTAGAGTATCATGGTACTTTGGTGTTAGAGCAAATTCAGTATTAGGAAACACAGGGGATGAATAAGAAAATATAGACACCAGTGGTGGGGACTCGAGGACTCAGTGGCTTGTCTGTCTTTTTCTAGAGCTTTGAGCACATACTGTATATCAAAACATGGGTTTTATGAAAGTGTCTTTGAAAGGTGAAAGATGTACTGGTAAGACTGAACAGCAAAATTTACACTGTACAAAAATACTTAACATAACTAAATGCTACCAAGACCTTAGAATACAGTACGATAAAGCTATGGAGAAACAAGACTAAATCCTCCTGAAGCAGTGATAAGCAGGTCATAAATGTACTTGCAGTATTCTAAAAATGTATTAATTCTCTTATAGTAATCACGAGAACCAACATCGTAGACAAACATATTGGCAGCGATGGAGGACATGGTACATGGATACATAAATGTCTGGAAATAATCAACTTGCAAATACCAACCATCTTAACTTTCTTAATGAAAACTGATGGATTGCCAAAGTCTGGGACTAGGGAGGCCATTTAGAGCCAAGGTGCAACTGGGGGAGCAATCAAGAATTGGTACCATGATGCTGAAACTTGAGAGAGGTAGGAATTAAAAAGTGGGAACAGAGATACAACCCCACAATTGTATAAAAAGTCGATGGTTTGAATGCATGTAGAAACAAACCAATAATAGAAATTAAAAAAGAAATCCACAATAATTATACACCAATTAAGTGAAATTTCCCTTTGTACCAACATCATTAAAGAAAGATGGACCCCAGTAAACATGTTCCTCCTCCAGCAGATACAGCATAAGAAATCAGTAGACAAATGCATGCAAAACTTTTATTTTCTGTTGTCCAAGTATTTCCTTAAATCATTTAATTTCCACAAATTCTGTTCAGGTCTCTAACTGTCAGATGTTTCCAAGCAACAAAGGATTTGAATAATTAGTAAGTCAGAAGTACAATAAAATGAGGAGGTACATAACTAGTTAACTAGAGATGACAACTTCACAGCAACTGAACATCATCAAGGAAACACAGAAGATCTCATACAATCAAACACGTTTTTCTTGCTTGATTAAATTTCCATTCAACTTGTTTTTAAATGTCCCATAAAGAATCATTTTCAAAAGAACGGAGAGTACAACTAGAGTCCAGCAAGTTTGGAAATGTAATCGCTTTGTAACAGAAATTTCCTCTTTCCGAAGAACAAGACTTCCCCAATTCCTTACTATTTTTTTCTGAAACAAATCTTCATATGACTTTTCATGCATAATTTCCGTTTAAAAGACTTATCACAGCAACTGCATTTAAATGACTTCTCCCTAGCACGAATTCTATGATGGTCTGTGAGACTATATTTCCGATGCTTTTTCAGAGACACTGCACTTAAATGGCTTCTCTCCAGTATGAACTATAAGATGCCCTGTAAGAGATCTTCTATGAGAAAATGATTTGTCACAGACACTGCAGTTATATGGCTTCTCTCCAGTGTGAATTTTATGATGCTCTGTAAGACTACATTTCCGAGAAAATACTTTGTTACAGACACTGCATTTAAATGGCTTCTCTCCAGTATGAATTTTATGATGATCTGTAAGACTACATTTCCGAGAAAATACTTTGTCGCAGACACTGCACTTAAATGGCTTCTCTCCAGTATGAATTTTTTGATGCCGTCCGAGACTCCCTTTCTCAGAAAATGCTTTGTCACAGACGTTGCACTTAAAGAGCTTCTCTCCAGTGTGAATTCTACAATGATTTGCGAGATCAATTCTAACAGAAAAGGCATTGTCGCAGACACTGCACTTGAATGGCTTCCCTCTAGTGTGAATGTTATGATGCTCTGTAAGCCTACATTTCCGAGAAAATACTTTGTCACAGACACTGCACTTAAATGGCTTCTCTCCAGTATGAATTTTATGATGCTCTGTAAGACTACATTTCCGAGAAAATACTTTGTCACAGACACTGCACTTAAATGGCTTCTCTCCAGTATGAATTTTATGATGCTCTGCAAGACTACATTTCCGAGAAAATACTTTGTCGCAGACACTGCACTTAAATGGCTTCTCTCCCGTATGAATTTTTTTATGCCGTCTGAGACTCCCTTTCTCAGAAAATGCTTTGTCACAAACATTGCACTTGAAGGACTTCTCCCCAGTGTGAATTCTACAATGATTTGCGAGATCAATTCGAACAGAAAAGGCATTGTCGCAGACACTGCACTTTAATGGTTTCTGCCGAGTGTGAGTTCTTAAATGCACTAAGCTATCCTTTTTGTGAAAAAACCCTTTGCCACATTCACTACATCTGAATGACCTACCGCTTCCTCTTTCCTTTCCTTTGTCCTCTTTCCTACTGGATCTCAACTGCATGCCACATTTCTCTTTCACACCTGTCCTTACAGTCTCCTCCTCCTCTTCATTGACTTCCCTTTTGATCATTTGTGAATCCTTCTCACTTACCGATGCATCAGATTCCAAAAAATATTTCCTGTCATCTTCGCTTAATTCAAATTTTTCTGGCTCTGCTTCAAATTCTGGCTCTGCTTTGAATTCCATATCTAGATCCATGAAAAGAGAGTCATTATCAAAGTGCCCAAATTTATCAACCAAATCATCATTTTCCAACTTGACTGCAGACTTTGAAAAGGAATCTTCCATTTCACTTTTTATTGGAAATTCTAATGATTCAGAGTTCAGCATTCTCTCCCTATCACTGGATGACATCCTCTTCAATATTATTTCCAACAGTGTCCAAAGATAAAGTTAACACTAAACTTGAAATTCTTTACATCAAAGTCTTACTGCATGAATCCACACACACCTTTCTTCCTTATTAACATTCCTGTATCCTTTCTTCTTTCTTTTCCCAGTCCTCTATCTTTTGCAGATATATTTCAATAGTTTGAACAATCTCCTCAAAAGAGGTGGAGGATTATTTCCTTAGAGATGAAAAGTCTGAAATAACAGAAAAATCATTGGAAAAGAGCAAGATGAAAATGTTGGAGTGATCTGATATAAAATGACAATTGTCTGAACTAAAATAATTTTTTTTTAAAGTAATTTGTATTTTTCTATCCATACAAACCTGAGTCCTTTAATTAGGGAGACTCACTGATTGGATGGTTGGAAGTCCCCTTGGAACCAAATATGGGAGGTTCTGTAACTTCGCATACTTCACATACCAGGTATAAGAATAATGAGTTAGTAGGGTCCCAAGGTAGCTGTTAGGTACTACCAGAAGGGCGAGGTGAGTGTAAGTGCCTTTATTTAACAAGATAATGACCTCATGGTTGAAGGCAGCCATGGCACAAAATTTCCAACAATGTGAAAAATGCAATGGCAAATGTAAACAGGATTTTCTATTTGAGGGAGAGAGCGAGAGATAAATTAAGCAATAGCATTATAGCGTATGAGCGTGTATGAAACACGTGCGGTACATGGCTCCCACTAAAAAAAAAAAAATATACGTATGAAATAGAGTGCCCTGATCTAGAGAGACAAACTGTAGGTGGGCCATCTTACAGGGGATAATTAGGTTTTAGACGATCAATGAAGACCCAGTCTTCTTTGCCATGAATGGTAACTTAAAAAGCCTTTGGTTTGTAACGAATAACGAGGAAAGGGCCCTAATAAGTGGGGTGTCAACGGTAGCTTGCTAGCGTTGGTGAGCACGAAGACATGTATTTCGGTGTTTAAATCTATTGGTATGTGTTGCTTAGCTCGGAGCTTGTACCTCTGCCAGCAAGGTGTAAATTTTCCCAAAACGTGAGGTAGGCACTGGAGATTGTCGGAGGAGATTGCAGACGCAAAAATTTCAGCAGGGACGACTAACAGGTCACCATACTCCATTTCAGTTGCTGACACATAGAGGGCGTCGTTATGTATGGTCCTTCATCGCAGGAACTGAGTAAACCAGTTGGAGCAATTTCAGTGGGAGATCAATATCATTATTATTATTATTATTATTATTATTATTATTATTATTATTACTAGCTAAGCTACAACCCCAGTTGGAAAAGCAGGATGCTATAAGCCCCAGGAATCCAACAGGGAAAAATAACCCAGTGAGGGAAGGAAATAAGGAAATAATCAGCCTATATGAAAACTATTAAAATATTTAAATAAAATATTTTAAGAACAGTGACAATATTAAAACAGGTCTTTCATATACATTCTATGAAATGAGGCCTATGTCAGCCTGTTCAACATGAAAACATTTGCTGTAAGTTTAAAATTTGAAGTTCTAAGGATTCAACTATCCGATTAGGAAGATCATTCCACAACTTGGACACAGCTGGAATAAAGCTTCTAGAACATTGTGTAGTATTGAATCTCATGATGGAAAAGGCTTGACTATTAGAATTAACTGCAAACCTAGTGTTACGAACAGAGTGGTACTGTCCAGGAAGATGTGAATTTAAAGGATGGTCAGAATTATGATAAAATCTTATGCAACATGCATAATGAACTAATTGAACGATGGTGCCAGAGATTAATATCTAGATTAGGCATAAGAAATCTAATAGACCATAAGTTCCTGTCCAACAAATTAAGATATCAAGCAGCAGGGAAGACCAGACGGGAGAACAATACTCGAAACAAGGTAGAATGAAAGAATTAACACACTTCAAAATAGACTAACCACCAAAAATCTTAAAAGATTTTCTCAATAAGCCAATTTGTTGTGCAATTGAAGACGAGACAGACCTCAAGTGTTCCTCAAAATTAAATTTGTTGTTGAGAATCATATCTATAATTTTAAACGTCATAAGAGTTAAGGGGACTGTCCGCTATGGTATTTGACAAAATAACTTTAGAAAATCATAAATCGTTTTGTTTCTTTGTCGTATATGCTCTCCAGAAGTTTCTGCCATTTTTTCTACAAATAATGAAGATGAGGCGGTCTTTAAATGATGACGTCATTCTTACTGTGTCGTCTGCATGACAGTTTGGGAGAATCATGTTTGCGTGTATATTTTCGCATATATATAGCAATTTTTTCACTTACCTTTCAAAATTTCATACGTCCGGCAGAGATGGAAGGCATTGGTAGAGGGTAGGGGAACGAAAACTACAATCTACGAGAAGACCAGCCAGTTTCCAAATATGTATGAAAGTTACGTTACATGTGTTTTTTACTTGCAGTTCGTATGTATACAGTGTTTTCACAATGTCCTTGTGAACTTTATACCAAAGCTAATGTTACCTAAGGTCAAAGAAAGAACAAAAAGTAAACAGAGAGCACCAAAAAAGAACCAAGAAGAGAGGGAAACATGAAAAAGAATACAAAGCTGGAACATTCTAACTAAAACTGGCAACAGTGAGAGGCCGCTGGCAACTCATGACAACGTCACACCAAGTGTATTGGTAAACTTAGGGTTCAAATACCTCGTTTAGGGAGCCTTCATGTAGGAATTAACAATAAAAGTATAAAGTAAGGTTATCATGATAATGTTATTTTGATTTTTCTAAGAAAAATAAAAAATTTATAACAAATCTTTTGGAGCTCGTAATCCAAAAACATACTTATTCAACTTCAAACAACTAACTTTTTGCTTACTCATTTAAATTAGTTAAGTATTTAAAATGGATTTTGAGCAAAGCAAAAAATCTATTTTTGGATGATATGGCCATGTCGTCCTGATGGAAAGTTCTTTTAGGCAGCTTTCTAAGGGATATTTGGCTACAGTGATACTCCCAGAGAACTGACCACTGGTCTTCAGAATTCTAACTCCTGGCGCGAGTATCCTTAATATAAATTTTAAGGATATCGCATAATATCAGGGCATGTATTTCTTGATACGACACATAGCAATCTTCACCCTGAATAGAGCTTTCGCCTTGAAGGGGAAGGGTGACGAGTTTGAAGGGGAGCCGTTATCAAGGTTAACCGGTGTATCCCCTCCCGGTACCACCCCGGCGAACTATTCCTTGTTGCAATTAAGCATGGATAGCCGCAGATAGAGTAGTTTCGGGTGGGGACTTTGTTACATAGATGTACACTCCTTTTTAGAAAGGAGGGAGGGTCCATCAGGACAACATGGCCATATAGATTTTTTGCCTTGCTCAAAATCCACTTTTTGGGCTCAGCCATGTCGTCCTGATGGAAGTTTACTGGAGAATTACTTGAAAGTACTATATCTGTGGGTTTGTATAAGTGCCATTACTTTGAATGAGTTCCTTATATGGTCTCCTAGACCTTTATATATGACATTACCGTTATTTGTCATATCAACTAAGCTTGGAACTAGCTTAGGGCTTCCTGCCCCCTGCAGGGAAATTGTCGACTTCGACTAAAAGGATTCAAAGTTTTTATCTCCATAGGGACGGACGGTAAATCTTAGAGATTACTCTTTATCCCTTGGAAATCTGTACTCTGATTTCAAGTTGGGCCCTTCTAGGGTTTAATTAAAACTCTAGTATACTTATTCGTCTGTAACTGAGGTAGCAGCAATAAGACGAAAATGCGTTTAGTATTTTACCTTTTAGCTAAATTATCAATTGTAGTTACAATCAGTTATGAATCTGATCCGGCAATGAAAACACATCAGGGTCCATATTTTCACTTGTTGTAAAAACATGTAATTTCATCAAAATGATGCCACTCAATAGAGATGTGAAACCAAATCTGACTGATTTGTACAGATTTTGGAAATGCATGAACACCGTGACGCAACGTTCACTCGGCACGGGTGTTTTCGGTCAGAGATGCACCTATGTGGAACAGTGTGTTAATCATAGTTGTGATTTGCACTTGGGGGTAAATGTACCCATGCACCCGATGCACTGGAAAGTCCCAAAGCAGGTCACTGTTCGTCGCAGGCTTAGACGACGGGTTCTCTAGAACTACCCGCCGCCACCACAACATATCTTATCTTATGTACTTGCTTCGAATAGTATTGGAAGAAGTTCCGTGAAGAAGCAATTTTTTTAGGATCATGAACTGCCGGTGAGCTGTCAGGATCCGCTCTGCGAATAAGTAGGTGAGTATTGCTCTCAGTTATTTTAGGGATAGATTTTTCATCCTGAGGTATCGCCTCGGAAGAGCTGTCCTTCTTTGAAGTCTGAAGTTCTACGAAGATAGACCTTAAGACACCCTAATGGGCATAGGGAGACAGCTTCCTTCAGTGGGTAGATTCTCCAAAGACCCCACCTTTTGGTGGGCAGCCCGTTTTTGGCGAGAAAAGAAGGATCGGGAAAGGATTCAGTTCTCCCTCTTCTGTGAACTGAATGTGGTCTACATCCTTGATAGGGCCAATATTTCATAAACTCTAGCCCCTGCGGCTATTGCGAAGAGAAAATTGACTTTCTGTGTTAGCTCCTTTAAAGTACAATCCTCATTGTTTAGGTTCGAAGCATAGTGTAACACTTTGACCAACGACCATGTAATGGGCTTTAGAGGGGTTGTTGGCTTGGGTCTGGTGCATGCTTTTGTACCTTAGAAGGGATTTGCATATGAGGTTCGTCTCAAAGGCGTATAGATGAGGTCCAGTCAGGGCCAACCTACATGTGGTTATCTTGGTGGAAGTCAGGCCTCGCCCAAGTACGTGAAAGAAGAAAGGGAGACAGAAACCTGTTGAAATTTCTGCCGGACCCTTTGTTTTTATGAGGGTTACCCCTTTCTTTCAAGACAATCCACATCGTCTCCTGGTCGGACTCGACTTGTACTCTACAATGAAGTCGGCCACATTCTTCGAGATCCCAACCTTTTGTTCGCTGATAGGGCGAAAAAATCATGAGATGCAGGTTGTTGGTTCT
Organism: Palaemon carinicauda; assembly: GCF_036898095.1. Taxonomy (NCBI): domain Eukaryota; kingdom Metazoa; phylum Arthropoda; class Malacostraca; order Decapoda; family Palaemonidae; genus Palaemon; species Palaemon carinicauda. The sequence goes on from NC_090749.1 coordinate 2,562,208, forward strand.
CGAGGATGAAATATAACAGCCGACTTCTGCACCAGTTTGGATAAAACTGGGTAAAGCTTAAGGTTCTCGTAAGGGGCTACTTAACGAGGTAGTTAAGTAGGTCGAAAATAAAGAAGAATGAGTCTGCGTCTATGGACCATTCTGTCTCTATCGGCTTTCGTCCGGATAGAGCATCCGCCGTCACATCGCGGAACCTTTGAAGGTGAACTGCTTGATAAATGCCATCTTCTCTTCCTTGCCAGTCGGAAGATGGCTAACATCACGTAATTGATGTGAGATAAACTTGAGCCTTGTCGATTAGACATACTGTATTACTATCACCTCGTTGTTGAGAGCCAATCTGATGTGGACTGTTCTGCAACGGGATAGTCTCCTCAACGTCAGGAGGACTGTCATAGCCTCCAAGATGTTGATGCGTATTACCACTGATGTTTGTGGTGGTTGCAAGAAAAATGATATCTAATTATAAAATAAATTTTTGAATATACTTACCCGGTGAATATATAATAGCTGAGCCTCCGGTGGCTCGACAGAAAAACACACAAAAGCTCGCGAGCGATCGCTATGAAGGTTGCGGGTGTGCCCACTAGCGCCAACTATCGGCCAGATACCGCATATACATGTAAACAGACCCAATTTTTCTCATCCCGCTGGGTCTCTATCGGGGAGGAAGGGGGGGCCTTTAATTTATATATTCACCGGGTAAGTATATTCAAAAATTTATTTTATAATTAAAATATCATTTTTAAATATTTAACTTAGCCGGTGAATATATAATAGCTGATTCACACCCATGGTGGTGGGTAGAGACCAGAGTTAATTAAGTTTACAGCGTATATGCTTAGAGTTTTTGACAGTTATATCATAACAAAACCCAAATATGTAAAGGTACCTGGTAAGGAAGTTGACTTGGACGATTACTCTGCCTTATTAGTCTGTCTTCCTCACGAAGCCCAGCGATCCTCTTAGGATGCTGAAAGACTCCCAGGAGTTGAAGTATTAAGGGCTGCAACCCATACAACAGGACCTCATCAAACCCCTAATCTGGGCGCTCTCAAGAAATGACTTTGACCACCCGCCAAATCAACCAGGATGCGAAAGGCTTCTTAGCCTTCCGTACAACCCAAAAAACAATATTAAAAACATTTCAAGAGACAGATTAAAAAGGATATTGGAATTAGGGTAATGTAGTGGTAGAACCCTCACCCACTACTGCACTCGCTGCAACGAATGGACCCAGTGTGTAGCAGTCCTCGTAAAGAGTCTGGACATCTTTTAAGTAAAATGACGCGAACACTGACTTGTTTCTCCAAAAAGTCGCGTCCATAATACTTTGCAGAGATTTATTTTGCTTGAAGGCCACGGAGGTTGCTATAGCTCTAACTTCGTGCGTCTTAACCTTAAGCAAACATCGGTCTTTCTCATTCAAGTGAGAATGAGCTTCTCGTATTAAAAATCTGATAAGATATGACAAAGCATTCTTTGACATAGGCAATGATGGTTTCTTAACTGAGCACCATAATGCCTCAGATTTACCTCGTAATGACTTAGTACGAGCTAAATAGAACTTAAGAGCTCTAACAGGACATAATACTCTTTCCAGTTCGTTGCCTACGATCTCTGATAAGCAAGGAATATCAAAAGATTTAGGCCAAGGACGAGAAGGCAGTTCATTTTTGGCCAGGAAACCAAGTTGAAGTGAACAAGTGGCTTTTTCTGTAGAAAAGCCGATGTTCTTACTGAAGGCATGAAGTTCACTGACCCTTTAAGCCGAAGCCAAGCACACTAGGAAAAGTGTCTTGAGGGTGAGATCCTTCAGGGAGGCTGAATGTAATGGCTCAAACCTGTCTGACATGAGGAACCTTAGGACCACGTCTAAGTTCCATCCAGGAGTTGCCAAACGACGTTCCTTAGAGGTCTCGAAAGACTTAAGGAGATCTTGGAGATCTTTATTGTTGGAAAGATCTAAGCCTCTATTTCAAAAGACCGAAGCCAACATGCTCCTGTAGCCCTTAATCGTGGGAGCTGAAAGGGAGCGAACCTTTCTCAGATGTAAAAGAAAATCTGCGATTTGGGCTACAGAGGTACTGGACGAGGACACATATGCTGACTTGCACCAGTCTCGAAAGACTTCCCACTTTGACTGGTATACTCTAATGGTAGAAGCTCTCCTCGCTCTTGCAATCGCACTGGCTGCCTCCTTCGAAAAGCCTCAAGCTCTTGAGAGCCTTTCGATAGTCTGAAGGAAGTCAGACGAAGAGCGGGGAGGCTTTGATGGACATTCTTTACGTGGGGCTGACGTAACAGATCTACCCTTAGAGGAAGACTTCTTGGAAAGTCTACCAGCCATTGAAGTACCTCGGTGAACCATTCTCTCGCGGGCCAGAGGGTAGCAACCAACGTCAACCTTGTCCCTTCGTGAGAGGCGAACTTCTGCAGTACCTTGTTGACTATCTTGAATGGTGGGAATGCATATAAGTCCAGAAGAGACCAATCCAGTAGAAACGCGTCTATGTGGATTGCTTCTGTAACGAGGACTGGAGAGCAATAGATTGGTAACCTTTTGGTCAACGAGGAGGCAAAGAGGTCTATGGTGGGTTGACCCCAAGTAGCCCAAAGACTCTTGCCCACGTCCTTGTGGAGGGTCCATTCCGTGGGTATCACCTGACCCCTCCGACTGAGACAGTCTGCCAAGACGTTCAAGTCCCCCTGGATGAATCTCGTCAACAGGGAGATGCCTCGATTTCTTGACCATAAGAGAAGGTCCCTTGCGATCTCGAGCAGCGTGAAGGAGTGTGTGCCTCCTTGCTTGGAGATGTACGCCAAAGCTGTGGTGTTGTTTGAGTTGACCTCTACCACTTAGTTTCGAAGAAGCTTTCGAATATCATCAAGGCCAAGTGGACTGCTAATAGCTCCTTGCCGTTGATGTGCATGCTCTTCTGACTTGAGGTCCACAGACCCGAGCATTCCCGACCGTCCAGGGTCGCACCCCAACCCAAATCCGACGCGTCTGAGAACAACACGTGGTTTGGGTTCTTGACTGCTAGGGATAGTCCCTCTCTCAGACTGATATTGCTGTCCCACCATTTAAGGCATGCCTTTACTGGTTCGGAGACTGGGAATGATACCGTCTCTAACGTCTTGTCCTAGTTCCAGTGAGAGGCTAGATGGAACCGGAGAAGCAGAAGGTGTAGTCTCCCTAGTGAGACAAACTGCTCCAGGGATGAGAGAGTCCCTACGAGACTGTTCCAACTCCTGACTGAACAAACGTTCTCTTTTCAGCATTAGTTAGACTTCGAGCAGGGCTTGTTCTATTCGGGTGGCAGACGGAAAAGCCCGAAAAAAACTGGACTGCGAATCTCCATCCCCAAATATAGAATAATCTGGGATGGGATCAGTTGGGACTTTTAGGTTGACCAAAAGTCCCAACTCCCTGGCCAGACTCAACGTCCAATGTAGATCCTGCAGACAGCGAAGACTGGACGATGCTCTGAGAAGCCAGTCGTCCAAGTACAGGGAGGCTCGGATCCCCGATAGATGGAGGGATTTTGCCACATTCCTCATGAGCCTCGTAAACACGAGAGGAGCAGGACTGAGGCCAAAGCACAGGGCTCGAAACTGGTACCCCACATTCCTGTAAACAAACCTCAGAAACGGTTGGGAATCCGGGTGTATAGGAATGTGGAAGTATGCCTCCTGAAGGTCGAGAGAGACCATCCAGTCGCCTTCCATTAATGCTGTCAAGACAGCCTGGTAGACTTCATCATGAAGTTTGTCTTGACAATGAATACATTGAGCGCACTTGCCTCTTACGTACTCCTGCAGTGAACATGGCTGCCAGATCATTGGAGCCATCCCTGAGGGACTTGTTCCTGCAGAGAACGTGGCTGTCAGATCATTGGAGCCATCCCTGAAAGCCTTGTTTATGCATGACATAATTGTACAGCAAAACTTCAAACGCTTGAAAAAAAAAAACTCCTAACAGGAGATGGTCTAGCTCTGAAGTCGACCATAAAATCTTGGAGCGTCTCATGGCCAGGCGCCAGGGAGAGTCTATGAGGTTTGAGAAGTCTATCTGGGCAGAGGCAGGAACTCCCAAGCCGAGAACTTCTCCCGTGTCATATCAGACTCTCGCTCTATAAGCCAGCTTAAAAGTAGGGAAAGCAAAGGCTGTCTCCCCCAAACTCCTCCTGGTGATTAACCAGTCGCCTAGCAAACGTAAAGCTCTCTTAGAAGAGCGAGAGAGCACTAGCTTATAAAACAACGGCTTTGAAGTAGCTAGGCCTAGTGTAAACTCTGACGTTTAGGCGAACGAGGAGCAGCAGTTACAAAAAGATCCGGACAAAGATCCTTAAAAATCAGCATGATTTATTTAAAGTCCATAGAGGGCTGAGCAGCTTTAGGCTCCTCTCCGTCTGACAGAGTCCTCAAGGGAATATCAGTAGGAGGGGGATCAGCAACTTCCTCATCTGAAGGAACCTTGTCCGACAATAGCCGAGTCTCAAGCAAGGGAGAGACCTGCCGTGGTGGCAATGCTTGACAAGCAGAGTCCACACGCAAAGGAGCAATCAGTAGCAGTCAAGGACGCTATGTCATGTAACTGCTTAAAGGACTGACCAGTAACAACAACAGGTGCGGGAGGACGTTCGACGTCAACTCGAGACTGCCTTGACTGCTTAGACTGAGCAGTCAAAACAACTCTTGACTGCGGTGCTTGACGCTCAACGTCAAAACAAGTCAACTCTGCTGGTTGGTGAACGTCCTGAACGTCAACAAGAGCAAGCGGCAGCGGCTGAACGTCCACAAGCGGCTGAGAGTCAACACGGGACTGCATCGAGTGAGGCTCTACAAAACACGATTGACGTGACTTTGTAACGCCAATGTCAACAGAACGAGCAAAGGCTCGTTTGGGCGGCTGACGGCCAAGATCTCGATCAGCTAAGCGGCGAGGATCATCGTGAACCTGCTCAACAGAATAGTCCTCCATAAGAGAGGCAAGCTTATTCTGCATGCCTTGCCGTACAACCCATTTAGGATCAACGGGAATGGTTGCGGTAAGAGACGAGGGTAACGTCTGTGACTGCAAAACCTTGCCTACAAAAAGACTCTCGGAGCCTGTGTTACGCTTTTGTTTAGGCGGCGAGCAGTCTTCCGATGACTGCATAGGGTCAGAGCTGTCCTAATGTTTACAACCAGGATGCTGGATCTGTCCTGAAAGGACTGACTTTCGCTTAAAGGGCCTCGAAACCTTGTTCCACGGTTTCTTATGCGAAAAGCCTTCGGATGACGAGGAGAAAATCGTCTCGCTCGTCTTATGGTAGGGGCGGTGTTGATGAGACACGCCTGAAACCATAGAGGGAACGTCTGTTCGCTGATCAAGTCCTCTCGAACCCATAAGTCGTACGACATTACTTCTCCCCTGGGCTTGGGAGCTTGCAAGAGGTCTCGGACTAGGTGAACGACAGGCACGAACAGACGAACCCTCGGTCGCAACACTGATAACACTTTGCGCAATTATCACTTTATCACTACGATTTTCTGTTTTGCACTTACTTCACTGAAATCGAATTTTACAACAATTCACATTAGGTATGAATAAAACTGATTTCTACCTGAAGCACGCAATTCTACCCTCATCAAAAGGTTATAATTGCGAAATCAGTCGTATAATGTAAGCACATTAACACAAGCAAAAAACAGTAAACATATTAAGATAAAAAGATCAGTGGCTGGGAAGGAGACTAAACACTAGTTCATTCAAAACTACGTTTTCAATCTCTCCCCGTACAGTGCCTTGGGACGAGAATAAAAACTAAAAACGTTTTATCCTTTCTCCCCGTACAGAGACTAGGGACGAGAGTAAAAAAACTGACTCGAGAACAACGTTACTCGCTTGGGACGAGAATAAAGATCGGAACGTTCTCTCTTCCTCTCTCTCTCTCTCTCTCTCTCTCTCTTGATTTCGCACCGAAGAGAAGAGCCCACTTAGCTTTCGTCAATAAACAGGTTATTTGACCAAAGGAAAAAACTTGAAGGTTTTTCAATTAACAAGTTCCTTTAAAATAGTATTTAAAACATTTAAGTTTGAAAGAAGAATGAACAAAACGTCAGAATCGATTTACTCTTTCTGCAAAGTGAAACCGTGATTCTCTCTCTCTCTCTATCGTAACGATAGAGCGCAAACTGCGTAGCATAAATAAACTAAACGTTAGTTCATCTTTGAAACAGTACGAAGACTATTCAAAGAAAATCTTTCATAAAATATTTACTAAAAAATATTTATTTAATAAGTTTTAAATCATTTGCTCTGTAAAAGTTATTTACGATTGAAAGGGCTCAACGTTGTTTAACTTCGGTTTCCAAGTTAGGACCGCCTACTCTCGGATTAGAGGAGGAATAGGAAAGGTCGCATATAAACAAAACATTAAAATTTATCTTGATGTTTATTATAAATGGAAAGCTAATCGAAGAGGCCTAATAAAGGCGGTTGAGATATAAAATATATAGTTAACAACAACAATTTATAACGTGATAAGATAATTGCTAAAAGCCTAAAACACACTTCCGTACTAAGGGAAGGGTCGGCCATTTAAAAGTCAAAGAAAACAATCCAAAGTCATCAAAAATTAAATCTATCCAAAAACGAGTTCAAGATTTAAGTTGAAGATAAAACACCTGCACTGCGAAAGCTCAAACCAAAAGGAAGTACTTCACCAAATATGTTGAGAAAACTCCAGGTTATACAGCGAGTATTGATACGTCTTGTCGTTAAGGCCGACAGAGAAAAAATTGGGTCTGTTTACATGTATATGCGGTATCTGGCCGATAGTTGGCGCTAGTGGGCACACCCGCAACCTTCATAGCGATCGCTCGCGAGTTTTTGTGTGTTTTTCTGTCGGGCCGCCGGAGGCTCAGCTATTATATATTCACCGGCTAAGTTAAATATTTAAAATTGTCTGTGCTAGGCTCTTATTCGTTGACCACGGCCTTAATGGCGTGCCCAATCGGGTCGGTGTCAATCTTGTTGATCTCTTTCAGCATTTGATGCGTATCTTCTCCAGACTCCTGGCGCATCCTTTGGCTGTGCTTCTAGCACCGGGTCTGTCACTACTGCAAACCGGAGAGAGCCCAGTGCTCTTTCCTGTTGGCATTTTTGAAATCCTCTTGTGTTGGATTAGTCTCCTGACAGATGCCTTTATTTCTTTCCTCTTCTTTAATAGAATGGAGAGATGGTGTGACTGCAAGTTCCCATGGATTCCTAACCATTGAAACTTGTGATCTTGAGAAAGGTGCGACTTCTAGCGATTGACCTTGAGACACAGGTGTTCCAGGAACTGGATCACCCTTCCTGCCGCTTGCAGACAAGTAGCCTTGGATGCTGCCCGCATCCGCCAATCGACCAATTATGCTACTACCTGTACTCCTTCGGAGCGTAGGTGCTGGACGATCGTGTCCGTTAGCATTGCGAATACCTTTGGGGCTATGTTCAGTCCAAAGGGCATGGCTGTGAAGACAAATTTTGTCTTCTGTAGCCTGAATCCTAGGTAAGAGGAGAGGGGGCGACTGACTGGTAGGTGCCATTAAGCAACTGCCAAGTCTATTGAGACTGTATACGTCCCTTTTGTTAGAAGGGTCCTTGTGTGTTGCATTGTAAGCATCCGGAACTTGTTATTCTCGATGAACTTGTTGAGTGAAGACAAGTCTAGAATGACACTGGGTTTGTCCGAGTCTTTCTTGGGAATGCAAAACAGCCTTCCTGCATTTAGATGGACTTAGCTTTCCTCATTACCTTCTTGATCAAGAGTTTTGAGGTATATTCTTCCAATATTGGGAAGTGTTGGAAGAATTTTTGGAGAGGTGAATTTTTGTTCCATTTCCAAACAAGTCCATTCGTAATTTGACTGTGGACCCAGGGATCGAAGGTCCAATGATCCCGAAAGTGGAAAAGTCTACCTCCTATCTAGAACCGCTCATTATTAGAGGTTTCTGAGGATATGTTTCCATGACCACGACCTCCTCCACCCTTGGGGGATTTCCGAAGGATCCTCTTTTGGGACCCTTACCTTTGTAGGACCGAAAAGTGGTTGAGTGCCTTTCAAAGCCTGGATTAAATACAGGTAACTGGCTACCAGCTGATGAGAGGTCTTCTGGAGGGTGGTTTACAGATGGACTACCATTTGAGGCACCGCGGTCATGGTCACGGTCGGAAATTGTGCAGTTCTAATGATGATTTCCTCTTTGAGGACATGTCCCACTTTTGGAGCAGGTTCCTACTCTCCGTGGTGACTTTGGTAATGACTTCTTGGACCACTTCCTGTGGGAAAGGGTCTAAGCCCCAGATACATGGTGAAATCAGTTTTCTGGAGCGTTATTAGAGTCCTGCACACATTTCTAAGCAGTTCTGATGAGACAAGGAGGCGGTAAGACTATCTTTCATCTTCTGTTTTGGTTTGCCAACTTTGGAAGGTTCCCATTAAACTGCTAGCCTGATATCTCCAGATCCAACCTCGAGACAGAGAAGGTTAGATGTACCACTTTCCACTTCTCCTCGCAGGTGGGCGTAGCTAGAGATAATGGTTTATATTTCTCTAGGATTGGGCAGGATTTTCCCTCTTCGACTGCTCTCATGACACAGTCTAGGGCTTAACCCGAAAGAGGGAAATTTCAGGAGGAAGGAGCAATGAAGGTTGGATGCTTCATGCTCAATGCTGAGACTTTGGAGTTAGTATATCCGGCCCCTTTTTGGGTCTTGGTAAGGATGGCTTGAGCCTTGTCATGTTCGAGGACAATGACTTCCCTCGGTATAGTCTCCTCACAGGATGTAGGTTCATCAAGCAGTCTCACATAGCAATCTGGGTACGCAGAAAGCTGGGCCAGAGTTGAAGCTCTTCAAGGGGATTAGACCCCAACTTCTAGGAGATATAAAGCTCCCCTGCAACATGGGCATGTGTTCCATCTACCTCCAGGGGTTGGTTCGGAGCAGTGAGGGAGGTCAGATATTTTAAGGGGCTTAGCGGAGCCCCTGGAAGAGCCAGGGCGTTTCCTTCCCTGTACCTCTCTCTCCATTTCTTTGAGATCTTGCTTATTCTCCTCTTGTTCCTTCCGGAGCAGTGTCAGTGTCTGATGGATCGACTCTAGGAGCGTTTCGCTCCTGCCGACCTGTCTAGCCTGTTGGGGAGTTGGGGCTGAAGAGGATGAGGGCATAAGTTGATATGCCGGCACAGTGAGCTGTGGACCTCAGTCACCTCATTATTTAGGGCCTTCTAGCAGTAGGTCCTGTCCGGTGTCAGTGGACACCTCTGACATCCTATCTTAGTGGATGTCTAAGCTTTGCAGTGTCTGTTGGTATCTGTGTCCACTGTCTGTTGGATAGAGGGATGCTGGACCTGTGCCTGAGGCACAAACGTATTCGATTGAGCCTTAGGGAACAGTAGGCACTACAAAGATTTGTTAGGTAGGTAAGGTCTCGGAGAGTTCTTCTGGAAGCCTCATACTCACCTTTGTTGGGTTTCCCTTGCTGTATCCCTTGACTCCGTAGTGTCAAGGATATCTTTTACAAAGCCGTCGGTCAGCAAGGTCAGAAAATTGGAGCGACCCTTCGGGTCCCAGAACCTCAGGGATCCAGATACAATGCAGCAGGGGCATAAAACCTGTACATCATAAGCCCACAAAAGTCCTTACTCTTGTGGTTGCAGAATACAATTGTACAGTTCGCCATTGGCTCCTCCTGTAAGGGAGAAAAAGGGTAAATGAGTACTAGATTGTTTATATCATTAATATAATATATGTTAAAAATATGGATCCCAGTTCCTCAAGGATTCGGGTACGATGCAGCAGGGGGCATGAGACCTGCACATCTTGTGGCCACTAAAGTCCCTCCTTTTGTGGTTGCAGAACATGACTGCACACTTCACCTTAGCTTCCTCCTGTAAGGAAAGAAAGAGTGAAATGAGTATGGGGTAATTTATCTCACTGATAAATATACACATGCATAAATAGTATGCTTTAATATTATTTATCATAGCTTAGGATAGTAAGCTAGAAAAGAAGTAGAAAAGACACATTTCTGTGTTTTCCCTCCAGGCAATTGCTGTGACCTACAATATTAATATTTTTATTTTCCTTATCAGGGAAATTACAGAGTGGAATAACTCTCATACGTAGAGCCGGAGTCAGTGGATACTAACACTAACTCCACCACTTGTAGAATATTAATACTGATGGGTAATCATTAGTGTTCCGATGATCTAGGATTCATCAGAATGTTGAAGGAATACTTCACCTCAACATTTTTTAAACCGGTCTCAGCAATGGACTGTGAAAGGATACACAGAGTATGTTGGAAATTCATACTACTGTATCAATATATACTGTAGTTTTCTAACTGCTGTATTGTTATACTGCAGGAATGCTGGCTACTGTATTGTCTTATACTGTAGTTTTACCGGTATGCTACTGGGTTAGGCTAGTACCTGACGGCACTAGCCAACAGAGAGAGAGAAAGAATGGAGAGAAGGACTACCGTATTATTGTAGTTTAGTACAATAATTAGGGTTGTAGGGATTACTGTCTCTACTGCCTTCTTTCCAGAATGAGGATTCAAATGGAAGGGGAGAGAATGCATTGATTCTAGCTTCCATCCAGCCACAATTTCTGTTGCCGGCTGTATTGCCGGTTACAGGGTTTGTGGATGGCAGTCCAAGGGAGGACTGAAGAATACTCAAAGTTGTAATGGGTTTCCCACCGGCAGCCGTCAGGGCCGGCTCAACCTTTCCCGGGGTTTAGCTTCCATTAGGGAGATGGTCGAAGCGGCAACCTAACCGCCTTTGTAGGAGCCCGGCCGGTAACCCAGTCAGCCCGGCAAGTGGGGTGATTGTAGAATACCGGCCACAGGAATCATGACGTCACTAGAGGACAGAAGGGGAAGGGAAAGGGTCTTATACTTTACAGAAAAAGGTGGCGGCAGGTATGCCTCCTACTTTTGGCTGTAAGTCAAGGAAATATGGTTTCCTATACCAGCGCCGTCTTGGGCCTATACCAGCGCCGTCTTGGGCGGCAGAGGAATAAGGATTCCCCAGGCTAAGACATTGCCGGATATAAGACATGTCTTTTAGTCTACAAGGAAGAAAGGTGGCGGCAATCATACCACCCACTTTCGGTTGTGGACTAGGGAAGCCGAACTTCCTATGCCGACAACGATGTAACCGGCAGGGGAATGACTATTCCCTCATCGGTACCGTTGTCGGCAACAAGACAGATTACCCTAGGTTACTGTCGTATTTCAAAGCAGGGATACTCGCCGGCATAGGAGATCGACAAAAAACACTATCCAAGTCAGGCCGGAGTACACCACTCGATGGCGATAATAGAAGATAGGGTTGTTGCCGGGGCTGGCGGCACTCAGGGGTAAGGAAGGGTTTAACCTCATTTCTCTAAAAGAGAAGCGTATCAAATCATACTAATAATTCTAAGAGATATTAATCTCCAACTGAATTAATAAAACGATACAAGAGGTTAAACAGAGAATAACGTTACTAAAGTAAACTAAAACGAGTTAGGTCAACCTAACCAGAGTCGGGATCTCGGCCCCTCTAGTACCACCGAGAGGCCCTATCGTCAACGATAGAAATGTTTTTAGGAAAGGGAAATATTGGAAGGAAGGGTTTATACTCATTTCTCTAAAAGAGAAGCGTATCGAATTATAATTTAAACAGGGGATACCGTTACTAAAGTCTACTAAAACGAGTTAGGTTAACCTAACCCGAGTCGGGATCTGGGCTACGCTAATACCACCAAAGCCCTATTGTAAACGATAGAAACGTTTAATAGGAAGAGGAAATATTACATGTGTAAAGCTTATCTTCATTAGTATAATTTTGCCTAACTAGCTAGAACTTCTTTATAGCTAATTACCGGGAACGTCGTACTACTAACTAAATAACGGATTTTGAGAGAAGCGAAAAATCTACTTTTGGGTGAGATAGCCATGTTGTCCTGATGGAAGGTTCCTAATAGTAGCTTCCAAGGATATATGAACTATAGTGATATTCCCAGAGAATTTACCTTTAGATCTCCAGAATTCTAACTCCTGGCGTGAATATCCTTAACATTCTCTTAAGGATATTGCATAAATCAGGGGACGTATATCTTGATACGACACATAGCGATCTTCACCCCGAATAGCGTTTTCGCTTCAAGGGGGAAGAGTAGCAATTTTGGAAGGGGAGCCGTTATCAAGGTTACCGTATTTCCCATACTACTATAGAGTATCAAGATGGCGCCATATCCAAGATGGCAGACATTCCTAGTAGCATTAAGCATGGTGCTACAGATATAGTAGTTTCGGGAGGGATTCTACGAAGACCTTTTCTATAGAAAAGGAGGGTGGGTCCATCAGGACGACATGGCTATCTCACCCAAAAATAGATTTTTCGCTTTGCTCAAAATCCGTTTTTTGGGCTCAAGCCATGTCGTCCTGATGGAAGTTTACCAGAGAATTACTAGTAAGTACTGTATCTGTGGATTTTCATTGGTGCCTTAACCTTGGGACAATTTTTCTATGGTCATCTGGACCATTGAGACAAATGACGTTACCGTTATCCGTCATTACCACTAATCATAGACAATGTTAGTGCTTCCTGCCCCCTACAGGGAAGAGTCATACTAGACGGTAGAAAAGGGGCCTCAAGGTTAGCATATATTGTATGAACAAACATAAGTATCCACCAGGTATACAAACGGTTTCACGGTTCGTATATATTGTTGGAACAATATCAGTGTCAACTATATTTATTGTTTGTAAACATACAATGATATGAGGTTTACTTAAATGAATAAGTCAAAGAACTCTGGAATCTTTAATGTGCAAATTGCCGGGCGAAATAGGACGCAATTACATTCTAATAGACATTTATTTCTAATAAATGACTAAATGGAATAACGAGTGAAACGAATGTAACGTTAAAAGAATTATACATGCAACGTATACAGAAATTAGTTTTCCTTCCTTGAAAGGGAGAAATGATGAGTGCCACTCTAAGACTGAAAAATTTTAATAAATTTTTCCTTTATAATTTCTGTAAATGTTGTATCCTATCATCACTGTACTACGTACACTAGGCACAAGTGTTATCTGTATAATTTTACACCTGAGGTTTTGAACAGACTTAGTGTCAACATGGTAACACTCACTTAAAAGATATCACATCGGAAGTGTCGACACCTTTTCCTTTTAATTGATAGTCCCGATCAATTAACTGTTCATCGCAGTACTCAGACGATAGGTTTTAATACACTACCTGCCACTACCACACAGTGCTTCAGTTCATGGACCTGCTTAGCATAGTGTTTGTAGAACACTCTGGATGATTTCCATCCAGTATATGAGCGAAGAAGCTCAAAGTCCATATACTGAAAAAAGTTCAGTGATGAAGCAGTTTTCCTCGGATCACGACCTGCGGGTGTACTGTCAGGATCTGCTCTGCGAATAAAGTAGGTGAGCTTCGCCCTCAGTTGTTTTAGGGATAAGTTTGATCCAGAGGTTTCTCATTTAAAAAGCTGTCCTCCTCTGAAGTCTGAAGTTCTATGAAGATAGACCTTTAGACACTCTACTGGACATAGAGAGACATCTTCCTTCAGAGGGCAGATTCTCCAGGGACCCCAAGAAAGGCTGGATCAGGAAAGAGATTCAGTTCTTCCACTTCTGTGAACTGAATGTGGCCCTCATTTCTTGATAGAGCTACTATTTCACTAACTCTAGCCCCTGAGGCTATAGCAAACAGAAAAATAACCTTCTGGGTTAGATCCTTGAGAGAACAATCTTCATTGTTCACAGATGAAGCATAATGAAGGACCTTGTCCAAAGACCATGAAATGGGCTTCGAAAGAGCTGCAGGCCTAAGTCTAGCGCATGCCTTCGGGATCTTGTTGAAGATTTCGTTCGTCAGGTCCACTTGAAAGGCGTATAGAAGAGGTCTAGTCAGGGCTGACTTGCACGTAGTTATCGTGTTGGCTGCCGGACCTTGTTTATGAAGGTGGATAAAGAAGGACAGCCAGAAGTCTACTGAAATTTCTTTCGGTCCTTTTACTTTAACAAAAGCAACCTATTTTTTCCAAGACGATTCATATTGTCTTCTAGTGAACTCAGACTTATATTCTTCTAAGAAATCTATACTGCCTTTTAAGATCCCAAATCTTTTCTTGACTGCTAGGGCTAGAAAATCATGAAATGAAGGTTTTTGGGTTCTCTGTGATGAAGCCAAGACAGTTGACTTCTGAACCCATTAAGATTGTGCTGGGTTCGGTACAAGATCCAGCCTCACCCTCAGTTCCATCATTAGAGGGAACCAGTTGCTCTTTGGCCACTTGGGGGCCACTGGAGCTGCCGTTCCCTAGAAGGATCTCGGCTTGTTGAGGACCTTCAGCAGGAGATTGGATGGAAGGAGCAGGAATTTCCGGGTCCATTCGTTCCAAACTAGGGACATGGCGTCCGTTATCTCCTCAAGAGGATCCTCGTATTGAGCTACATATCGAGGTGGTTTCCTGATGTCGCTCGTCACAAAGAGGTCGATCTGCCATTCTAGGATTTGTTCCAAGGTGGAAGAGAATGAGTCTGCGTCTGTGGACCATTCTGACTCTTATCGGCTTGAGCCTGAATAGAGCATCCGCTGTCACATTGCCGATCCTTTGTAAGTGAACTGCTGATAGGTTCCATTTCTCTAGACAAAGGATGGCTAATATCATATGGATTATATGGGACGATCTCGAGCCTTGTCGGTTCAGACATCTCACTATCACTTCGCTGTCCAAGATCAGCCTGATGAGGACTGATCTGCGAGGGGAGAGTTTTCCCAACGTCAAGAGGACTGCCATGGCTTCCAAAATGTTGATGAGAAAGACCTTGAACAGAGAAGACCAAGTCCCTTGGACTTTCCTTTGATGGGAGTGAACTCCCCAATCTTCCGTCAAGGCATCCATGTGGATGGTCATCGACAGCAGAGGTGGTTGCAAGGGCACGGTCCTCATTAGCCTCTTGGCCCTCAACCATGGGTTGAGAAGTGATCGAAGTAAGGCCGGTGTCGGTCTTCTTAGATCTCTTCAAGCGTTTGTTGCGTATCTTCTCCAGACTCCTGACGCATCTTTCAGCTGTGCTCTTAGCACTGGGTTTGATACTGCTGCGAACTGGAGAGAGCCCAGTGCTCTTTCCTGTTGCCGTCTTGAATTCCTGTCAGATTACAGTAGTCTCTTGACAGACCCTGCTATCTCCCTCCTCTTCCCTGAGGGAATGGAGAGACGATGTGACCTCAGGTTCCAATGGTTTTCCAGCCATTGAAACCCTTGAGCTGGAGAAAGTCGAGACTTCTTGGATACTCACAGGCAAGCCGTTTTGGATGCTGCCCGCACCAGCCAGTCGTCCAGTTATTCTGTTACCTGAACCGCTTCTAGGCGTAGTTGTTGCACGACTGCATCTGCAAGTTTCATGAAGAGACTTAGGGCTATGTTTAGTCCGAAGGGTATGTCTCTTAGAACATACTTTATCCTCTGTAACTTGAATCCTGGGTAGGAGGAGAGGGGACGACTGACTAGAAGGCGCCAATAGGCATCTGTCAGGTCTATCGAGACAGTGAACGCCTGTTTTTGTAACAGGGTCCTTATGTGTTGAAGGATTAACATCCTGAACTTGCTGTTTTTTATAAACTTGTTGAGTAGCAACAAGTACAGAATGACTCTGAGCTTTCTTGAGTCCTTCTTGGGAACACAAAACAGCCTTCCCTGGAATTAGATGGACTTTGCTTTCCTTATAACCTGTATGCTCAAGAGCTATAGGGAATATTCTTCTAATACGGGGTTGTAGTGTTGGAAGAATTGAGGAAATGATGGTGGAGACTTGTTCCGTTTCCATCCTAGTCCAATTTTGATTAGGCCGTGGGCCCAAGGATTGAAGGTCCAACGATCCTGAAATTGTTGGGGCCTCCCTCCTACCAGAAGCGTCTCCTTGCTTCAATTGAACGGAGGGTTTACCTCCTCGACCGCCTACTTGGGGCACGGCGGTCATAGTAACTATGGGATGTTGTTGAACAGGCCAAGAGGAAAGTCCAGACTTCATCTTCCTTTTAGGTTGGGGACCCACACCCGGGGAAGGCTTACTCTTTGAAGAGATTCACCACTTCTGGAGAAGGTTCCTATTCTGCGTGGTGGCTTTCTCGACTACCTCGTTGACTACTTTGTTCGGAAAGAGGTCTTTACCCCAGATGTTAGAAGATATCAGCTTCTTGGGTTCATGTTTTACTGCTGCAGCAGCAAACACAAACTCTCTATAGGCTCTCCTAGCCTTCATGAAAGCATACAGGTCCTTTACTAGGGTGGCCATATGCATTTTGGCCAGGACCATGAGCATGTCTGGGGTACTTCGTTGGCCTGCACACATCTCTATGCAGTTTTGTAGGGATAAAGAGGCTGCAAGTCTCTCCTTCATCTCTTGTTCCTTGCACAAGAGAAAGTTAGAAAGTTTAGGGAGATTCTCGCTAAACTGTCGTCCAGCGATGTCCGCGTCCAGTTTCCCTACTGAGAAGGTTAGGTGGACTTCTTTCCAATCCTTCTCTTCCATGGGCAAGGCTAACGACAAAGGCCTGCACTCCTCTAGTGCAGGGCATGGCTTGCCTCCCTCCACTGCCTTGGCAACAGATTTAAATGCCTTCAACATAAAGGGGAAGGCTATTGAAGCCGGAGCAAGAAAGGTGGGTATTTCTTGCTCAAGGCGGACAATTTCGACACCAAATAGCCCGTCTTTATCAGGCTACTTGACAAGAAAGCCTGTGCCTTATCGTGGTCGAAAACCATGACCTCCTTCGGTTCCGTCTCCTCTTTTGACATTGGTTCATGCTTCAGTTGAAGGAAGCAATCAGGGTAAGCATTAAAGCTTGGCCAAAACTGGATTTCGTCTAAGGGGATAGCTCCCATCTTCTCTGAAATGTAGAGTTTGCCGTTTAAAATTGGCATAAGCTCCGCATACCTCCAGGGATTAGTTTTGGAGCAGGTCGGGAGGTCTTGGCCTCTGGGTCCCTTGAATGAACCTTGGGAGGCAATAAGTGGAGCTTCACGGAGTTCACTCTTGAATTTCGCTTCCCTTGTTTTGCTTCGTTTGTGAATGTTCTCCATTAAATCCGTAAGATGGGCCAGCGCCTGGTTCATGTCCAATGGAGGGGTAGGAGCTGAAGACGTCAAGGGTAATGGCTCCAGGGCCGGCACAGACGGAAGGAATTCCGACACGACATCATCATCTTCCTCCGGAGGTAGAGTAGACTCCTCGGAATGATCCTTTAATAGATCCTTTTCAGTGTCCATAGACACTTCCGACATCCTTACCTTCTGGTGGATATCCATACTTTGCAACGCCTCCCTGACATCCGTCTTGATGGCAATCTGGGCGTAGGGAGGTCGAGTCGTGCTTGGGGCACAACCATTTCACTCCCCACTTTCGGGAACAGTAAGCTACGCATCCTATTGTTAGGTATGTATGGTCCCGGAGTTCTTCTGGAACCCTCATACCCACTTGCGTAGCTTTTTACGTGCCGTATCCCTAGACTTCACTGACTTGGGGTCATCAAAACCTTCGGTCACCAAGGTCCGGCAGATATTGCAGACTTGGGGGTCCCAATGTTGCAGGGATTCGGTAATAATGGTGTAGGGGCATGAGACCTGCAAGCTATATGACCATAAAAGTACTTACACTTATGATTGCAGAAGATCGCATCGCATCTTATCTGGGGTTCCTCCTGTAAAGAGAGGAAAATAAAATAAGTATATGATTATTTATCTCACATGATAAACAGATATGCAATTATTCATATTTTAATCATTATAGCTTAGGATAGTAATCTAGAAAGAAATAGGGAAAGACACATACTTGTGAATCCCTCCCAGCCAATTGCTGTAACCTCCACCAATATCAAAGATAAAGAGTTTCCTTTATCCTGGCAACTCGAAGGAGAAGGGTTTTAACCCCTAGGGATAGAAAAGTGTACACTGCCACTGACCCTTCTAATTATTTAATATTGTGGAGTAAGTATTAACTGATTCCCAATCAGAGTATTCAAGGAATTCTATTCTCTCAATATAGGTTCGGTCTCAGCAAAAGACTGTACAAGGGTATACAAGGTATGTTAGAAATTAACTTCTGTATAATAATACTATAGTTTTCTGTTTGCAGTATATACTGGCTACTGTATAATCATATACTGTAGTTCAGCTGGTGTGTTGCCAGCATGGCTAGCACCTGGCGGCACAGTCTAGAAATTAGAAAAGACACATAGTTGTGTATCCCACCCAGCCAATTGCTGTGACCTTCCCTTCCAATATTAAGACTATAGAGTTTCCTGATCAAGGAAACTCAAAGAAGAGGGTTCTAACCTTTAGGGATAGAGAAGTGTAATACCACTAATCTTTCTAAAATATTTAATATTGTAGGGTAAATTGTAAGGAATTCTATTCTTTCAATATAGGATTGGTCTCGGCAAAAGACTGGGCAAGGATACACAAGTTATGTTGGAAGTAACTACTGTATAATATATACAATAGTTTTCTATCTGCAGTATATACTCTACTGCAAATATACTGGCTACTGTATAATCATATACTGTAGTTCAGCCGGCATATTGCCGGCAGAGCTAGTCCCTGGCATCACAGTCTGGCCGGCATATAGCCGACTGGTTAGTACCTGGTGGCACTAGTACAGTCGGCATGCCGCTGATTGAGTACGTACCTGGCGGCACCGGCCTAGCCAGCATGTCGCCGGCTGGGTTAGCACATGGCGACACAGTCTGGCCAGCATGTCGCCTACCGAGTAAGTACCTGACGGCACCGGCCCAGCCGACATGCTACCGGCTGGGGTAGTACCTGACGGCAATAGCTGACAGAGAGAGAAAAAGCATGAAGTGAAAGGCTGCCTTATTAAAATGTATTTTTACACAAAATAAGGATGTGAGTATATAATCTTACTGCCTTCCTCCAGAAAGAAGGTTCAAATGGGAGGGGAGAATGCATCATTCAGGCTTCCATCCAGCCGCAAAGCCCGTTGCCGGCATTGCCGGTTAAAGGACTGTGGATGGCAGTCCAAGGGAGGACTGAAAAACCTTTAGCGGCAGAGGGGTCTCCCACCGGCAGTCGCCATAGCTGGCACAACCTTCCCGAATCCTCATGTCCGTAAGGTTAAGACATGAGTGGCTAAACAGCTGCTTATGTAGGATCCTGGCCGACCCCACAACCCACCCGGCAACCGGTGAGATTGCAGGACGACGGCCACAAGAAACGCGATAATAAGTCATCGCTAAAGGTCAGAGGGGGCAACGAAAAGGGTCCTGTATAAAGTGTGGAAGAAGGCGGCAAGCTTGCCGCCCCTACCACATAAGGAAGAAACTCTGTTTCAATATCAGCGCCATCCTAGGCGGCAGAAGAATATCTATTCTTCAGCCAAGGGTCTGCTGAAATGTTGTTAAGAGGCGGCGGGCCTCTCTACACAGGAGAAACATCGTTTCAGTGTCGGCTCCGTCCTAGGCGGCAGAAGAATGTCTATTCTTCAGCCTAGGGTCTGCCAACACAGGACTAGTCTTCTAGACCGCAGGGGAGAAGGTGGCAGCATCATACTACCGCTTAAGGTGCGGCCTAGGGAGGCTTAGCCTCCTATGCCGGCAGCTATGAGCCAGCAGGGGAGCGACAACTCAGCCTGTAGCTCTGCCGCTGGTAGAAAGACTGAATACTCTCAGCTTCTGTCGAAAACCAAAGCCGGGCACTCGCCGGTAAAGGTGGGAGACAGAAAACCCTAGCCTAGTCAAGCTGGAGTGAACTACTCTATGGCAAGACCAGAAAGGGTTGACGCTTGAGGCGGCACTCAGAGGGAAGGAGGGATTACCCTTAAATCTCCAAAGGAGACATGTATCGAGTTAAATAATTCTAGGAAATGTACTATCTCCTTTAGAATCAATAAAACGATACACGAGGGTAAACGGGGATAATGTCTGAAAGTATACTACATCACCTAGGATAGGTAGCTTAGGCAAGATGAGATCTCGGTTACCTAAATTGCCGAAACTCTAACGTATATGATCGACAAAAGGAAGAGGAAATCATGCATAAAATGATTATCTTCACTAGTATAATTGTGCCTAAATAGCTTTCATAAATTACTGATGCTATTACAACCGGGAAAACGTTCTGCTAACTAAATAACACAGGCATAATGAACGATAGCGCCCATGGTGCCTCCGGTGACAGGCTTAGCTCCTTAACACAAATAAATTACTCTAATTTTATTGTGAAGCAGGAGCTAAAAATTATACACTGTAAAGAATAAATACTCAACTTTCCAGAGGCGAAAGAAGCTGGAGATTGCATAATAATTCCTCACAAAATCGATCAAAAATGTTAGATCAACAGGGAACACCGTGCGAATTCGCTACAAAAATAAGAATAACCGCCATCTTGGATATGGCGCCATCTAGATACTCAATAGTAGTATGGGAGAAAGGGTAACCTTAACAACGGCTCCCCTTCTATTTTTGCCACTCTTCCCCCTCGAGGCGAAAAAGCTATTCGAGGTAAGATCGCTACGTGCCGTATCAAGATATACGTCCCCTGATTTATGCGATACCCTTAAGAGAAATTTTAAGGATATTCGCGCCAGGAGTTAGAATTCTGGAGACCTAAAGGTAAATTCTCTGGGAATATCAGTAGCAAATATCCCTTAGAAAGGTACTTATAGGAACATTCCATCAGGACGACATGGCTTGAGCCCAAAAATACAATTTTTTCCCTTTCAGGTGGAAACAAACATTTTCTATATTATGTTGAATCGTATGTTTCTCATTACATATTTAAACACATGTTACTTTATGTTTACATTTATTGTCAATAAATGTTTATCAATGTATATTTGGGTCTTATTTTGCCCTACATTTGACGAGGAATAAAAGTATACCAGAGTTTTGATATCCTAATTAGAATGCCATATATTGATGTCTGAACATCAGATATAGCTGATACTTTTATTCCTACACGAGATACAAACAATATCTAGTGCGGCTATGTTTCAATACGTTATACGAACAGTGAAACTCTTGTATAACTAATTGATACTATATTCCTACATGATATACAAATCGTGACTCCTGTATATTTAGTTGATGCTATGTTGTTCATACATTATATGCAAACATTCAGACTCCTTTCCTACGTCTAGTATGACTCTTCCCTGCAGGGGGCAGGAAGCACTAACATTGTCTATGATTAGTAGTAATGACATATAACGGTAACGTCATATGGCTCAATGGTCTGGATAACCATAGAAAAATTTGTCCCAAAGCTGAGGCACCTACAAAATCCACAAATACAGTATTTTCTTGTAATTCTCTGGTAAACTTCCATCAGGACGACATGGCTTGAGCCCAAAAAACGGATTTTGAGTGAAGCGAAAAATCTATTTTAGGGTGAGATAGCCATGTCGTCCTGATGGACCCGCCCTCCATTTCTATAGAAAAGGCCGTGGCAGGATCCCTCCCGAAATTACTATATCTGTAGCACCATGCTCAATGCTACAAGGAATATGCGCCATCTTGGATACAGCGCCATCTAAATACTCAATAGTAGTACGGGAGGAAGGGTAACCTCGATAACGGCTCCTCTTTTAATTTGCCACATTTTTCCCTTGAAGCGTAAACGCTATTCGAGGTGAAGATTTCTATGTGTCGTATCAAGATATACGTCCCCTGATTTATGCGATATCCTTAAGAGAAATTTTAAGGATATTCTCGCCAGGAGTTAGAATTCTGGAGACCTATGGTTAATTCTCTGGGAATATCACTGTAGCTAAATATCCTTTAGAAAGCTACTTAAAGGAACCTTCCATCAGGACGACATGGCTATCTCACCTAAAAATAGATTTTTTGCTTCGCTCAAAATCTGTTTTTTGGGCTCAGCCATGTCGTCCTGATGGAAAGTTCCTTTAGGCAGCTTTCTAAGGGATATTTAGCTACAGTGATATTCCCAGAGAATTAACCATAGGTCTCCAGAATTCTAACTCCTGGCGCGAGTATCTTTAATATAACTTTAAGGATATCGCATAATATCAGGGGACGTATTTCTTGATACGACACATGGCAATCTTCGCCCCGAATAGATTTTACTTTTTGAGGGGGAAGAGTGGCAAAATGAAGGAGAGCTGTTATCAAGGTACCCGGTGGATCCCCTCCCTGTACTACAACAGCGCCTTACTCCTTTCAACATAGCATTTAAGCATGGTGCTCTCCCACGTTTCTCTGGGTGTTACTGTTTTTAAGGAATATTATAATGCAATCTCCAGCATCTTCATCTTCTGGAAAGTTGATTATTTAATATTTTTTGTGTATAATTTTTAGCTCCCTTCTCACAGTTGTCACAATACAGTTGGTGTTGGCCCTTCAGCAGAATTTCGTGTGTCAACCGAGTGTGACCAATACGGAGACGACAAAGAGACATCTCCCATTTTCAGGGCATCATGTTATATCTCCAGGGAGATATGACATTTGTTACTTCTCTCATTTTATTGCCATTTAGACTATCCCAGTGCTGTTGCCCTCTATTGCAAAGAAATTTCTAGATGTTAGGTAGGAAATCATTACACGGAATGGAATACCTTCTTGGCAGCAACTCGGATGCAGCATTTTTCGCCAATGAATCTGCCCTCTCATTCCCACACACACCTACATGTGCTGGAACCCAACAAAATCGAACCATTATACCTCTCACTTCAATAATAAAAAGCCATTCTAAAATCTTTAAAACTAGAGGGTTACTAGAATTAAAAACTTCTAAAGCTTGAAGGACACTCCTTGCATCACTAAAAATGGTAAAATTACCCTCCTGTTCCAACGCTATTTTCTCAACAGAGGTTAGTATGCCATACAGTTCGGCAGTAAATATTGAAGCTATTAGAGGAAGTGCACCTCTACGATTAAAACCATTACTATGTACTCAAAATCCAATGCCAGCATCAGATTTGGAGCCATCAGTATATATGAAAGGCGATCCCCTATGTTCTACAACATGTTCCATAAAAAGAGACCTGGATTCTAAGTCAGTCATATTCTTCTTAACTGCAATAAAATATTTACAAAAAGATACCTCAGGTAATTTCCAAGGAGGCGTTGATGATACCTTAAATGGAAGCACCTTACTTCTAATTATATCAAGACTGTTTAATAATTGTTTCACTCGAAACCCATAAGGTTGAGGAGATTTTGGGTGCAACTCAAAATATGTTGAGTGTTTTACAAGGCTTGCAGTCTGAAAGGCTAAGGAATTAGGGAGTCTTTGCAATCTAAACCAATACCGAATAATAACAGACATTCAGTAAAGGTCTACAGGTAATTCTCCAGCATCAACAAGGAGACTTGGGATAGGTGAGGTTCTAAACGCTCCAGTGGACAATCTAATACCAGCATGATATACTGAACCCAATATCTTTAACTGACTTGGGGTGGGTGAGGAGTAAATTTCAAATCGATACTTTTAAAATTTTCAGAGCCTCGAGACATTTAGCTTTTAACGCTTTTAAGCGAGAAACCCATGTAAGCCTACTATCAAATATCAAACCTAAAAATTTAGCTTCACCTAAACATAGTATCCGTTGACCTTTAATGTATATATCCAGGTCTGGATGTACTCACCTGATATGACAAAAATGGACAATAGTAGTTTTACTTATCGAGAACTTAAATCCATTCATATCGCCCCACTGGATAAATTTGTCAATAGAGAGTTGTATTTTTCTCTCAACCATTGCCATTCTAGCTCCAGCAAAGGATATTGAGAGATCATCCCCAAATAATGTTGAGAAAATATCTCGGGGAATGACTGAGGATATCCCATTAATTGCTAGTTCAAACAGGGCTACACTCAGCACACTCACCTGAGGAACTCATTCCTATCACTTACTCTCTGATAGAGTTCCCCCCACTCTCACTTGAAAAACTCTATGCAAAAGAAATGACTGAATAAATAGTGGTAGTTCTCCTTTTAATCCTAATTCATGAATTTTTTTAAGTATACCATATCTCCATGTGGCATCATATGCCTTTTCAAGGTAAAAAAAAAAATGTCCCATGGTGCTGTTTGGAAGCAAAGGCTTCACAAATAGAGGACTCAAGTCGTATCAACATATCAGTTGTTGAGTGCATTTTTCTGAATCCACATTGAATCCCTGATAAAATACCCTTCTTTCCAGGGTACCACATCAACCTTGCATTGACCATCTTCTCCATGATTTTACATTAACAAGATGTCAATGCAATAGGCCGATAGTTTGCTGCTAAATAAACTTGTCCTTACCGGATTTTAAAAAGGCTAAAATAATGGCTAGTTCCCAAACACTTGGGTAACTATGATCACGCCATATTCTATTAATAACGCTTAAATAACTTTGTATTAAAATGTACATGTTTAACCATTGCATATGGAATTCCATCGGGTCCAGGGGCTGTATCGTTACAAGTAACGAGTGCGGAATGAAGTTCTCTTTCAGTAAAAGGAGAATTATATGATTCTTCCCTCCCTGTGGCAAAATTTAAAGTTTTCTTTTCTTCAATGCTCCTGTACTGGTGACCAGGAGCTGCTACACTCTTGCACGATACATTTGAAAAAATGGTCAGCCAGAGCATTGCTAACTTCATTTCCTTCAGTCACATACTGACCATTCACTTTCAACACTGGTGGTGGGTTTGGGGTAAATTTCCCTGCAATCTTTTTTATTTTCCTCCATACATAAGATGGTGGTGTTCTACTAATAATTGAAGAAACAAAAGCTACCCAAGAGTGGCATCTAGCTTCTTTCATGGCATCATCAAAACTGTTCAGCAATCCCCTCAATTTCACTTAGCTTACGAAATTTAACCCAGTCTGCCTTGTCAAGATTTCATCATGAAGATCTTTGTAAAGGCGGACCCTTGTTGGTGTTTATAATGACTGGTGCATGATCACTATTATGCCAATCATCTAATGTCCTACAATCAAAATCAAGAAGTCAATGCATGACAAGGTACCTGTCTGAACATGGAAGTTAAAACAGACTTTGACCAAAGTGAAAAATCTATTTTTGGGTGAGAAGGCCATGTCGTCCTGATGGAAGGGTTCCTTTAGGTAGCCTTCTAAGGGATATTTGCTACAGTGATACTCCCAGAGAATTAAACCGGTCTCCAGGATTCTAACTCCTGGCACGAGTATCCAATAAAGGGTATCGCATAATATCAGGGGACGTATTCTAGATACGACACATGGCAATCTTCACCTTAAATAGATTTAACTCTTCGATGTAAGGGGGAAGAATGGCAAAAGAAAGGGGTGCCGTTCTAGGTACACGGTGGACCTCCTTTCCCAGTACTACCGCGACGCCATTCCTTTTCTTGCCGTTAAGCAGAAATGGCCACAGATAAAGTAATTTTGGGAGGGGTCAGCAAAAGGGTGGGTCCATCAGGACGACATGGCCCTCTCACCCAAAAATAGATTTTTCACTTGGATCAAAATCAGTATTTTGGGCTCAGGCCATGTCGTCCTGATGGAAGTATACTAGAGAATTGTCTTGAAATTACTATTAGCTGTGGGTTTGTGTACGTGCCTTCCTCCTTAAGTAAATTTCCTTATCTGGTCTACTAGACCTATATATATATAATTCCAGAGATCTGTCATTTCCACGAAACCTGGAGCTGGTTTAGTGCTTCCTGCCCCCAGCAGGGAAAATGTTGATATTGACAATACGGATTCAAGGTTTGTATTTCCGTTGGAACAAAAACTGAAAACTTTGAAGCCTACCTTTTTTACTTACCTTGAAAATGTAAGTTTCATTCCTCCAGAAATCATTATTGTGATTTCAAGATATAAGCCCTATACAGGGATTTAATAAAACTCTAGTGTATTTTATTAGCTTATAACTGAGGGAGCAGTAATCAGATGCGAATACGTTTTAAGTATTTTATAATGCAACTAATTCATCAAATGTAGTTCCAATAGAGTACGAATCTGATCCAGCATTACAACACATCAAAATCCATATTTTCTCGTGCAGAAAAAAAATGGATTTTGAGCAAAGCTAAAAATCTATTTTTGAGTGATATCGCCATGTTGTCCTGATGGAAGGTTCCTTTAGGTAGCTTTCTAAGGGTTATTTGGCTACAGTGATACTCCCAGAGAATTGACCACACGTCTCCAGAATTCTAACTCCTGGCGCGAGTATCCAATAAAGGATATCGCATAATATCAGGGGACGTATTTCTTGATACGACACATTGCAATCTTCACCCCGTATAGAGTTTTCACCTTGAGGGGGAAGAGTGGCTAGTATGAAGGGGAGCCATTATCAAGGTTACCCGGTGGATCCCCTCCACGTACTACTATGGCGTAACTATTCCTTGTTGCATCTAAGCATGAATAGCCGCAGATAGAGTAGTTTCTGGTGGGGGACTTTTGTTACATAGTTGTATACTCCTTTTCAAAAGAGGGGAGGGTCCATCAGGATGACATGGCGATATCCCCAAAAATAGATTTTTCGCTTTGCTCAAAATCCATTTCTTGGGCTCAGCCATGTTGTCCTGATGGATGTAAACCAGAAAATTACTTGAAAGTACTATATCTGTGGATTTGTATAAGTGCCTTTACTTTGAATGAGTTTCCTAATGGTCTCCTAGACCTTTAGATATAACATTACCGTTATTTGTTATATCCACTAAGCTTGGAACTAGCTTAGGGCTTCCTACCCCCTGCAGGGAAAGTGTCAACTTCGACTACAAGGATTCAAAGTTTGTATCTCCATAGGGACGGACGGTAAATCTCAGAGATTACCTTTTATCCCTTGGAAATCTGTACTCTGATTTCAAGTTGGGCCCTTCTAGGGTTTAATTTAAACTCGAGTATACTTAATTCGTGTGTAACTGAGATAGTAGCAATAAACGGATTTTGAGCGAAGCGAAAAATCTATTTTTGGGTGAGATAGCCATGTCGTCCTGATGGAAGTTCCTTTAAAGTAGCTTCCTAGGGTATATTTGACTACAGTGATATTCCCAGAGAATTTTACCTTAAGGTATCCAGTATTCTAACTCCTGGCGCAAATATCCCTAACTTTTTCTTTTAGGGATATCGCATAATATCAGAGCACGTATTCTTGACATGACACATAGCTATCTTAACCCCAAATAGCGTTAACGCTTCAAGGGGGAAAGTGGCAAGAAAACGAAAGGGGAGCCATTATACAGACACCACTCCTTACTGTTTTGAGTCTATAGATGACGTCATCATCGCCGCCATCTTTATTACTTGTAGCGATAAGTGAGGTGCTACAGATACAGTACTTTCGAGAGGGATTATTCTAGCCCTTTCATGAAAAGGAGGGCAGGTCCATCAGGACGACATGGCTATCTCACCCAAAAATAGTTTTCCATTTTTTGGACTCAGGCCATGTCGTCCTGATGGAAGTTTACCAGAGCATTAATGTATCTGTGGATTTTCTATTTGTGGCTTATCCCCAAGACAGAATTTCCCTGGTTACTTAAACCTAGAGACATATGCTGTTACCGTTATACAGCATCTCATCTAATCATAAACCATGTTAGTGCTTCCTGCCCCCTACAGGGAAGAGTCATGCCAGACTCTAGAAAAAGTCTCGAGGATTGCCATATTCCATATGAACAACCAAGCAACAAACAGTTATACAGGTCTCAACGTATACCTTCTCAATCAGAGTTTGCATTTGAAACGAACACATGTATTTATGAACTACCGACACCTCCCTAGACATGCAGAAATAGCTGTATACTGAGACAGACAGGTTTGTATCCATATAGGAACAACTAATTGTATAAGTCAGCATCACATTCAAAGCATACTAAACCAGTCGTATGCAGAGACTGTTCAGTAACTATCTGTGTAAAACCAGATATATACACACATAAGAAGGTTTGTTTAAGTGTTGGAACTAATATTAACAAATGTTCTCTTAATATGCAAAATAAAAAGGGTGATCAATTAAATGCTCAACACAAATTTTATTTATATGAATTTAGGGCGAATAAGACGCAAAATTCAATTAAAATTTTATTGACAATCAATAAAATATGTACAGTGAACCCTCGCTACTTCGCGGTTCGACCATCGCGGATTCACCACTTCGCGGATTTTTTCCATAACCCATATATATATACAGTAACATATATACATATATATGTATGCATGTATTTATGTATATATGTATGTATGTATATATGTAGGTATGTATATGTGTATATATATATATATATATATATATATATATATATATATATATATATATATATATATATATATATATATATATATATATATATATATATATATATATATATATATATATATATATATATATACACACACACACATATATATATATATATATATATATATATATATATATATATATATATATATATATATATATACATATATATATATATATATATATATATATATATATATATATCTAAAGTAGGAAGATGTGATGTAGTTCTAAGGGAATAGTATGGGAAATATGTCTGGGTAATAAGCAAAGCTCTACCTCCAGTTTGTTTCTTCATTATGATCAGAGATAAATATAAACAAAACATTGGTTGCCATTTTTTAACGTGCTTTTTAGCATGTTTAGGAAACGCATGATATAAAATTGCTTTTAATATTTGTGCCTGTTTTAGTTTAGGGTACTGTAGTACATGCATTAAGTGTTCTGTACATTAAAGGGTAGTTTGTTAACAGTACTACGTACAAGGGAAGGTTTTAAAAGTCTGAATATACATGTTGAATAAATAGGTAAATATGGTGTCACTACTTCGCGGATTTTCACCTATCGCGGCCGCGTCTGGAACCTATTTACCGCGATAAACGAGGGTTCACTGTAAATCAATATGCATTTTATAGTACAATATAAAATGTTTGTGAAATAATTTAAGCATATAGAAGTAATATCAGAAATACTTGTTTCACTTGAAAAGAAACACTTTAATTGCCACTTAAAAAAATGTTATTTTGATAATAAAATAAATTTTTGAACATACTTACCCGGTGATTATAATAGCTGCAACTCTGTTGCTCGACAGAAAAACTCTAAGGAAAAATTCGCCAGCGATCGCTACACAGGTAGGGGGTGTACTCAACAGCGCCATCTGTCGTCCAGATACCCAGTACTCATTGTAAACAAAGAACTCAATTTTCTCCTCGGTCCACTGCGTCTCTATTGGGGAGGAAGGGAGGGTCCTTTAATTTATAATCACCGGGTAAGTATATTCAAAAATTTATTTTATTATCAAAATAACATTTTTCAATATTTAACTTAGCCGGTGATTATAATAGCTGATTCACACCCAGGGGGGTGGGTAGAGACCAGCAAAATATGTTTACATCATATGAGCTAAGAATTTTTATTTCATTTTAGAAGTTATCAAAATAACAAAAACAAAATAAATAGGTACCTGGTAAGGAAGTCGACTTGAACAATTACTCTGCCTTTTTAAGTACGTCTACCTTACGGAGCCTCGCGATCCTCTTAGGATGCTGAGCGACCCCTAGGATCTGAAGTATCAAGGGTTGCAACCCATACAACAGGACCTCATCAAAACCTCTAATCTAGGCGCTTCTCAAGAAATGACTTTGACCACCCGCCAAATCAACCAGGATGCGAAAGGCTTCTTAGCCTTCCGGACAACCCAAAAACAACAATAAAAACATTTCAAGAGAAAGATTAAAAAGGTTATGGAATTAGGGAATTGTAGTGGTTGAGCCCTCACCCACTACTGCACTCGCTGCTACGAATGGTCCCAGAGTGTAGCAGTTCTCGTAAAGAGACTGGACATCCTTAAGATAAAAAGACGCGAACACTGACTTGCTTCTCCAATAGGTTGCGTCCATTATACTTCGCAGAGATCTATTTTGTTTGAAGGCCACGGAAGTTGCGACAGCTCTAACTTCGTGTGTCCTTACCTTCAGCAAAGCTTGGTCTTCCTCATTCAGATGGGAATGAGCTTCTCGTATTAACAGTCTGATAAAATAGGATAAAGCATTCTTTGACACAGGCAAAGATGGTTTCTTAACTGAACACCATAAAGCTTCAGACGGGCCTCGTAAAGGTTTAGTTCGTTTTAAATAGAACTTAAGAGCTCTTACAGGGCATAAGACTCTTTCTAGTTCATTTCCAACCATATACGATAAGCTTGGAATATCGAACGATTTTGGCCAAGGTCGAGAAGGCAGCTCGTTTTTGGCTAGAAAACCAAGTTGTAGAGAACATGTAGCCGTTTCAGATGAGAATCCGATGTTCTTGCTGAAGGCATGAATCTCACTGACTCTTTTAGCTGTGGCTAAGCATACCAGGAAAAGAGTCTTTAAGGTGAGATCTTTCAGGGAGGCTGATTGTAGCGGCTCGAACCTGTCTGACATAAGGAATCTTAGTACCACGTCTAAATTCCAACCAGGTGTAACCAAACGACGCTCCTTCGTGGTCTCAAAAGACTTAAGGAGGTCCTGTAGATCTTTATTGTTGGAAAGATCTAAGCCTCTGTGACGGAAGACTGATGCCAACATGCTTCTGTAACCCTTGATAGTGGGAGCTGAAAGAGATCGTTCTTTCCTCAGATATAAGAGGAAGTCAGCTATTTGAGTTACAGAGGTACTGGTCGAGGATACGGATACTGCTTGCACCAGTTTCGGAAGATTTCCCACTTCGATTGGTAGACTCTAAGGGTGGATGTTCTCCTTGCTCTAGCAATCGCTCTGGCTGCCTCCTTCGAAAAGCCTCTAGCTCTCGAGAGTCTTTCGATAGTCTGAAGGCAGTCAGACGAAGAGCGTGGAGGCCTTGGTGTACCTTCTTTATGTGTGGCTGACGTAGAAGGTCCACCCTTAGGGGAAGTGTTCTGGGAACGTCTACTAGCCATCGAAGTACCTCGGTGAACCATTCTCTCGCGGGCCAGAGGGGAGCAACTAGCGTCAACCTTCTCCCTTCGTGAGAGGCGAACTTCTGCAGTACCTTGTTGACAATCTTGAACGGAGGGAATGCATATAGATCTAGATGTGACCAATCTAGGAGAAAGGCATCTATATGAACTGCTGCTGGGTCTGGGATTGGTGAGCAAAATATTGGGAGTCTCTTGGTCATCGAGGTTGCGAAGAGATCTATGGTTGGCTGGCCCCAGGTGGCCCAAAGTCTTTTGCATACATCATTGTGGAGGGTCCATTCTGTTGGAATTATTTGTCCCTTCCGACTGAGACAATCTGCCATGACATTCAAGTTGCCTTGGATGAACCTCGTTACTAGTGATATGTTTAGACCTTTTGACCAGGTGAGGAGGTCCCTTGCGATCTTGTACAACGTCAGAGAGTAGGTCCCTCCTTGCTTGGAGATGTACGCCAAAGCCGTGGTGTTGTCCGAGTTCACCTCCACCACTTTGCCTTGAAGGAGAGACCTGAAGCTTTTCAAGGCCAGATGTACTGCCAGTAGCTCCTTGCAGTTGATATGCATTGTCCTTTGACTCGAGTTCCATATTCCCGAGCATTCCCGACCGTCTAATGTCGCACCCCAGCCTACGTCCGATGCGTCCGAGAAGAGAACGTGGTTGGGAGTCTGAACAGCCAGGGGAAGACCCTCTCTTAGGTTGATATTGTCCTTTCACCAAGTCAGACAAGACTATCTTTTCGGAAACCGGGATCGAGACCGCTTCTAGCGTCTTGTCCTTTTTCCAGTGAAAAGCTAGATGGTATTGAAGAGGACGGAGGTGTAGTCTTCCTAGTGACACAAATTGTTCCACGGATGACAGCGTCCCTACCAGACTCATCCACAGCCTGACTGAGCAGCGTTCCTTCTTCAGCATCTTCTGGATGGATAGCAGGGTTTGATCTATTCTGGGGGCTGATCGTCTTGTTGTTCAGCAACGTCCTCATCAGAGGGTTCCTCATCCGAAAACTGATGAGGAAACGGCAACGGAGTGGGCAACGTCTGGCTCGCTGAGTCCGGTCGCACTGGTGCATGCGTGACGGAGCCGGACGCAATATCATGGAACTGCTGCACAGTCTGTGAACTGTCAACAACCATGGGTGCGCGAGGAAGCACAGCGTCAACCCAAGACTGTCTAGACCGTCTGGGTTGTGCAGTCAACACCCTACCGGGTTGCTGAGGTTGACGCACTGCGTCAAAACAAGTCACCTCTGCTGGTTGTTGAACGTCTTGAACGTCAACAACCACCTCCGAGCGTCGCTTAACGTCAACGTGCGGCTGGCAACCCACACTGGGTCGCATCGGTGGAGGAACCACCTCAACTGGCAGACACGAGTAGGTTACCTCAGCGTCAACAGGGCGCACAACCGACCGGTTGGAAGGTTGTTGGCCAGAAGGTTCGGTAGCAACCTTCTCCGCATTAAAGTCCTCTATCAAGGACGCAAGCTTGGACTGCATGTCTTGCAGCAAAGCCCATTTAGGGTCTACGGGAGCAGGTGTGGCAACAGACGGGGTTAGCGACTGAGGCGGGTACCATTTACCATCCCTGAAAGCCTTATTATGCGTGACATAATTGTACAGCAAAACTTCAAAGGCTCGAAAACAGCTGTGAAGTTGACCTGTAAACAACTTGGAGCGTCTCCTGGCCAGGCGCCAGGGAGAGTCTACGAGAATTGAGAAGTCTATCTGGGCAGAGGCATGAACTCCCAAGTCGAGAACTTCTCTCGTGTCATATCAGACTCTCTCTCTATAAACCAGTTTAAAAGAAGGGAAAGCAAAGGCTGTATCCCCCAAACTCCTCCTGGTGAAAAACCAGTCGCCTAGCCAACGTAAAACTCTCTAGGAGAGCGAGAGAGCACTAGCTTAAAAACAACGGCTTCGAAGTAGCTAGGCCTAGTGTAAGCTCTGACGTTTAGGCGAACGAGGAGCAGCAGTTACAAAAAGATCCGGACAAAGATCCTTAAAAAAATCATCATGATTTAATTAAAGTCCATAGGAGGCTAAGCAGCTTTAGGCTCCTCTCCATCTGACAGAGTCCTCAAGGGAATATCAGCAGGAGGGGGAACAGCAACTTCCTCATCTACAGGAACCTTGTCCGATAAAAGCTGAGTCTCAAGCAAGGGAGAGACCTACCGTGGTGGCAATGCTTTACAAGCAGAGTCCACACTCACTGGTGCATTAGTAGCGGACCAGAACGCAACGTCATGTAACTGCTTGACAGTCTGTGAACTGTCAACAACTGAACTGTCAACCACAACAGGTGCGTGAGGACGCACAGCGTCCACTCGAGACTGCTTTGACTGCCTAGACTGAGCAGTCAAAACAACTCTAGAATGCGGAGGTTGAAGCACAGCGTCAAAACAAGTCAACTCCGATTGTTAGTGAACGTCTTGAACGTCAACAGGAGCATCAGCAAGTGGCCTAACGTCCAAATGCGGCTGAAAAACCACACGAGACCGCATCGAGTGTGGTTCTAAACAACCTGACTGACGTGACTAAGCTACGCCAACGTCAACAGAAAGCACAAAGGAACGTTAGGTTGGCTGAAAGCCAGGATATCGATGAGATAAACGGCTAGACTCAACGGACTAATCGGCAGAATAGTCTTCCATAAGGGAGGCAAGCATATACTGCATGTTTTGCCATACAACCCCTTAAGGATCAACGGAAATGGTTGTGGTAATAGACGAGGGTAACGTCTGTGACCACAACACTTTGCCTACAAAAAAAAAAACTCTCGGAGTCTGTGTTACGCTTTTGTTAGGCGGCGAGCAGTTATCCGATGACTGCATAGGGTCAGAGCTGTCCTAATGGTTGTAACCAGGACGCTGGACCTGTCCTGAAAGGACTGACTTTCGCTTAAGGGCTTCGAAACCTTGTGACAGGTTTCTTATGCGAAAAGCCTACGGATGGCGAGAAAAACAACGTCTCTCTCGTCTTATGGTAGGGGAGATCTTGGTAAGATACACCCGATACCATAGAGGGAAAACGTCTGTTCGTTGGTCAAGGCCTCTCGAACCCATAAGTCGTTTGACATTACTTCTCCCCTGGGCTTGGGAGCATGTAAGAGGTCCTGGACTAGGTGAACGACAGGCACGAACAGACGAACCCTCGGACGCAACACTGTAACACTTTGCGCCTCGGACGCAACACTGTAACACTTTGCGCATATCACTTTATCACTTCGATTTTCTGTTTTGCACTTATTTCTACCTGAAACACGCAATTCTACCCTTCATTAAAAGGTAGTAATTGCGAAATCAGTCGTATAATGCAAGCTCATAATACCAGCAAAAAACAGAAAACATATTTTAAGATAAAAAAAAAATCAGTGGCTGGGAAAGAGACTAAACACTAGTTCATATAACTACGTTTTCAATCTCTCACCGCACATAGCCTGGGGACGAGAATAAAAACCTAAAAACGTTTTATCCTTCCTCCCCGTACAGCGACTAGGGACGTGAGTAACACGAGAACAACGTTACCCGCTTGAACGGAACGTTTTCTCTCCTCTCTCTCCCTCCGTCTCTATCTCTCTCTCTCTTTCTCTCTTGATTTCGCACCTAAGAGAAGAGCCCAATTATATATCGTCAAAAAAACATGTTATTTGACTAAAGGAAAAAACTGAAAGGTTTTTCAAATAAAAAGTTCCTTTAAATTAGAATTTAAAACATTTAAGCTAAGAAAGAATGAACAAAACATCAGAATCGATTTACTCTTACTGCAAAGTGAAACCGTGATACACTCTCTCTCTATCGTAACGATAGAGCGCATGTTGAACGTCCTGAACGTCAACAACTGCGTAGCATAAAAAAACTAAACGTTAGTTCATCTTTGAAAACAGTACGAAGACTATCAAAGAAATTCTTTCATAAAATATTACATTTAAAAAGTTTTAAATCCTTAGCTCTTTAAAAGCTAATTACGATATAAAGGGCTCAACGTTGATTAACTTCGGTTTCCAAGTTAGGACCGCCTACTCTCAGGAAAGGTCTATATAAACAAAGCATTAAAATTTATTTTTATATGTTTATAATAAATGGAAAGTTAATCGAAGAGGCCTAATAAAGGCGGAGAGATATAAAATATATAGAGGAAAATCTATAACGTGATAAGATAATTACTAAAAGCCTAAACACACTTCCGTCTAAGGGAAGGGTCGGCCATTTAAAAGTGAAAGAAAGTCCATACTCTCTTTGTCACCCTAATTAAATCTATCCAAAACGAGTTCAAGATTTAAGATGAAGATAAAACACCTGCATAGCGAAAGCTCAAAATTAGAATAGTGTACTTCACCAAATAGTTGTGAAAACAAATCCAGTTAGCAACAGCGAATTAGTAGGTCTTGCCGGTAGCACGACAGAGAGAAAATTGAGTTCTTTGTTTACAATGAGTACTGGGTATCTGGACGACAGATGGCGCTGTTGAGTACACCCCCTACCTGTGTAGCGATCGCTGGCGAATTTTTCCTTAGAGTTTTTCTGTCGAGCAACAGAGTTGCCGCTATTATAATCACCGGCTAAGTTAAATATTGAAAAAGGGAAAATTCAGTAAAATTTTCTATTCAATTTCTGTCATTACTGTCTGTATACACTTGTGTAAAGTACACATGGCACATGTGTTATTCTTTTATGCTTCTTTCACCTTTTATATTTGGAACAGTTCACAATGTCACCATGGTGACATTTACTCTAACATGTTGCACCGTAATAGGACAACATGTACACCCTTCACATAACAGTCCCAATTAATTCACCGTTCCTCGCAGTATTAAGCGGCAGGTTTTAGTACACTACCTGCAGCCACCACAAACCTTTTGATCTCTTGCACTTGCTTCGCATAGTGTTTGAAAAACACTCTGGATGACTTCCATCCAGTATACGAGCCAAGACTTTTGAAATCCATATTTTGGAAAAAATTCAGAGATGAAGCAATCTTTCTCGGATCGTGACCTAAGGGTGTACTGTCCGGATCCGCTCTGCGAATGAACTAGGTGATCTTCGCCCTTAATTGTTTCAGAGACAAATTTGAACCTAAAGTTTCTCCTTTAAAGAGCTGTCCTCCCCCAAAAGTCTGAAGCTCTACAAAGATAGACATTTAGGCACTCCACTGGACATAGAGAATCTTCCTTCAGAGGGCAGATGCTTCAGGGACCCCACCTTTTGGTGGGTAGCTCGTTTTTAGCGAAAAACGTTGGATCAGGAAAAAGATTCAGTTCTCTCCTTTCTGTGAACTGAATAGGGCCCTCATCTCTTGAAAGGGCCACTATTTTGCTAACTCTCGCCCCTGAGGCTAGTGCAAATAGGAATATAACTATTTGGGTCAAATCTTTCAGCGAGGTGATAATGAGATGTCTGAATCGTCAAGGTTCGAGATCACCCCAAATCAACTAAGTGATGTTGGCCATCCTCCATATGGTGGAAAAGAAGAGATGGCACTTAGCAGCAGTTTACCTCCAAGGGTTCCGCAATGTGACGGCGGACGCTCTATTCAGGTTAATACCGATAGAGTCAGAATGGTCCCTAGACACAGGATCATTCTCCTTCATCTTACGTCAAGTCCCAGAACTGCAGATCGACCTCTTCGCGACGAACGACGACAAGAAACTACCTCGCTATGTAGCCCCATACGAGGACCCTCTAGCAAAAGCAGTAGCAGTGGACGCGATGTCCCTCGATTGGAACAGATGGTCCAGGATTTACCTATTCCCTCCATCCAACCTTCTGTTGAAAGTCCTCAACAAGCTGAGGTCCTTTCAGGGAACAACAGCTATAGTAGCTCACAAGTGGCCCAACAGCATCTGGTTCCCTCTGGTATTGGAGCTGCGGCTGAAGCTGGTCCTGATGCCAGACCCAGTTCTGACTTAACAAGTGCAGAAGTCGACTGTCTTCGCTTCATCACAGAAATCCCGAAACCTTCATCTCATGATTTTCTCTCCTTAGCAGTTAAGAAAAGATTCGGGATTTCGAGAGACGGTATAAACTTTTTAGAAGAATATAAGTACAAATCTACCAGAAGACAATATGAGTCGTCTTGGAAGAAATGGGTTGAATTTGTCAAGGCAAGGAAACCAAAAGAAATCTCAACAGATTTCTGTTTATCCTTCTTTATTCATCTTCATGAACAAGGTTTAGCAGCTAACACGATATCTACGTGTAAATCTGCCTTGACTAGACCCCTATTGTATGCCTTCCAGATAGACTTTTCTAATGAAATCTTTAACAAGATCCCTAAGGCCTGTGCTAGACTTAGGCCTTCGGCACCTCCAAGGCCCATTTCGTGGTCCTTGGATAAGGTTCTTCACTTGGCTTCAACATTGAACAATGAAGACTGCTCGCTGAAAGATTTGACCCAAAAAGTTATACTGTATTCCTATTTGCACTAGCCTCAGGGGCGAGAGTTAGCGAAATAGTGGCCCTTTCGAGAGATGAGGGCCATATTCAGTTCACAGAAAGAAGAGAACTGAATCTTTTTCCTGATCCAACGTTTCTCGCTAAAAACGAGCTACCCCCACTGGTGGACATGAAGGGGGACTGCCAATCCTAGCGTTTGTGGCCTCGGCTGCTCCCTCTAGGATTCTTTCCTCCCTGGTGGACTTCTTGCCTTTCTTGTCCTTGACAGGAAAGGGTTTAGACACCGTTGTCTTCGCTGTAGTTGCCGGTTTCGTGTTCTTGGTAGGACGCGATTGCTGGGTTGCTGGAGGTTTATAGGGCTTTGATGTTAAAGCCCTATGTAGAAGAGAGTCCTGGTTGGACTTCCTCCACCTCTCAGCCGCCTGCTCCACGTCCTTAGGCTCGAACAAGTTCTTACCCAATATTGAAGAATGTCTGAGCCTACTGATGTCGGCACTTGGGACCTTTTGGTGGAATCTCTCAGACACCACATCTCGATGTTTCAAGATGGTATTAGCCCACAAGTTTGAGACTTGGTGGGCTAGAAACTCGATTGTACGAGTGCCTGAGAGTAAAAAGGTCTCCAAGGCCTTCCTGGTACAGGTACTCTCTTTGGACAAGTCCAAAGACCCTAGCCAGATGTCCAGCCACGAAGTTACCTGCATGGCACACTTCGCCACCTTCTCCTGGCCAAGGATCTCCATTGCCAAGAACGAGGCATGCCGGTTGGAGAGTCTCTCTACAGGGACTCCCCTGGTAAGCTCTTCCAAAGAGTGGTGTAGGGGAAGAGCTAAACAAGTCTCCTCCATGATTTCAAAGTACCTCCTCTGATGGACACGAGGAGCCGGGAGGAGTTTGTTACCGGCGCTGGATCGGCTGGAGGAGGCAAGCTCGGAGAGCTGGCCTTCGACCTTGTCTCTGGTACTATTAACCCCTTGAGACCAGTGCAAAGCCGCGCTGGCCCTCAAGGGTTTTTGAGTACCGAAGACTCGGTCCAAGACCGTGTCCTTGCCCTCACGAGGGGGAATCTCTAGATCCGCAAACCCATTGAGATTCCTCATAAGGGTCAGAAGCTGCCAGAACGCATGCTCTGATTCCTGCAGCTCACCTCCTGAACGGCTAGCAGCGAAGTCTCCCGTCCCCAAAGGCTCTTCTTGGGAGGACTCGTGGACGTTCTCTGAGGGCTTGGCTGACTCCGGTCTAATCCTTGAGGATGACTTAGGCAAAGTCTTAGAGTCCTTCGACTCCCTCCTAGGAGGGATGCAGGACTCCAACAGTGATAGTGGGAGGCTCTTCTCAACCCCTACCCGAGAAGACTTCTCGACAAGAGGTGAGGTTTCCCCCATTGGTGCGATGGGGGAACGCCCCACTTCGCATGACTCCCCTGAGGACGGGAAATCTTCGTCCGAATGGGAGGGACAGAAAGTCTGGGGAGGTGAGAAGGCCTTCCTCAAAGACTTCCGAGAAGTCAGCTTCGCCCTTGGAGAAGTTACTACGTCAGATACTCCTCTCTTCCTCTTCAGGGGAGAAGAAGCTGTCAATGATTTGTGGCCCAGATCAGAGAAGACAAGCTTACAAGCCTGCATGACTGCTCTGACGAGGGACCCAAACCAAGGCTGGTGACTGACAGCTGCGCTGTCAGTGATTCCCTCTGGAAGGAAGGGGATCGTTTTGTACCAACCGTGTGTCACACGATCGTACATAAATTATTTTGTATATATTATGCTTGTATCTGTGCTCTTCCCTCACAGAATAAACATGTCTGTGTTTTTCCTCTCTAACATTGTCTGTTTCTCAAACATGAAAATTCCTATTGCCTTGAGGTTTTGTATATAAAGGAGAGTGTTCTTTAATAAAGTTACTCAGTTGATTGCATCCTGCCTTTGAGTCATAACCTTTCTCTCAGCCGTCACATTGGTGACCCCGGAAGTCGACTCGCTCCCACCGCCTTCCACCCCCACCCCCCTCGCCCCTCCATCGTTGGTACTATGGCGGACTCTACGGAAGTTGGCGCTGCGGCTGCCCCATTGAAACTTTAGTCATTCGCCAGCAGAGAGGTGTTTGCTTGGTTTCAGCGCGCAGAAGTTCAGTTTCGCATCAACGGCGTGACTCGCTCAACCACCAAAGCAGATTATGTTCTCGCGGCGATACCCGAGGACACCTTCCCAGAAATATCCGACTGGCTTTGTGAACAAGGAGACACCCCAATAGCATATGATGCCCTCAAAACATACCTTCTGCAGCAGTACTCGCCGTCGCCAGCCGCCCGTATAGCAAAGCTTTTTCAGCTTTCTCAACAACAGTTGGGGGACCAAAGGGCTTCGCTTGCCCTCAGGGAAATGACCAGTATCGCTCGCTTTCAACCTGCCGCAGACGGCTCTCCTCGTGAGGTGAACCTACTTCGTGCCCTTTGGATACGCCGTTTACCAGGACCTATATGCGCTGCCATACCCGATGTCGATAGTTTACCCATAAAGGACTTGATGACCAAAGCCGACGCCCTTATGGACAGCCACTTCAAGACCTCCATCAACCCCTCCACCCCTGACGAAGAGGAT
The DNA here is from genome assembly GCF_036898095.1 of Palaemon carinicauda. Taxonomy (NCBI): domain Eukaryota; kingdom Metazoa; phylum Arthropoda; class Malacostraca; order Decapoda; family Palaemonidae; genus Palaemon; species Palaemon carinicauda. The sequence goes on from NC_090749.1 coordinate 2,602,182, forward strand.
GCCTATTCAACATCAACCGAAGCTGACATGAATGCCGTAGGACATACACGCCTACCCCGTGACGTGCCGAAGCGGCGACAAAGCCACCCACCAACCACCAATCGCTCGCGCCCCAACAAACGACTTCTACAGCCACTTACTACCTCCAATCCGCCGCAGTTTTGCTACTACCACTTCAGATTCGGGGCAACCGCGAAGAAATGTGCCGAGGATTGTCAGTGGCCAAAAAACGTGTAAGTAGGCCATCGCTCGTGGCGGTGGCCTCCCGTGTTTCTAATCTTTTCTTTTTACATGATGCAGGAACGGGCGTGCGATTTTTGGTAGACACAGGTGCTTGTCGTTCTCTTTTACCAAGGAAACTCTTCAAGACACGACGTAGTCTGTCTACATCTGCCGACGTCCGCTTGGTAGCTGCCAATGGATCTGCGATACCCACCTACGGTTACGAGAACCTCACATTATCGTTCGGAAACGGTAAATTCAATTGGAAGTTTCTCGTTGCTGACGTCACAATGCCAATCCTCGGTGCGGATTTCCTCTCTCATTTCCACCTTCTGGTCGATGTCGCCCACCGGCGATTGGTCAACGCAGACTCGTACTTGTCGACACCTCTTCAACCCGCCCCTCTAACCTCGCTCTCCACATCAGCGCACCCACGGATGACTACGCACACCTCCTCACGTCGTACCTGTAAGTTTTCCTTCCAGAACTTCGCCAAACGCCCACAGTTCCTACCAAGCACGGTACTTATCACCATATCAAGACGACGGGACCCCCAGTCTTCGCAAAATTCAGACGTCTGGCACCGGAACGATTGGCAGCCACCAAACAGACGTTTGCTGAAATGGAGGAAATGGGCCTTTGCCAAAAGGCCTCCAGCCCATGGTCGTCACCCTTACACATCGTTCTGAAGAAAGACGGCTCCCTCCGTCCGTGCGGGGATTACAGGCGCCTGAACATGCAAACGCTCGATCTCCTGAAGGGGTATTATCAGGTGCCTATGAACCCAGAAGACATCCCCAAGACTGCCATCACCACTCCGTTTGGTACATACACCTTCAATTACTCCTGTTTTGGCCTTCGTAATGCTGGGGCCACGTTTCAACGTCTCATGGATGGCATCTTAGTGGACCTCCCTTTCTGTGTATGTTATCTGGACGACATACTTGTGTTCTCCTCCTCAAAAGAGGAACATCTCCGTCACCTGCGCATCGTGCTCGACCGCCTGCAACAAAACGGCCTTGTACTCCGGTACGACAAGTGTACCTTTGGCGCCAACGAAGTGTCGTTCTTAGGGCACCGCATCACTCCTGAAGGAGTCCATCCCCTCCCTGAGAAGGTAGCAGCCATTCAGAGCTTCCCCGCGCCCTCGACCGTCAAAGCTCTGCAGGAGTTCTTGGGCATGATCAACTATTACCACTGTTTTCTGCCAGCCATTGCCGCCACCCTTGTTCCCCTCTACGCCTCCCTCAAGGGCAAGCCAAAAGACCTGAAGTGGGGTCCCCTTCAAGAAGCAGCCTTCTGCAATGCAAAGAAGGCCCTATCAACTGCTGCGCCTCTCACTTTTCCTATCCCACACGCCCCTCTCCTTCTCTCCACCGATGCAAGCTACGTCGCTATTGGTGCAGTACTCGAGCAGGTGGTCAACGGCTCGCCCCGCCCATTAACCTTCTTCAGCAGAAAACTGTCCGAGGCAGAATCGGGCTATTCTACCTTCGATCGAGAATTGCTGGCGGTGCACTTGGCTGTCCGTCACTTTCGTCATTTCTTAGAAGGTACACCCTTCGTCATTCGCACAGACCACATGCCTCTGGTGCACGCCTTTACTCGACAGTCTAATGCCTGGTCCGCCCGGCAACGCCGACATCTCTCCACCGTGGCTGAATATAATTGCACCCTTCAATACGTCCCTGGGAAAATGAATCCCGTTGCCGATGCCCTGTCAAGAAACACTTTGGCTGCCGTTCAACTGGGATTGGATTACAACACCCTGGTTGAAGCCCAATGGCAGGATCTAGAATATCAAGCATGTAGGACATCCTGCACGTCCCTACGTTGGGAAGACTTCCCCCTCGAAGACTCAAACACCACCCTCCTTTGTGACGTCAGTACTGGCAGACCACGACCTTGGATTCCTGCTCCCATGCGCCGACAGGTGTTTGATTTCATTCACGGCCTTTCACATCCCTCGTGCCGTTCTACTGCACAGCTGCTGAAGGCAAAGTTTTATTTGGCACGGCATTTCTAAGGATGCTAAGGATTGGGTCCACGCCTATACTTCTTGCCAAACTTCCAAAGTACATCGACACATGGATTCAGGAGTGGGCACCTTTCCTCAACCTCAGCGTCGTTTCGCACACATTCACGTGACGTTGTAGGCCCTCTACCCACATCACAAGGACATCGTTACCTGTTTACCGTCATCGACCGCTCCACCCATTGGCCTGAAGCCATTCCCATGGAAACTGCAACGTCCGCCTCATGTACATCTGCCTTACTCTCTGAATGGATTGCAAGATTTGATATCCCTGAGCATATTACTTCTGACAGGAGAACCACTTTCACCTCTAAATTGTGGACATCATTAGCGAATCTCTTGGGCATCACCCTACATCAGACAACGGCCTACAACCCCGCTGCCAATGGAATGGTTGAACGTTTTCATCGCACCCTCAAAGCAGCTTTGATGTCCCGCTGCAAGGATTGCAACTGGTTTACTCAGCTTCCCTGAGTCCTCCTGGGACTAAGGACCACTCCTTAAGATGCCCTCAACGTCTCGGCAGCTGAAATGGTGTATGGCGACCCGTTGATCATCCCTGCCGAATTTTTTCCTTCTACAACCTCCTCCGATGATCTCCAGCGCATACGTCACATCGTGGGAAAATTTCCTCCATGCCACCAGACTTACAAGCCCCCAGCGAAGCATCACATACCAACAGACTTGCACTCTGCAATGCACGTCTTCCTGCGGAACGACACTACCAAGCCACCGCTAATGCCCCCTTACACCGGCCCTTTCCTTGTGATCCGACGCAATCCGAAAGCATTCCTACTAAACATTCGTGGCAAAGAAGACTGGGTCTCCATTGATCGTCTAAAATCTGCTTATCTACTGCCAGATGACCCGCCTACAGTTCGCCTCTCTAGATCAGGGCGCCCTATTTAACATGTACAGTATGTCATTTTTAGGGGGGGAGCCATGTACCAACCGTGTGTCACACGATCGTACATAAATTATTTTGCATATATTATGCTTGTATCTGCGCTCTTCCCTCGCACTAAAAAGAACCAGAATAAACATGTCTGCGTTTTTCCTCTCTAACATTGTCTGTCTCTCGAACATGAAAATTCCTGTTGCCTTGAGGTTTTGTATATAAAGGAGAGTGTTCTTTAATAAAGTTACTCAGTTAATTGCATTCTCCCTTTGAGTCATAACCTTTCTCTCAGCCGTCACAGTTTGATCCCTAAGAGGAGTTACCAAAGGAGAGTTTGCCTGAAAAGAAGAGGGAGAAAAGTCCCTGGACCTATCCGGAATCCTACCTCCCTCCGGCGAGCGCACTGCTCTGCGCTTGCAGGGGGTAGGAACGCGACGATGATGACCTGGCTGCACGTTGTCCTGCAGCCTCACAAGTGGGATCGCGCTGGGAATCGCGCGATGGAATTTGCCCTGGGTCACGCGCGGGAACATGTTGGCGCGCGCGCTGGCGAATGTTGGTGCGCACGAGGGCGATGGCAAGGGCACGCGTGGGCGCCCGGGCGAGCGATGGCGCGCAGGGGCGCGGGTTAGCGATGGTGCGCAGGGGCGCGGGTGAGCGATGGCGCGCAGGGGTGCGGGATGGAGATGGCAGAGGGTGCGCAGGAGGCTGGATGAGCGCTCGCGCGCGTGAAGGCAATTGTTGGCGCGCGGGCGAGCAGGGTCCTGCCGAAGAGCCCGTGAGGGCGATAACGTTGGGCGCGCGCGGGCAGGAGATATATCTCTTGCGCGTGGGTGCGCATGAGAGCACACATCTGGCTGTTGTGGTGGGCGCGCAGGGCGCGTATGTGCAGTCTCGTGGGCGCGCGTTGGAGGCTGCACGCAGGTGAAGAATGGAGCGTAGGCGGGGTCCGATGGCACGTTGGTGAGCACTGGCGAGCCGGGGAAGAGATTACCTTCCCCATTGCGCCCAGATCAGAAGATCGTGAGCGCGCAGGAGATCGTTGGCGCTCAGGCGACCGCTGGCGCCTAGGTGAGCGTTGGAGACTGCACGCAGGTGAAGAATGGAGCGTAGGCGGGGTCCGATGGTGCGTTTGCGATCGATGGCGCGTTGGTGAGCACTGGCGAGCCGGGGAAGAGATTACCTTCCTCATTGCGCCCAGATCAAAGATCGTGAGCGCGCAGGCGAGCGCTGGCGCGTAGGTGAGCGCTGGCATGCAGGAGACCGCAGGCGCGTATCAGGATGAGGGCACGCAGTAGCATGCTGGCGAACAGGAGAGTGCTGGCGCGCTATAACAGGAACATCTGCAGGCGAGCGCTTGCGCGCAAGTGATCATTGGCGCACACGGGAGACCTGGCGCGTTATAACAGGAACATCTACAGGTGCGCACGGGCGCGCTATAACAGGAACATCTACAGGTGCGCACGGGCGCGCTATAACAGGAACATCTACAGGTGCGCACGGGCGCGCTATAACAGGAACATCTGCAGGTGCGCGCTGGAGCGCAGGTGATCGTTGGCGCGCAGGGGATACCTGGAGCGTAAAGGATTTATGTACAAATTTGAGCGAAAGCCCTTTTTGGGCTCAGGCCATGTCGTCCTGATGGAAGTTCCTTCATAGTAGCTTCCTTGGTTATATTTGACTACAGTGATATATCCCAGAGAATTTTACTAAAGGTATCCTAACTCCTGGAGCGAGTATCCCTTATATATTTTGAAAGGGATATCGCATAATATCAGAGGACGTATTCTTGATACATCGCATAGCTATCTACACCCCTAATAGCGTTTATGCTTCAAGAGGGGAAAGTGGCAAGAATTATAGGAGAGCCGTTATTAAGGCAACACTCCTACTGTACTGTAATTGGGCGCCAGCCCACCTCTGCGCGGCGCCATCTAGTCATTCTTTCTATTGTAGCGCCTTAGACCAGTGTTTATCACGTGTTATCTCTCACTATTTTGGTTTGTTTTGCTGCGATGATGTCTTCCCCAGCCTCATATGCCTCTGGAAAGTTAAGTATTATCTTTGAATTGTATAAATGTAAGCTCTTGCCAGTTTTTTCCTCGAATTAAGATCGTAATTAACGTAACAAGATCTTTTGCCAACCGGATGGCGTCATGGACGCGGTCGTTCTTTGCATGCACATTTGGTTAGCCAGAACCACTTTCCCGGCATTTATCGCTTTTATAACTTTTAGCTATTTAGCAAATTAGCTAGGGATTTTTATATTATGCCCTTGTTGTCGTGGATTTGGCTGAATTATGACCGAGCCCCACGAGTGCTAGGCTTCCTAGCCTAGGCACCTGCACACTTCATGCATGATATAACCTTCCTGGTAAAGTTTTATTGAAGCTCAGGCCATATTTTATACAATTAAGATATTACTGCATAAAAATATTCCTCTTCCAAGATAGTATACGAGAGAGTTTCGGTGACCGATTCTCAATGCGCCTAAGCTACCAGCCTAGGGGCTTTAGTATACTTTCATACAATTCCCCAATTACTCTTGTATCATCTTTTAAGTGGAGACTGACACCTCCTTTACCTTTTAAGTCGATACCATAGTGGAGACTGACACCTCCTTTACCTTTTAAGTCGATACCAATCTCCTTGCGAGATTTAAGAGCAATTCCTCTTCCCTCTGACTAGCCTAGGCTAACTCCGGTTGGCTTTGCCTTGAACTGTGTTCTGGCAAATCTTTACCGGGGTGTTCCCGTTTCTTTCGCTCAACCACTGAGTCGGTTTTGAGCCTAGAACGGAACATCAGAGTAGAATGTCTGTCATTGACAACCGTCCATCTTGGTGAAATGATTTCCCAAGTAAGGTTAGGTTGCCTATGCCATACCCTGGAGGCGTTATATGATAATTCCTCCTTTCTATGGCCTAGCAGACAGTCCTGTACCGGCAGGTCCTAGGCAGAATTGAATTCTTCCCTTGCCTAGGGCCTCCGGCACTTGATTCTGGTCCCCCCTTAAGACTAACCCAACCTGGGGAATTGAATTCCCCGGCCATTAAGGTTGTCTTTACTACGGATCAGAATCTCTTAGGTTAGGTAGTGCCTTCTAGGTGTTACCTCACCTACAGGACCCTTGCCCCTCCCCAGCTGTCCTTTGGTGTTGGCCTAGCCTTCCTGGCCATCATTCTACAATCGACCCTATGGGTAGTTGGTGGAATTGGCTTGAGGTTCCCTGTCAGCCGGCTGCCGGCAGGGATCCTCCTCCTTCTTTAGAGTGTTCTTCAGTCCTCCCTTGGACTGCCTTCCATGACCCTACTACCATAAGAATGGGCTATGGTTCGATGGAAGACCGAATATATTCCCCCTACCATATGAACCCTCATTCCGGATGAAGGTCTGCAAGGCTGAGCCTTTGCTTTCCCCCCATTCACGCTTTTTCTTTATCTTTCATCAACCCTGGGTCGACTGCCGGCAGCCATATCGGACGACTGTCCACCGTCAGTTTGCAAAATAGTTCGGCCATCCGCCGCTATGTGGCGCCACCAAACCATTCTTCCGTAGCTTTGTAAGTATTTTTACAGATACAGTACCATAGGGAGGGATTAAGATCCTTTAACCAAAGGAGGTGGGTCCATCAGGACGGCATGGCTCTTTCACCCAAAAATAGATTTTTCACTACGCTCAAAATCCGTTTTTTGGGCTTAGGCCATGTCGTGCTGAAGGAAGTTTACCAGAGCATTAATGTATCTGTGGATTTAATTGTACCGTTATCTCGAGTTGACTATTTCCTAATTGGACATAAAGACCAAAGACACTTGATGTTACCGCAATACATCAATCAACTGAGCATGTCACATGCCAGATCTTCCTGCCCCCTACAGGGAAAGTCTGTATAGACTAGGAAAAAACCCGAGGATTGTGAGTTCAAGGAACAATTTAGCAAGCAGAAGTATATTGTGTCATTTATACGTAAAGTGTAGTTTGTACCAGGTGCTGAATAGAGTACTGTACCTCCCAGGTCTGGATCAGTCAGACAAGTTTATGTTCGCGTAGGAATCATAATACAGTAAACAAACATAGTACAACCAAACCTACCTGTTCGCATGACAAGGGAGCTTGTCCCTCAAGATCCAAAAGAGGATCAAGGATGCTCTGAATATAATAAAAAAACCTTAAGGCGAAAGAGACGCAAAGATTCCTTCCATAGTTTATTTACAAGAAACACAGGAGTTATGATTCAATCATATATTTATGCTAGACATAGACATAAAAAGCATAATGGTAATAACAAAATAAATAGGTTTCGCCTGCAAGAGAAACATTGCCACTCTATGAAAATAGGAAATTTCATTATGTATGTTATTACTAAAAACATTACGCATAAATATGCTGGCACTCATGTCAAATATTATGCTTAAGTTCACTTAACTGAGTAAGACAGTTTATAATGTCCATATCAACACTCAATATCATGATATACCAAAAGTCTATCATGTACACCCTTCACTAACGGTCCCAATTAGGGCACTGTCCTTCGCAGTAATCAAACTACAGGCTTTATTACACTGCCCGCAGCCACCACATGAAGCTTTATTTCTTGCAGTTGCTTCGCATAGTGCTTGAAAAATACTCTGGAAGACTTCCAACCAGTATAAGCACACAGATTATCAAACGACATAGTTTGGAAAAAGTTTAGAGACGAGGCAACCTTTCTCGGATCATGACCTGCGGGTGTACTATCAGGATCCGCACTGCGAATAAAGTAAGTGATTTTCGCCCTTATCTGTTTCAAAGATAATGTCGAACCAGAAGTCTCTCCCCCAAAAAGCTGGCCTCCCTTAAAGTCTGAAGTTCTACGAAGATAGACCTTTAGGCATTCCACTGGACAGAGGGATGCTTCTTCCTTCAGAGGGCAGATTCTCCAGGGGCCCCATCTTTTAGTGGGTAGCTCATTCTTGGCGAGAAACGTCGGATCCGGAAAGAGATTCAGTTCACCGTTCGGTGTAAACTGTATATGGCCGTCATCCCTCGAGAGGGCCACTATTTCACTAACTCTGGCTCCTGAGGCTAGCGCGAATAAAAATATCACTTTCTGAGTCAAGTCTTTCAACGAGCAATCTTCATTGTTCCAGGTCGAAGCCAGATGAAGCACCTTATCCAAGGACCATGAAATAGGCCTGGGAGAGGCTGCAGGCCGAAGTTTAGCACCGACTTTCGGAATCTTATTGAAGATTTCATTAGAAAAGTCCACTTGGAAGGCATAAAGAATCGGTCTAGCCAAGGCAGATTTGCACGTCGTGATCGTATTAGCCGCTAGTCCTTGTCCGTGAAGATGGATGAAGAAGGACAAGCAGAAATCCGTAGAAATCTCTTGAGGTTTCTTCGCCTTAACAAAGGCCACCCATTTCTTCCCGGAAGATTCGTATTGTCTTCTTGTTGACTTTGACTTGTACTCTTCTAAGAAATTAATACTGTCTGCCGAAATCCCGAACCTTTTCTTGACCGCTAAGGTGAGAAAATCATGAGAGGAAGGTTCTAGGTTTTCTCTGATGACGTGTAGACAGTCGATTTCTGTACTAGCTGAGTCAGAACTGGTTCCGGCAACGGGATCAGCTTCAGGCGTAGTTCTGTTATCAACGGAAACCAGACACTGCCTGGCCACTTGTGGGCCAATATAGCTGCCCTTCCCCGAAAGGATCTCAATTTGTCAAGGGCTTTCAACAATAGGTTGGTTGGTGGGAACAGGTAAATCCTGGACCAACTGTTCCAATCCAGGGACATTGCGTCCGTTGCTTCCGCTAGAGGATCCTCGTACGGGGCTACGTACAGGGCCAACTTCTTGTTGTCGCTCGTTGCGAAGAGATCTACTTGCAATCCTGGGACTTTGCTCAATATGAACGAGAATGATCCTGCGTCTAGGAACCATTCGATCTCTATCGGGTTGAACCTGGATAGAGCGTCCGCTGTCACATTGCAGAATCCTTAAAGGTGGACTGCTGATAAGTGCCATCTCATCTTCTTGGACAGATGAAAGATTGCTAGTATCACATGATTTAACTGAGGCGATCTCGAACCTTGTCAATTTATGCAACTCAAAACCACTTCGCTGTCTAGAACCAGACGAATGTGGATTGAGCGGCAAAGTTTCAGTTTCTTCAGGGAAAGAAACACTGCCATGGCTTCCAGGTAATTGATGTGGAAGGACTTGAAGAGAGGGGACCAAGTTCCCTGTACCTTTCGATGATGAGAATGATCCCCCATCCTTCCTTCGAGGCATCCGTGTGGACGGTGACTACAGGAGGGGGTGGTTGCAAGGGTACTTTTCTTCTTCACTTCCGACCATGGCTTGAGAATTGATCGTAGACAACTTGGTAGTGGTCTTTGTAGATCTCTTCGATCGTTGTAAGCGAATTTTCTCCAGATCCCTAATGCATCTTTTAATTGTGCTCTCAAAAGTGGGTCCGTCAAAAAGGCAAACTGGAGAGACCCCAACACTCTCTCCTGTTGTCTTCTTGATATTCTTCGAGATTGAAGAAGACTTTTGACGGCCCCTGCTATCTCCTTTCTCTTTGCCATCTGCAACGAGAGGCAATGTGACTGTAAGACCCAGTGAATTCCCAACCACTGGAACTTTTGAGCTGGAGACAGCAGAGACTTCTTCGAGTTTATCTTGAACCCTAGATACTCTAGGAACTGGATCACTTTTATGGAGGCTTGCACGCATTCTTCCTTGGATGCTGCCCACACCAGCCAGTCGTCCAGGTAGGCCATTACCTGAACACACTTGAGGCGTAGTTGTCGAGTAACTGCGTTCGCAAGCTTTGTGAATATTCTCGATGCGATGATCAAACCGAAGGGCATGGCTCTGAAGACATATCTTCTTCTCTGGAGCTTGAACCCTAGGTAGGGGAAAACCTGACGGTTGATTGGTACATGCCAGTACGCATCCGTCATGTCAAGAAGGCAACAGGAGAGTGTGTTGTGGTCTCTCCAGTTCGCCTCAGTGACAGACCCAATATTGAGAGCTCAATCAAAAGATGCATTAGGAGTTTGGAGGAAATATGCATCAAACGCTCAAAGAGATCTAAAAAGACTGATACCAAATCGTCTGCGATCCCTCCTCAAGCCATGGTCGGAGGCCAAGTATCTAAAGAAAAAGGTATCTTTACAACCGCCTCCACCATCAGTCACCATTCACATAGATGCCTCGAAGGAAGGGTGGGGAGGCCATTCTCACCATTGGAAAGTCCAAGGAACCTGGTCTTCCCTCTTCAAAACCTTCCACATCAACCTTCTGGAAGCCATGGCAGTTTTTATTTCACTGAAAAACTGAAACTTCGCTGCTCAATCCACATCCGACTGGTATTAGACAGCAAGGTTGTAATGAGATGCCTAAATCGACAGGGCTCGAGATCGTCTCAAATCAATCAAATAATATTGGCCATCCTCCGGTTAGTGAAGAAGAAGAGATGGCACTTGTCAACAGTTCACCTTCAAGGGTTCCGCAATGTGACGGCGGACGCTCTATCCAGGTTCAACCCGATAGAGTCAGAATGGTCCCTAGACGCAAGATCATTCTCCTTCATCTTACGCAAAGTCCCCGGATTGCAAGCAGACCTCTTCGCAACGAGCGACAACAAGAAGCTACCCCGGTATGTAGCCCCGTACGAGGATCCTCCTGTGGAAGCAACGGATGCAATGTCCCTAGATTGGAACAGATGGTCCAAGATCTACCTGTTCCCTGCAACCAACCTTCTGTTGAAAGTCCTCAACAAACTGAGATCCTTTCACGGAACGGCAGCAATAGTGGCCCACAAGTGGCCCAACAGCGTCTGGTTCCCCCTGATAACGGAACTACGCCTGAAGCTGATCCCGTTGCTGGATCCAGTTCTGACTCAACAAGTGCAGAAATCGACTGTCTCAGCTTCATCACAGAAAACCCGGAACCTTCATCTCATGGTTTTCTCACCTTAGCAGTCAAGAAAAGGTTTGGGATTTCAAAGGACAGTATTAACTTCTTAGAAGAATACAAGTCAAAGTCAACGAGAAGACAATACGAGTCTTCCTAGAAAAAATGGGTCACCTTTGTCAAGGCAAAGAAACCAAAGGCGATTACTATGGATTTCTGTTTATCCTTCTTCATCCATCTCCATGAGAAAAAGGTTAGCAGCCAATATGATTGCTACGTGCAAATCTGCCCTAACCAGACCCCTGCTGTACGCCTTCCAGGTAGATTTCTCCAACGAAATCTTCAACAAGATTCCAAAAGCCTGTGCTAAACTTCGGCCCGCAGCCCCTCCAAAGCCCATTTCATGGTCCTTGGATAAGATTCTTCACTTAGCATCAACCTTGAACAACGAAGATTGGTCTCTAAAAGACTTGACTCAAAAGGTGATATTCTTATTTGCACTAGCCTCAGGAGCCAGAGTTAGCGAAATAGTGGCCCTCTCGAGGGATGATGGCCACATTCAGTTCACAGACTGCGGAGAACTGTACCTTTTTCCGGACCCTACATTTCTCGCCAAGAACGAGCAGCCCACTAAGAGGTGGGGTCCCTGGAGAATCTGCCCTCTGAAGGAAGAAGCATCCCTATGCCCAGTGGAATGCCTAAAGGTCTATCTTCGTAAAACTTCAGACTTTAAGGGAGGTCAGCTTTTCAAGGGAGAAACATCAGGTTCGACATTATCCTTGAAACAACTAAGGGCGACGATCACCTATTTCATTCGCAGAGCGGATCCAGACAGTACACCCGCAGGTCATGATCTGAGAAAAGTTGCTTCGTCTCTAAATTTCTTTCAAACTATGTCGTTTGAAAGTCTTCGCACGTACACTGGATGGAAGTCATCCAGGGTCTTCTTCAAGCACTACGCGAAACAACTACAGGAGATCAAATATTTTGTGGTGGCAGCAGGTAGTGTACTAAAACCTGCCGCTTGATCTCTGCGAAGAACAGTGCACAATTTGGGACTTTTAGTGAAGGGTGTACATGATAGACTCTTCTGGTGTATCATGTTGAGTGATGTGTCTAGTGCATGACACCATAGACTGTTCTAATTACACGGGTTACATTAAGCATAATAGACTGACACATGTGCCATGCATATTCGTATGCAAGTGTTCCTTGTAACAACAGAATCCAAAGTGAAATATTCCATATTTCCCATAGAGTGGCTTGCGTTTCCTTTTAAGATGAAAATTTATAAAATTTTTCTGTTATTACTAATTATGCTTTTACACAGATATTTTCAGCGAAAAATGTGATTGATTGTAAATGTTACAACCATGATTTCTATATTCTATTGTAATAAACAATAGTAGGAATCTTTGCGTCTCATTTCGCCCCAATTATGCTAAACCATTCAATAAAGGGTGTCAGAGCATCTTTTTATCCTCTTAAATTTGGAAAAATATTCGGAACTAATGTTATTACTGTTCCAAGCAAACATTCTTCAGATAATTTGTTATGCTTTAAGTTCAGTCACTAGTACTGACTGATTGTACTAACTTGTTTACCTCATTGAATTAAGGTTTCCTACACGAATGTAAACCTGTCTATCTGTCTCTATGAACAAACAGACTTGGGAGGTATCTGTAACCTATACAGATCAATTCAAACTATGCTTTATGGATATGAGGACACTAATATACAAACTTGTTTGCTAGATTGTTCCTTGAACTCACAATCCTCGGGTTTTTTCCTAAAGTCTACCCAGACTCTTTCCTGTAGGGGGCAGGAAGCACTGACATTTGATATGATCAGTTGAATGATGTTTTTTAACGGTAACATCAAGTGTCTCTAAGTCCAGAGGACCAAAAGGAAAATTTATCTCGAGATGAACGGCAATATTGAAAATTCACAGATACATTAATGCTCTGGTAAACTTCCATCAGGACAACATGGCCTGAGCCCAAAAAACAGATTTTGAGCGAAGCAAAAAATGACAAATTCGGATATACTTTGTATTTTTCCTAACCATACAAACCTTAGCTATTTACATGGGGTATTACTTTCGGAGTAGCTGAAATGGCGAGCCATTAGATTTTTAACGAGGGTTAACTACCCCTTCGCTAATTAGCGAGGGGGTAGGGGAGGGGTAGCCAGCTACCCTTCCCCCCTCACACACCGGTGAACTGATTCACTTCGCTTAGAGGTAGGACTTCACAGGGAACAGGGCTGGCGGGCAAGTATGTGTAAATAGCTAAGGTTTGTATGGTTAGGAAAAATACAAATTATCTCTGAATTTGTCATTTGTTCCGTAACCAAAATACAAACCACGCTATTTACATGGGGTGACTTAACCCTTAGGTAGGGTGGTAAGTCCCAGCCTTACTGGCTTTGGCTTTGCCCGGGGACTCAGAATCCGAGTGTGTAGCACTCGAGATAAGGAGTCCCTGCACCTCGCAAGTTCCTTGCTCCGCAAGGAACGTGCGGCCTACATAAGCTTGTGTGTGAAGGAATGAAGTGTGACTCGTCCTAGGATGTCGACCTGAAGTCTTTTAGATGGAATTCTAGGCTAGGACGTTCCCAATACCACCTCATCAGGGTATGGGGGACGCGACAGTATTATCTAATACTAGGAACACAAGGAAGCATGGTTTACCTGCAGTGGTTTGAGGTCAGCTCTGCAGAGAACCCAGGATGCCGCTTTCCCCAAGAGAGGGGAGGATGAAGAAAAGAGTAAGGCCCAGGCATACATTTTCATTCATGAAGACTAAAACCGGGTAACAATGCCCTCAACCTCCTTCTACTTGTCCATTAAGGAGCCTGAGGTTAGACTAGCTGTTGAGTAGCCACCACAGGGCCGATAGAGAACGTATCGAGCCTCCTGTGGGTCACGTCCTGCAGGTAGTGGGCTGTGAAGGTCGCGTGACGCTTCCAGAACCCAGCCTGTAGAACCTGCGTCACTGAGAAGTTTCTCTTGGATGTCAGGAACGTAGCAATGCCTCTGACATCGTGTGCTCTAGGGCGACGTGAGGGAGGAGGGTCTGAATTCAGGGAATGGTGGATGACCCTGCGAATCCAAGCTGAGATGGTGTTCTTCGTGACCCTCCTCTTCGTCCTTCCCGTGCTCACAAACAGGGCTTCCACTCGAGGACGAACTGCAGCTGTCCTCTTAAGATAGAGCCTCAGACTCCTAACTGGGCACAGTAGGGGATGGTCTGGGTCATCTGTTACAGAACAGAGACTCGAAATCCTGAAGGAGTCGAACCGTGGGTCCGGAACTCCAGAATTCTGAATCTTAGCAACAAACTCAGGGACGAACCCGGACGTCACCTCCCTCCATCCCCGTGAATGGGTGACGTCGTATGAGAGACCATGAAGTTCACCAACTCGCTTGGCTGAGGCCAGAGCGAGCAGGAACATCGTCTTCCAAGTCAGGTGACGATCAGAAGCCTGGCGTAATGGTTCGAACGGAGGTCTCTTAAGAGACCTGAGGACAAAAACCACGTTCCATGGAGGAGGTCTCACTTCCAACTGAGGGCAGGTAAGCTCGTCGCTTCATATGAGTAGAGAAAGTTCCAGCGAGGAGGAAATGTCCGTTCCTTTCAGCCTGAAGGCTAGGCTTAAGGCTGAGCAATAGCCTTTCACTGCTGAGACCGAAAGGCGCATTTCTTCCCGCAAATACACAGGAAACTCCGTTATTGCTGGACTAGTGGCATCGAGAGGAGAGATACCCCTTCCACGACACCAACCACAGAAGACTCTCCACTTCGCCTGGTAGACCCCTGTAGACGACTTTCGCAGGTGTCGAGACATCCTTTCCGCAACTTGTTGCAAAAAGCCTCTCTTTGTGAGGAGATGCTGGATAGTCTCCAGGCGTGAAGCCGAAGCGATGCTACAGCTTTGTGGAAGATGTTGCAGTGTGGTTGCTTGAGTAGCTCCTGTCGTGGAGGAAGTTCTCTCGGGAGTTCCGTCAGGAGCTGCAGAAGGTCCAGGAACCACTCTGCATGATGCCATAGCGGAGCTATAAAGGTCATTGACAGGTTGACCGATAGTCTGGTCTTGTTGAGCACCCTTCTCATCAGACAGAACGGTGGGAAGGCGTAAACGTCGATGTTGTTCCACCGTTGTTGGAAGGCATCTTGCCAGAGTGCCTTGGGGTCCGGGACTGGGGAAGAGTACAGCGGAAGCTTGATTTTCAAGGCTGTCGCGAACAGGTCCACCGTCGGGGAATCCCACAAAGTCCTGACTTTGTCGGCTACTAGAGGATCCAAAGACCACTCGGTACTCACTATCTGCGATGCTCTGCTCAGACTGTCGGCGAGCTCATTCCTCTTGCCCGGAATGAAGCGAGCCGATAGCGGAATCAAGTGGACTTCGGACCATCTCAGATGGGATAGCTGTTGTGAAAAGGTACCTTCCTGCTTGTTGATGTAAGCCACTACCGTGGTGTTGTCGCTCATGACCATCACGGAGTGACCCGCCAGGATCTGTTGGAATTGTTGAAGTGCCAGATATACGGCCTTCACTTCTAGCAGATTTATGTGGAGGCACTTTTCTGATTCTGACCATAGGCCTGAGATCCTGTGGTTCAGAACATGGACCCCCCCACCCTTCCTTGAAGCGTCTGAAAGCAGCATCAAATCTGGGGGAGGACAGGAAGTTTGACTCCCTTTCGAAGGTTTCCGTCCGTCACCCACCACTGAAGGTCCGTCCGTTCCGCAGGACCCACAGGGACCAGAGTGTCCAGGGAATCGTGGCCTCGATTCCACCGGGACTTGAGCCGCCATTGCAGGGATCTTATCCTGAGGCGGCCGTTTGGAGCCAGACCGGCCAAGGAGGAAAGGTGCCCTAGGAGACGTAATCATGATTGGGCTGGACGCTCTCCTCGTCTGAGGAAAGGATCTGCGACCCTCCTCAGCCTTGCTATCCTGTCGTCTGATGGAAAGGCTTTGTGGAGATTGGTGTCCAATATCATGCCTAGATATACCAGTCGTTGAGATGGAAGCAGAGAAGATTTCTCGAGATTTACCATGATCCCTAGATCTTGGCAAGGTCCCAGAAGCTTGTCTCGGTGTCGAAGAAGGGTTGACTCCGAGTCTGCTAGGATCAGCCAGTCGTTCAGATAGCGGAGGGGACGGATGCCGATCCTGTGTGCCCACGAAGATATCAGGGTGAACACTGGTGAATACCTGGGATGCTGTGGAGAGACCGAAACACGGCACCTTGAACTGGTAGATCTTGTTGTCTAGGCTGAATCTTAAGTACTTCCTGGAAGACGGATGGATTGGGATCTGGAAGTACGCGTCCTTCAGATCTTGTGTACACATGAAGTCTTGCGGTCTCCCCGCAAGTCTGACCGTGTCTGCTGTCTCCATGCTGAACGGAGTTTGTTTGACAAACTTGTTCAGAGCTGAGAGGTCGATGACGGGTCTCCAGCCTCCAGACGCCTTCTTTACAAGAAAGAGTCGACTGAAGAAGCCTGGGGAGCCATCGACGACCTCCTGGAGAGCATCCTTCTTGAGCATGGTCTTGACTTCTGCCCGAAGGGCTAGCCCCTTTACTGATCCCATGGCATAGGAGCTCAACGACATTGGATACGCTGTCAGGGGAGGAAGAGATGTTATGAACAGGACGCGATATTCCTGACTGATCACGGAGATCGTCCAGGAATCACACCCGAGTTGCTGCCACCTGAATGCGCAACTTGCAGGCATCCCCCCAATGGTGGACATGCAGGGGGATTGCCAATCCTAGCGTTTGTGGCCTCGGCCGCTCCCTCTAGGATTCTTGCCTCCCCTGGAGGACTTTTCCGCCCTTCTTTTCTTTGACAGGAAGGGGCTACTGCTGCTTGGACACCTTCGTCTTTGCTGCCGCTGCCGGTTTCATCGTCTTGGATTGGCGAGGTTGCCTTTGAGGTGCTGGAGGTTTGTAGGGCTTATATGTAAGAGCCCTTTGGAGAAGAGAATCGTGGTTCGATTTCCTCCACCTCTCAGCTGCCTGTTCCACATCCTTGGGCTCAAACAGACTCTTTCCTAGGATGGAAAAGTGTCTGAGCCTGTAGGCATCCACGGCTGGGACCTTCGAGTGGAACCTCTCGGCCACCGCATCACGTCGTTTCAAGATCGAGTTTGCCCACAAGTTCGAAACTTAAAGGGCCAGAAACTCAATGGTACGTGTGCCCGAGTGGAGGAAGGTCTCCAGGGCTTTCCTGGTGCTCTCCTTGGACAGATCCTTGGGTCGCAGCAGGATGCCCAGAGACCCTAGCCAGACATCTCGCCACGAAGTGGCCTGCATGACACACTTTGCGACCTTCTCCTGACCCAGGATCTCTGTTGCCGAAAATGTCACCTGCCGGCTAGAGTGTCTCACCAGAGAGACTCCCCTGGTAAGCTCTTCCACGGAGAGGTGGAGCGGGAGAGCTAAACAAGGCTCCTCCATGACCTCAAAGTACCTCCTTTGTTGCACATGAGGAGGTGGGAGGAGCTTGTTACCAGCAGAGGAACGGCTGGAGGAGGCGAGCTCGGAAAGCTGGCCCTCAACCTTATCTCTGGCACTCTTCACCCCTTGGGACCAAGGCAGAGCCGCACTGGCTTTAAAGGGTTTCGGAGTGCCATAGACTTGGTCCAAGACCGTATCCTTGCCTTCAAGAGGGGCGGTCTCCGAGTCCTTGAACTTGTTGAGATGCCTCATCAGAGTCAGGACTTGCCAGAAGGCATGCTCTGAATCATGCTGCTCTCCTCCTGGTGAACTGGCAGCAAAATCTCCTGTCGCCAAAGGCTCCACCTGGAGGAACTCTTAGAGTCCTTCGATTCCCTCCTAGGAGGGTTACGTAACTCCAATAAAGAAGTCTAAGGGCTCTTCTCTCCCTAACACGGGACGATTCTCCTGCTCGAGGTGGGGTTTCTCTAATTGGTGCGGTGGGAGAAGGTCTCACCTTGGTAGAGGGAGCGTGCTGGCGCTCGCGTGATGGGATAAACCTAGGGGTCGCGCGCGAGAGACCGTTGAAAACACTCTCGCACGTGCTCGCGGGCGTGCGGGCGCGTGGGCGCGCAAGCAAGACTTCATAGGAGCAGCAGCAATCAGCTTGACGTGCAGGAACAGAATGAAGAGCCCGTGAAAATGTCAGCACGCGCGTGTACGAGGTTGTTGGCGCTTGAAGATCGTCGGCGCTTGTGCGCGAAAGAAGATCGACAGCACTTAAAGATCGACGGCACTTAAAGATCGTCGGCGCTTGTGCGCGCAAGAAGATCGTCGGCGCTTGAAGATCGTCTGCGTTGGCGCACGTAAGAAGATCGTCGGCGCTTGCGGGCGTAAGAAGATCGTCAGCGATTGCGCGCGTAAGAAGATCGTAGGCGCTTGCGGGCGTAAGAAGATCGTCAGAGCTTACGTGCGTACGAAGATCGTTAGCGCTAGCGCGCCAAAGAAGATCGTCGGCGCTTGCGCGCATAGGAAGATCGACGGCGCTTATGCGCATAAGAGGATCGTCAGCGCTCGCTCGCGAAAGAAGATCGTCGGTGCTGGAAGATCATCGGCGAGCACGAGCGCGCGTGCGCTAGGATGAAGGGACAGCTGACAGGACAATCAGGAACTGGGACAATCAACACTGGAAGTTCTGGTGAGCGCCTGTGCGCTAACTCAGGACTGGAACAGGATTCCTCTGGATGGAAGTCTCAGGAACAGTAGGAACAGTAGGCGAGCGCTTACGCGCACGCTGGCGTGCAGGGGATACCTGCCGCTAAAGGGACTTACTCAAAGTGTGAGAAAGCCCCTTTTGTCCCGAAGGGACCGATGCCCGTTGGTGCGAGGGCGCCCACAGCGTCAGCAGCCAGGAACGGAGACAGCAGGTCAGCAGGTCTGGGAGATGGCGAACTGCGGAGAGGTCCTGAACAGCCAGCTGGTCTAAATAGGAATAATCCTCCGAAGAGGAGTCTCTATGAGTGGCCTCTCCCGCGAACGAGAGAGGAGAACACTTCGTAGAAGAGACTAGAAGACACTGATGATGGCGCCCCTTAGGGCCGTTGGATCAGCAAGCTGACCTATAAGGAGAAATCCTCCGAAGAGGAGTCCTTATGAGTTGCCTCCCTCGCAAACGAGAGAGGTCACAAGATGATCCTGCAGCTGCTCAGCCCCTTGAGCATAGCTGCAGGTCGACCGCTCAGCCCCAAGAGCATAGTCGCAAGAAATTCCATGGTCCAGCCTTGCAACCACTCAGCCGCTTGAGCATGGTTACAAGAGCGGTCGCTCAGCACCAAAAGCAACCGCCCGAGGAGCAGGAAAACCCATCCAGGAATATAAAGGTATCAGAAGTTCCCCCTCTGCAGGGGAAAAACTGAAACCTGGGAAGGGAACCTCCCTCGGAAGGGACGTTACCCACCCCTGGAGGCGAACCTCCTTAGTGTTCTAAGATGAACAAAAGAGCTGACAGTTGTCACAGAACTTCTAAGAGAAGGGAACACGCCCATGACGATGTCCTAAAGAGACAGCAGCAACAGCAGACTACCCAGGCACAAACAGGGCAGCTCTGCTTTGTTGGCACATTTAGGCAAACGAAGAAAAACTGGATCGTTAACTGGGAAAAATAAATGATTACTTAACAAAAATTCCCCCAGGAGGAACTCCGAAGAGAAACCCCGAGGGAATAGAAAACATGACAAATTCGGAGATAATTTTTATTTTTCCTAACCATACAAACCTTAGCTATTTAAATTGGGTTTACTTTCGGCATAGCTGAAAATGACGAGCCAATAGATTTTTAACAAGGGTTAACTACCCCCGCGCTAGTTAGCGAGGGGGTAGGGGAAGGGGTAGCTTGCTACCCCTACCCCCCCCACACACCGGTGAATTGTCTCACTTCACTTAGAGGTAGGACTTGTCTTGGAGGACAGGGCTGGCGGGCAAATATGTGTAAATAGCTAAGGTTTGTATGGTTAGGAAAAATACAAATTATCTCCGAATTTGTCATTTGTTCCGTAACCGAAATACAAACCACGCTATTTACATTGGGTGACTTACCCCTTAGGAAGGGTGGAAAGTCCCCAGCCTTACTGGCTTTGGCTTTACCCGGGGACTCAGAATCCGAGTGAATCGCACTCGAGAAAAGGAGTCCCTGCATCTCACAAGTTCCTTGCTCCGCAAGGGACGTGTGGCCTACATAAGTTTGTGTGTGGAGGAAGAGTGTGACTCATCCTAGGAAGTAGACCTGGAGTCATTTAGATGGAATCCTAGGCTAAGACGTTCCCAATACCACCTCGTCAGGGTATGGGGGACGCGACAGTATTAACTTAATACTAGGAACACAAGGGAGCATGGTTTACCTGCAGAGGTTGAGGTCAGCTATGCAGAGACCAGGATGCTGCTTTCCCCAAGAGAGGGGAGGATGAAGAAAGAAGGGCCAGACATACTCTTTCATTCACGCAGATTAAGACCGGGTAACAATGCCCTCTACCTTCTGCTACTTGTCCACTAAGGAGCCTGATGTTAGACCAGCTGTTGTGCAGCCACCACGGGGCCGATAGAAAAGGTATCGAGGCTCCTGTGGGTCACGTCCTGCAGGTAGTGGCTGTGAAGGTCGTTTGACGCTTCCAGACCCCAACTTGTGGCACTTGCGTCACAGAGAAGTTTCTCTTAAGGGCCAGGGACGTAGCGATGCCCCTGACGTCGTGTGCCTTAGGGCGACGTGACGGAGGAGGGTCAGGATTCAAGGCGTGATGGATAACCCTTCGAATCCAAGCCGAGATGGTGTTCTTGGTGACCCTTCTCTTCGTCCTTCCTGTGCTTACAAACAACACTTGCACGTGGGGACGAACTGCAGCTGTCCTCTTCAAGTAACGCCTCAGACTCCTCACTTGGCATAATAGCAGATGATCTGGGTCACTTGTTCCAGAACGGAGACTCGTGACCCTGAAGGAGTCGAACCGTGGGTCCGGCACTCCAGGGTTCTGAGTCTTGGCAACAAACTCAGGGACGAACCGGAACGTTACCTCCCCCATCCCCTTGAAGTTCACTAACTCATTTGGCAGAGGCCAACGCGAGTAGGAATACCGTCTTCCAAGTCAGGTGTTGGTCAGAGGCCTGGCGTAATGGTTCGAAGGGAGGTCTCTTCAGAGCCCTGAGAACCCAAACCAAGTTCCATGGAGGAGGTCTCACTTCCGACTGAGGGCAGGTAAGCTCATAGCTACGTATGAGTAAAGAGAGATCTAGCAAGGAAGAAATGTCCACTCCTTTCCGCCTAAAGGCCAGACTTAAGGCTGAGCGCTAGCCTTTCACCGCTGAGACCGAAAGACGCATTTTTTCACGCAAATACACGAGGAACTCCGCTATTGCTGGAATAGTGGCATCGAGTGGAGAGATACCCCTCCCACGACACCAACCACAGAAGACTCTCCACTTTGCCTGGTAGACTCCCGCGGAGGACTTTCGCAGGTGACGAGACATTCTCTATGAAACTTGTTGCGAAAAGCCTCTCTCCGTGAGGAGACGCTGGATAGTCTCCAGGCGTGAAGCCGAAGCGAGGCTACGGCTTTGTGGAAGATGTTGCAATGTGGTTGTCTGAGTAGCTCGTGTCGTGGGGGAAGTTCTCTTGGAAGCTCCGTCAGGAGCTGCAGAAGGTCCGGGAACCACTCCGCGTGATGCCATAGCGGAGCTATCAGGGTCATATACAGGTTGACTGATAGTCTGGTCCTGTTGAGCACCCTTCTCATCAGACAGAACGGTGGGAAGGCGTACACGTCGATATTGTCACACCGCTGTTGAAAAGCATCTTGCCAGAGAGCCTTGGGGTCCGGGACTGGGGAGCAGTACAGAGGCAGCTTGAAATTCAAGGCTGTCGCGAGCAGGTCCACCGTCGGGGAACCCCACAAAGTCAGGACTTTGTTGGCTATCTGAGGATCCAAAGACCACTCGGTACTCACTATCTGCGATGCTCTGCTCAGACTGTCGGCGAGCACATTTCTCTTGCCTGGAATGAAGCGAGCTGATAGTATTATCGAGTGGACTTCGGACCACCTCAGAATCTCTACTGCAAGATGGGATAGCTGTTGTGAAAAGGTACCTCCCTGCTTGTTGAAATAAGCCACTACCGTGGTGTTGTCATTCATCACCACCACGGAGTGGCCCGCCAGGGTCCGTTGGAACTGTTGAAGAGCCAGATACACGGCCTTCATTTCTAGCAGGTTGATGTGTAGGTACTTTTCTGAGACCCTCTGGTTCAGAATGTGGGCCCCCACCCTTCTTTTGACGCGTCCAAAAACAGCGTCAAATCCGGGGGAAGGACGTGAAGATCCACTCCCTTTCGTAGGTTTTCGTCGATCAGCCACCACCGCAGGTCAGCCTGTTCCGTTGGTTCTATCGGGACCAGAGAGTCCGGGGAATCGGAGCCCTGACTCCACCGGGACTTGAGCCGCCATTGCAGGGATCTCATCCTGAGACGGCCGTTCGGGACTAGACGGGCCAGGGAGGCTAGGCGACCTAAAAGACGTAACCATGATTGTGCTAAAAGCTCTTCCCCCCTGAGGAAGGGCTCTGCCACCCTCCTCAGCCTTGCTATCCTGTCGTCTGATGGAGAGGCTTTGTGGAGATTGGTGTCTAATAACATGCCTAGATAAACCAGTCGCTAGGACGGCTGCAGAGAGGACTTTTCAAGATTTACCATGATCCCTAGATCTTGGCAAAGTCCCAGAAGCCTGTCTCGGTTTCGAAGAAGGGTCGACTCCGAGTCTCCCAGGATCAGCCAGTCGTCCAGATATCGGAGGAGACGGATGCCGTTCCTGTGCGCCCATGACGAAATCAGGGTGAACACTCTGGTGAACACCTGAGGCGCTGTGGAGAGACCGAAGCACAGTACTTTGAACTGGTAGGTCTTGCTGTCTAGGCTGAATATCAAGTACTTCCTGGATTAGGATCTGGAAGTACGTGTCCTTCAGATCCAGTGTGCACATAAGTCTTGTGATCTCACTGCAAGTCTGACCGTGTCCGCTGTCTCCATGCTGAACAAAGTTTGCTTGACAAACTTGTTCAGAGCTGAGAGATCGATGACAGGTCTCCAGCCTCCAGACGCCTCCTTTTCAAGAAAGAGTCGACTGAAGAAGCCTGGGGAGCCGTCGACGACCTCTTGGAGAGCATCCTTCTTGAGCATGGTCTCGACTTCTGCCCGAAGGGCCAGCCCCTTTGCCGATCCCATGGCATAGGAGCTCAACGACACTGGATTCGCTGTCAGGGGAGGTTGAGATGTTGTGAATGGGACGCGATAACCTTGACCGATCACAGAGACCGTCCAAGAATCGGCCCCATGTTGCTACCACCTGTGCACGCAACTTTGTAGGCATCCCCCCACAGGTGGACACGCGTTTACGGCCACGGCCGCTCTCTCTAGGAGTTTTGCCTCCCCTGGAGGACTTACCGCCCCTCTTGTCCTTGACAGGAAAGGGCTGAGGCTTAGACACCTTCGTCTTAGCTGCCGGAGCCTGCTTCGGTGTCCTGCAAGGCTGCTGTTGATGTTGTTGCGGAGCTGGAGGCTTGTAGGGCCGAGATGCGAGGGCCCTTTGGAGGAGCGAATCCTGGTTCGACTTCCTCCACCTCTCAGCTGTGCGTTCCATGTCCTTGGGCTCAAACAAGCTTCCTCCAAGGATAGAGGAGTGTCTGAGCCTGCAGACATCCACGGCGGGGACCTTCGGATGGAAATTCTTGGTCACCGCCTCACGACCTGGTGGGCCAGGAACTCGATGGAGCGATTGCTCGAGAGGAGGAAGGTCTCCAGGGCCTTCCTATTGCTCTCCTTAGACAAGTCCTCGGAGCGCAATAGGATGCCCAGAGAACCCAGCCAGACTTCCAGCCAAGAAGTGGCCTGCATGGCACACTTCGCGACCTTCTCCTGGCTCAGGATCTCCGAAGCCGATAATGTCACCTGCCGGGAGGAGAGCTTCTCGAGCGGAGTTCCCCTTGTGAGTTCTTCCACAGAGTGGTGAGGGGAAGAGCTGGGCTGGACTCCCCCATGATCTCAAAATACCTCCTCTGCTGTAAACGAGGAGGTGGGAGGAGTCTGTTCCCGGCAGAGGAACGGCTGGAGGAGGCGAGGTCCGAGAGCTGAGCTTCGACCTTGTCTCTGGCACTCTTCACCCACTGGGACCAAGGCAAAGCCGCGCTGGCCCTCGGGGGTTTCTGGGTACCATAGACTTGGTCTAGGACCGTATCCTTGCCTTCGCGAGGGGCGATCTCCGGGTCCTTGAACCTGTTGAGTTGCCTCATCAGATTCAAGACCTGCCAGAAGGCATGCTAAGACTCATGCTGTTCTCCTCCCTGTGGACTGGTACCTAAGTCTCCCGTCCCCAGAAGCTCTTTTTGGGGAGACACGTGGACGTTCTCCCGGGGTCTGGTTGGCTCTGGACGAATCCGCGAAGACGACTTAGGAATCGTCTTTGAGTCCTTGGGTTCTCTCCTGGGCGGGATACAGGACTCCAGCAAAGAGGTCTGGAAGGTACCTTCCACGTGAGATGTTTCTCTTCCTCGAGGTGGGGTTTCTCTCATTGGTGCCGTGGGAGAGGCCCTCGCCTCGCTGGACTCTCCTGAGGACGGAAAGGTTTCGTCCACAGGAGAAGGAGAAAACGACCGCGAAGGGGATGGAGCCTTCCTGACGGACCTCTTAGGAGCCAACTTCTCCCTGGGAAAAGTCACCACGAAGTAAACTCCTCTCCTTCTCTTCAGCGGGGGCGAGTCTGTCCTTGGCTTGAGTCCCAGATCAGCGAGTGCTGGCTTCACAGCCTGCACCACCGCTTTCATCAGGTGACCAAACCAAGACTGACGGGTGACGGATGCAGTGTCCGTAATTCCCGCTGGAGGGAAGGGGATTGCCAGATCCTTCGGAGTGGACATAACGGGGCCTACCTGTAAAGAAGAAAGGGAAGAATGTTGCCTAGACCTCTCCGACGGCTCTTCCTGGTCCTGGGTGAGAGACCTGCGCTTGCGCGGTGTCGATCCTGATGGCGATCTGGAAGTACGCGTCTCTGTCGCAGGCAAGAGCTGTGGAACCCGGCGAAAACGGGGGTTGCGCTGGGGGTCGCGCTGGCGCTCGCGCGATGGAGCATTCAAGGAATCTCGCGCGGGTGGCTGCTGGAGCGCAGGCACGTTCGCGTGCGGGCGAGCGGGCGCGCTGGCAAGTGGGCGCGTTGGCGAGGGGGCGCATTGGCGCGCAGGTGAAGGTGCGCGCGGGCACGCAGGTGAATAAGCGCGTAAGGGTAGAGGAGATCGCTGTCGGTCAGGAGAATGGTGAAGCGCAGGAGATCGACGGCGCCCTGGAGATCTATGGCGCATGGGCGAGCGATGGCGCGTGATGGCGCGTTGGGGAACGATGGCGCGTAGTCCAAGCAGGCGATCGACCGCCCACAGGCGATTTGGCAAGTGTGCGCGTCGGGGTCCTATGGCGATCCGAGTCATGGCGCGCTGGCGCTTTGGCGAGCGCTTGCACGCAGGCGATGGATCGCGCGGGCGCTCAGGAGATCGCGGGCGCTCTGGAGAACGTTGGCGCGCAGGAGGGTGTCGACTCGTAGCCAGCTGGGGCGCTGGATCAGGTGTTGAAGAAACGCGCAAGGGCGAATGCTCGCGGACGGGCTCAGGAGATGAAGGCTAGTGGGCGCGCGTGTGCGCAGAAACTCTTGAAGTGCGCACCGGGGAGCGTGCGCGCTGTTGCGCAGGCGAAGATGGGCGCACAGGAGCGCGTGGGCGAGGCGGAGGAGTCAGGTCCTTGCCTGCGTCCAGATCCGAAGATCTAGGGCAGGTAGGCGTGCCTTGGCGTGCAGGGCGCGCATCAGGAACAAGGTGCGCAGGTGCGCGCTGACTAGCAGGAGATCATGTGTGCTCAGGAGACCGATGGCGCGCTTGGCGCACAGCAGGGACAGAAGGGCGCTGGATGCTAACAGGAGAGCGCTGGCGACCAGGAGAGAGCTGATAATCAGGAGAGCGCTGGCGAGTAGGCGAGCATTGACGAGCAGGAGAGCGCTGGCGCGGCGAGTCTGGTGGCTGCAACTATGGAGAGCGCTTGAGCGCTACTGCGCGCGAACGCGCAGTTGAGCGCACATAGGAATCTTGACGCGCAAAGGAAGTACCCACACCGTGGGAGACATCCCTTTGCCCCGAAGGGACCGGTGCCCGTCGGTTGACGAGATTAGAAGGCGCCTGCTGCGCATGTGAGCCGGAAGTGGAAGGTCTGGTAGGCGTAGGAGATCGCGAGCAATCTGCGGAGAGGTCCAAGGACGTGGCTGCTACGGTCTGCTCCCGTCGAGGAAAATCCTCTGCAGAGGAAGGCGGCGGAGACGAGTCGAAGAGGCGCCTCTTGACTCCCTTATAGGGAGATGGGAGGCCCCTGCGGCGAAGAGGACCACGAGCCTTACGGCGAAAGCGGCCACGAGGAAGGTCATCCGGGTCGTCGGTCCTCCGAAGAGGAGTCTCTGTCAGTGCGCTCCCCCGAGGAGGAGGCGCACCCGCAGGAGAGACAGTGGGACTCAACTTCCCCTTCGAAGGATGTACGGAAGGGGGAGTATAGCCTTCAGCAACGTCCGCAACAGCAGCAGCAGCAGAGGTTTGACCAGACCCGTCGGAAGCCTCTGCCACAACCATGTCGACAATAGACAGAGGGTCTACCTCTGCTATCACCGGCGATTGTTTGACAGCAGTCCCCGACTGGATAAGGTCAAATAGAGCTTCCTTGGAGGGCAAGCCCTTAAGCCCCAAGGAAGCCCAAAGCTGAAAGAGATCATCATTAGACACAGCATGGTCATCATAATTAGAATCAACGTGGTCCGAAAATTTCACCCACGAAAATTCCACCCACGAAAATTCCACCCACCAAATTCCACCCACGAAAATTTCAACCATGTAAAATTCCACCCACGAAAGTTCCACCCATATTTTCTATATTTCTTATTTTCTTTCATTTATTTAATCATTAGACCAAATGAAACTTTGTTTATTTCATATCAATAACTGAAGCTTTAAATGTTAACAACTTTTTTTACTATATATATATATACACACACACACATATATATATAAACATATATATATATATATATATATATATATATATATATATATATATATATATATATATATATATATATATATATATATATATATATATATATATATATATATATATATATATATATATATATATTGTGGGTTATTATTTTAAACAACTATTCCTTTTGGCATATTTACAGAAGCCTTTTCCTGTTGGTATATTTACTCAAGCATTTTTTACTTTGGTATATTTAGAATGGCATTAAGGTGTATCATAAGTGAAAAGAAAAAGAAAAAATTGTAAGACGAGGAAAACTATGTGTACGAGAAGCACCGTGATAATCCTGCAAAAACTAAAACATACTGGCGATGCGAACTATTTTATCAAGGCTGCAAGGCGCGTATTCACACGCCTTGTAATTGTAATGAGCCTACATTGCTGTATAATTTGGGTAAGCATAGTTATTTAAGACGAGGAGACGAGGCTCAGCAAAAAAAAAGAAATATAAGTCTATCAATGAGAGACTTATGAATCTTGTAGAAAATTATGAGCCATCATGCATATTAGAATTTCTAAAAGGTATAGCACATAACTTGCATTGTTAAATAAATTTAATTTCTTTTGTTTGAATTTTAATTTTGCATAGGTTGCAATACGAAATGGATACAATCAATAAATATTATTTTATGTATTAAAAATTGTCTGTTTCCTTTACCATATGTATAACAGTAATTTCAACCTCACTTTCAATGGATACAATCAATAAATATTATTTAATGATCTAAAAATTGTCTGTGTTTCCTTTCCCACACGTATTATAGTAATTTCAACCTCACTTTTATGATTAAACATACATGAAAGACAAGAAGTAGAAATTCTTTGTGGGTGGAATTTCCGTGGGTGGAACTTGACGTGGGTGAAATTTTCGTGGGTGGAATTTGGTGGGAGGAATGTTCGTGGGTGGAATTTTCGTGGGTGGAATTTACATAGCACCAGAATCAAAATCCTCCCCCGGAGGAGGAGGGGGAGCCGCCCCGCTATGGGAGGCAACGCCCTCTCCCGCACCCCGAGATCAGGAAACAGAACAATGGTCTACGCTACCACTCGGCGGTCTCTCACGAGAGGCCGGCCGAATGGAAGCTTCGGAGAAGGTTTGGGGGACAGAAGAAGAGTCCTTGGAGCCTTCCTCTTTCAAGGCAGCCCTTGAAGGAGAAAGGTCTCTCTTGGACTTCTTACGCCACCGGGCAATGCTCTCCCACTGGGAGGCAGACCACTCCCTGCACTCACTACACGTTAAGTCCTTAGCACACCGTTAACCTCGACACTGCGGGCAAAGGGTGTGAGAATCCGTCTCGACCACCGACATGAAGGTACCACAGGGGCGGCCGGAGAGTCCAGGTCATTTGCGCATAATAGCGATGAAGGGTGAGGCCAACTTCCAAACACACAAAGTCTGAGAAAAAGAAAAAACAGATTAAGGCTGTCAAAAGCGAGGACAAAAGACAGACACGTCTGCACATCGTCCGAACCAAAAGTGAAGTGAGACAATTCACCGGTGTGTGGGGGGGAGGGGTAGCAAGCTACCCCTTCCCCTACCCCCTTGCTAACTAGCGCAGGGGTAGTTAACCCTCATTAAAAATCTATTGGCTCGTCATTTTCAGCTACGCCGAAAGTAAACCCAATGTAAATAGCGTGGTTTGTATTTCGGTTACGGAACAAATCAGAATCACAAATTAAGTATGCGCCCTCCTCTGTAACAAAAACAGAATTGTAACAGAATTATAATTATGTAATTCATCTAAGAATGTTCACAAATAGTAAGAACCACTGAACCCCGAAGGGAAGAGTTCTCCACAGAAAGCTGAAAAGTTAACAAATAAAATTAGATTTCATTAAAAATAATTGAGACAAACACACGGAATAGCAACACAACCAGCACGGGAAAGAAGCTTCCGTAATAGTACGTAGTAGTAGTAAAAGGGTGAACGACCTCAAGTAGAGAGAGAGACCGTAGTCAATCTGAACTCCCACGTTCCCTTCGCTGAGAGTCCAAGTTCCAGGTAGGAAAGGAGGAACAGCAGAGAAAACAGATGAATGAAGAAAGTCCAGCGATGATGATTCCCCACGGCGGCCGAATTATTGGAAGCCGAAGGAACGACCGAAGGACCAAGGGAGAGGCCGCGCCCCATGACGTGAAACCGCGGTGGCCTGTTACTACGCGGTGACGTTGTCGTACACTACACACATACAGCACAAACCTGAAAAGGAAACTTACTATATTTCTATACCCAAATATATACATAAACATAAGGAATGTTTACATATATATTAAATAAAAGAAAAAGTAAGTAATTAAGTAAAGACAAAACATTAATGGCTGCCAAGCGAGGGTGAGAGCAGACACGTCTGCCCATCACCCGAGCCAAAAGAGAAGTGAATCAGTTCACCGGTGTGTGAGGGGGGAGGGGTAGCTAGCTACCCCTCCCCTACCCCCTCGCTAACTAGCGAGGGGGTAGTTAACCCTGGTTAAAAATCTAATGGCTCGCCATTTCAGCTACGCCGAAAGTAATACCCCATGTAAATAGCGTGGTTTGTATTTCGGTTACGGAACAAATCTATTTTTGGGTGAGGTAGCCATGTCGTCCTGATGGACCCACCCTCTTTTTGACATAGGATAATGAATCCCTCCCTAATATGTCTGTAACACCTAAGTAACGCTACAAAGAATGACTAGATGGCACCGTGGAGAGGCGGGCTGGCGCTCAATTACAGTACAGTTGGAGTGTTGCCTTAATAACGGCTCTCTTATAATTCTTGCCACTTTCCCCTCTCGAAGCGTAAACGCTATTAGGGGTGTAGATAGCTATGCGACGTGTCAAAAATACGTCCTCTGATATTATGCGATATCCCTTTCAAAATATATAAGGGATACTCGCTCCAGGAGTTAGATTTCTGGATACCTTTAGTAAAATTCTCTGGGATATATCACTATAGTCAAATATAACCAAGGAAGCTACAAAGAAGGAACTTCCATCAGGACGACATGGCTACCTCACCCAAAAATGACAAATTCGGAGATAATTTGTATTTTTCCTAATCATACAAACCTTAGCTATTTACATTGGGTTTACCTTTTAGCGTAGCTGAAATGGCGAGCCATTAGAATTTAACGAGGGTGTATTACCCACGCGCTAGTTAGCAGGGGGGTAGGGGAGAGGTAGCTAGCTACCCCTCCCTCCCTCACACACCGGTGAACTGCTTCACTTCACTTAGAGGTAGGACTTGTCTTGGGGGACAGGGCTGGCGGGCAAATATGTGTAAATAGCTAAGGTTTGTATGGTTAGGAAAAATACAAATTATCTCCGAATTTGTCATTTGTTCCGTAACCGAAATACAAACCACGCTATTTACATTGGGTGACTTACCCCTTAGGAAGGGTGGAAAGTCCCCAGCCATACTGGCTTTGGCTTTACCCGGGGACTCAGAATCCGAGTGAGTCGCACTCGAGAAAAGGAGTCCCTGCACCTCACAAGTTCCTTTCTCCGCAAGGAAACGTGTGGCCTACATAAGCTTGTGTGTGAAGGAAGAAGTGTGACCCGTCCTAGGCAGTTGACCTGGAGTTCCGGAAGGAACTCTGGGTTAGGACGTTCCCAATACCACCTCGTCAGGGTATGGGGGACGTGACAGTATTGACTCAATACTCGGAACACAAGGAAGCATGGTTTACCTGCAGAGGTTTGAGGTCAGCTATGCAGAGACCAGGATGCTGCTTCCCAGTAGAGGGGACGATGAAGAAAGAAGTAAGGGCCAGACATACTTCTTTCGTTCATGCAGACTAAAACCTGATAACAATGCCCTCAACCTTCTGCTACCTATCCAAAAAGGAGCCTGAGGTTAGACCAGCTGTTGTGTAGCCACCACAGAGCGATAGAAACGTATCGAAACTCCTGTGGGTCACGCCCTGCAGGAAGCGGGCTGCGAAGGTCACTAGACGCTTCTAGACTCCAGCTTGTAGCACCTGCGTCACAGAGTAGTACTACTCGAAGGCGAGGGACGTTGCGATGAATCCGACCTCGTGTTGTAGGACGACGTGACGGGGGAGGGTCTGGATTCAGGTCGAGATGAATGTCCTTAAGACCGAGCTGAAGAGGTATACTGGTGACTCTCCCCTGTGTCCTTCTTGTGCTCCCAACCCGGCTGCACATGAGGACAAACTGCAACTGTTCCCAATGATAACCCCTCGATTCCTTTACTGGCAAGAAGGAGAAGGTTTGGGTCATCTGATACAGAATGGTGACTCGAAATCTTGAATGAATTGGACCGAAGGGCCGGGACCCCAAGATTCGGAGTCTAGCAAACAACTCAGGAGCAAACCTGAACGTTGCCTTCCACTATTCCTTAGAAAGGGCGGAGTCGTACGAGACCAAGAAGATTGCTTACACTGGCTGAGGCCAGAGTGAGCAGGAGCACCGTCCCTCAAGACAGAATACGATCAGAGGCCTGACGTAATGGTTCTTGAAAGGATCTCTTAAGGGAGTAAAAAGTCCGAACCATGCTCCATGGAGGAGGTCTCACTCCGACTGGGGGCAGGGACGTTCGCGGCTTCGCATGAGCGAGGAAAGGTCCAGCGGGAAGGAAAAAGTTTATTCCTTTCACCCTAAAGGCCAGGGAAAGGCTGAGCGACAGGCTTCACTGCCAAGAGCGGAAAGGAGTTTCCTCCCGCCGAAAAGCAATAAGTTTGTTATTGCTGGAAAAGAGGCCTCAAGGGAAGAGGTATCTCTCCCACGACACCAACCACAGAAGACTCTCCGCTTCGCCTGGTAGACTCCTGCGAATGACTATCGCAGATGACGCGACCTCCGCCCCGCGACTGTAGCGGAGTGTCTCTTCTTGAGGAGGAGGCGTAGTGTCTCCAGGCGTGAAGCCGAAGCGATGCCCCGGCTCGTGAAAGATGTTGTAGTGTGGTTGTTTGAGTAGCCTGTGCCGTGGGAGAAACTCTCCCGGGAGTTCCGTCAGGGGGAGCAGAGGGTCCGGAAACCGTTCCGCGTATAGTCCCAGTGGAACTCTCAGGGCCATTAAAAAGGTTGACAGACAACCTGGTCTTGTTGAGACCCATTCTCAACAGACAACAATGGTGGGAAGACGCAGGCGTCGATGTTGTCCCACCATCACCGGAATGCATTTTGCCAAAGAGTCTTGGGGTCTGAGACTGGGGGGAAGAACAGCGGAAGCTTGAAGTTCCAAGCTGTCGCGATCAGGTCCCCCAGGCCAGGACTTGCTAGTTACTAAAGGCCAAAGACCCCCAGGTACCCTCTATCTGCGAGGCTCTGCTCAGATAGTCGGAGAGAACATTCCTCTGCCCGAAATGAGCGAGCCGATAGTGGTATTGAGAGGATCTCAAATCATCTCAGTATCTCTACTGCAAGATGCGAAGGTATGAAAATGCGTCCCTTGCTGGTTGGAATACGCCAGTACCATGAATTCGTCGCGCACGGAGCGACTCGGCAGGAGCTGTAGGATCTGTAGAGGGGCCAGACTACGGCCCCTAAGCCTGCCTGAATGATGGAGAGGTATCCTTCAGGTCCTGACCATAGGCCTGAACCGGAACATGCCCCCCCCCCCCCCCTTTTCTTTGACGAGTCCGAGAACAGCATCAAAAATGTGGGGAGAGGACGAGAATATCCACTCCCATCAAGAGGTTCCATAGGTCAACACCCATTGCAGGTCTAAATGTTCCGCTGGTCCCATTGGAGCCAGAAAGTCCGGTTAATCGTTGCTTTGATACCACCGGAACTTGGGCCGCCCCACAGGGAACTTATCCTGAGGCGACCGTTCGGGACTTTAGACGGGTTAATGAGGAAAAGAGACCTAGGAAACGTTCCAAGGTAGGGCTGAAAGCTCTGCTTGCCTGAGAACAGGTACTGCGACTCTCCTCAGCCTTGCCACAGTCAACTGAAGGGAAGGCTCGGAGGAGGAGGCAACAGCATCTGGCGTCCCCAGGCGGTCACCCATCCAAGTACCGACCAGACCCGACGTTGCTTAACCTCGCTGGACGGACGAGAAGCGGTGTTTCCAACGTGGTAAGGCCGTTGACTCAATATCATGGCTGGATACACCAGATGTTGAGGCAGAAGTAGAGAAGGCTCCTAGCAAATTACCATGATCCCTCACCCCTGGTAAGGATATGGAAGCTTGTCCCAGCGTTGAAGAAGGTCGAACCCGAGCCTACCGGAGTTGACCAGACCTCCAAAAGGCGAAGGAGGCGGAAGCCTGCTCCTAAGCGGCCATGAGGAAAGCAGGGAGAGTTCTCTGGGGAAAAACCTGCGATGCCACGGCAGGATCGCCACACTGCATCTTAAGTCTAGGCTGAATTCCAAGAGCTTCTTGGAAGATGGATGGAATGGAAACTGGAAGTACCCGTCCTTCCGATCCAGAGCCTAAGGAGTCCTGCCGCCTCGTTACCAGTCTGATCGATTCTGCTGTTCCACGCCGGACGAAGTTTTTTCGAAAACTTGATCAGAGCTGAGAGGTCGACGACGGAATTCCCGTCTCAGATGCTTTCCTATGAGAAAGGATCGACTGAAGAAGCCGGGGAGTGAAGCCATCGACGACCCTATGGAGGACCTTCTCCTAAGACATGGATCATTCTACCCAACGGGCAAAACTCTTGCCGACCCCATGGCATAGAGGTTCAGTGACACTGAATTCGTTGACAGAGACGGAGAGATGGTGAGAGCGAGGCGCGATATCCTTGGCTGATCACGGAGATCGTGCAGGAATTGGCATCAGGAAGCTGTTATCCGGATGAGTAACCTTAGGCATCCTCCCAGCGTGAGACCTGCAAGGGGGGGTTGCTAATCCGAGAGTTTGTGAACTCTGCCGCTCCTTCTAGGATTATGCCCCCCCGGGAGAGCCTCCCGTGCCACCTGTCCCTGACAGGAGGGGACCGCTATTGGACACCTTGTCTTAACTGCCGTAGCCGGTCCGATAACTTAAGCCAACGAGGCTGAAAGAAGAGGCGCTGGAGGCCTGCAGGGTCTGGAAGAAAGCGCCTTGGAGGAGTGAAAACGGAAGTCGACTTCCTCCGCACAACCGCTGTCTATGTCTCTGTCCTTGGGCACAAACAAGCTCCTCCCAAGGATGGAAGAGTGTCTGAGCTTAACGACATCCACGGATGAAACCCCGAGAGGAAGCCCTCGGTCACTGCGTTTAGATGGTCCTACATCGAGCTTGCCAGCAAGTTCGAAACTTGGCGACGAAACGCCAAGGTGCTTGAGCCCGAGAAGAGGAAAGTACCCATGATCTTCCTGGAGCTTCCTTGTACAAAACCTCGGGTCGCAACCGAGGAGGGAAAGGACCTGGTAAGCCCCTTCCACGAGATGGAGAAGAGGAAGGGCTAAACCAGTCACCCCTTGCCCGACGGAAAAATCTCGAACGGAAAGCTCCCTGGCAAGACCCTTCCAGGGAATGACGAGGAAGGGCTAACCCAGGTTCTGGAAAGAAGAATGTTGCTCAGACCTCCCTGAAGATTCTTCCTGCTCCTGCATGTGCCATGCTCTACGTTTACGGGGTGAAGACCGTGTTCTGGAAATATGCTCCAGAAGACTCGCCAGGCTAGCCAGGTTGCGAAACCCCGACGGGAATCGCGGTCGCAATCGCCCTGGCGCTCGCGCGCGAGCGTGATAGGAAGGGCGAGAGCTGGTGGTCGGAATCCGAAAGTTTACAGGTGAGCGATGACCCGTAGACGAGCAATGGATACTGCAGGAATCGAGCCGACGTTCGCGCGACGGAACACCGTCGGTTCGCGCGACGGAACACCGTCGGTTCGCGCGACGGAACACCGTCGGTTCGCGCGACGGAACACCGTCGGTTCGCGCGACGGAACACCGTCGGTTCGCGCGACGGAACACCGTCGGTTCGCGCGACGGAACACCGCTCCAATGTTCGCCCGCGCGCGAATCAACGGTATTCCATCGCGCGCGGGCGAACATTGGAGCGCATGCGCGCGGGCACGTGGTCGCGCGGTAGTGCGGGTACGTGGGCGTGTGGTCACGCAGGCACGTGGGCGCGCGGGTGAGAGCAGGCGGGTGATGGCGCGTTGACGAGCGATGGCGCGTCTTGGCGAGCGATGGCCCGTAGGCGAGTGAAGGCGCGTCGGCAAGCGATGGAGCGTCGGCAAGAGATGGCGCGTTGGCAAGCGACGGCGCATTGGCGAGCGGTGGTGCATTAACAAAACGCTAGCGCGCAGGCGCGTAGGCAATCGCTAAGGCGTAAGAGACTAGGGATGGTAGCGTGCATCGCACTAAACAGAAGGCGCGCAGGTGCATCAGGAAGGTGAGCGCTGAAATGAGCTGTCAATCAGGCGATCCTGGACGGTCAGGAAAAACCGTTGGCACCCATAGGTGCGTGGTAGAAAAGGGCGCGCAGATGTGCGCTGGCGATTGAAGAAAGCTGGCGCACAGAAGGACAGAGGTAAAGGTGAGCGCTGGCGAGCAGGAGGAGATCCACGGCAAGACTCAGCTACCGGAGATCGTGGTCCACAGCAGGCGAGTGCTAGATCGCTACTGATGGTGTCCAGGGGACCTGACACGCGTGGCAGATCGATGGCGATCGTTGACGTGCAGGAGATCGCTGACGAGCAGGCGAACGTTGACGCGTCTGTGATCGCTGGCGAGCTGGTGATCGCTGGCGAGCAGAAGGCCACGCGTGGAATCCTGTGCGTAGAAGAAGAGACCTTGTCCAAGACCTGAACCGAAGTTTTAGATTGCGCGGGCGAACGTGGGCGCGTATCAGGAACCAACAGAAACAGCGGCGACGATCATCAGGAAGGCGCTGACGAGCAAGAGAGCGCCTGTGCGCTAACACTGAGAAGGAGAGCGCCAGTGCGCTAACACTGAGCAAGAGAGAACACTGCAGAAGGGCGCACAGGGGAACCCTGACACGCAAGGGAAGCACCCCCGTGGGAGGCAACCCTTTGCCCTTTGCCCCGAAGGGACCGTTGTCCGTCGGAAGACCGTTGTCCGTCGGAAGACCGTAGTCCGTCGGAAGACCGTAGTCCGTCGGAAGACCGTAGTCCGTCAGAAGACCGTTGTCCGTCGGAAGACGAGGTCAGACTGCTGTCCATCTGAACCAGGGGCAGAAGGACAAGAAGAAGGAGCTGCAGGCTGCATACGGAGATTCAAAAAGGCGCCTTCCAGCACCCTTATAGGGAGATGGGAGGCCCTTACGACGTAGCGGACGGTGAGCCTTACGGCGAAGGCGGCCAACAGCAACAACAGCAGAAGAGTCCTCCCAAGAGGAGTCTCTATGAGTGTACTCTCTCGCGAACGAAAGAGAAACAATTCGTAGAAGAGACGGGTCAGCCAGTGACCTGAAAAGAGCAATCCTCCTTAGAAAGGGCGGAGTCGTACGAGACCAAGAAGATTGCTTACACACTGGCTGCGGCCAGAGTGAGCAGAAGACCCAAGACGGAATACGATCAGAGGCCTGACGTAAAGGGTCTTGAGAAGATCTCTTAAGGGACTAAAAAGTCCGAGCCATGCGCCATGTTGGAGGTCTCACTCCGACTAGGGCAGGGACGTTCGCAGCTTCGCATGAGCGAGGAAAGGTCCAGCGGGAAGGAAAAAGTTATTCCTTTCAGCCTGAAAGTCAGGGAAAGGCTGAGCGACAGGCTTCATTGCCGAGAGCGGAAAGGAGTTTCCCCCCGCCGAAAGGCAATAAGTTCGTTATTGCTGGAGAAGAGGCCTCAAGGGAAGAGGTATATCTCCCACGACACCAACCACAGAAGACTCTCCACTTCGCCTGGAAGACCCCTGCGAATGACTATCGCAGATGACGCGACCTCCGTCCCGCGACTGTAGCAGGTTGTCTCTTCTTGAGGAGAAGGCATAGAGTCTCCAGGCATGAAGCCGAAGCGACGCCCCGGCTCGTGAAAGATGTTGCAGTGTGGTTGTTTGAGTAGCCTGTGCCGTGGGAGAAGCTCTCCCGGGAGTTCCGTCAGGGGAAGCAGAGGGTCTGAAAACCGTTCTGCGGATAGTCCCAGTGGAGCTCTCAGGGCCATTAAAAAGGTTGCCAGACAATCTGGTCTTGTTGAGACCCATTCTCAACAGACAACAAAGAAGGGAAGACGCAGGCGTCGATGTTATCCCACCATCACCGGAAAGCATCTTGCCAGAGTCTCGGGGTCTGAGACTGGGGGGAAGAACCACGGAAGCTTGAGGTTCCAAGCTGTCCCGATCAGGTCCCCCAGGCCAGGACTTGCTGGTTACTCAAGGCCAAAGACCCCCAGGTACACTCTCTCTACGAGGCTCTGCTCGGATAGTCGGAGAGAACATTCCTCTGCCCGGAATGAGAGAGCCGATGGTGGTATTGAGAGGATCTCAAATCATCTCAGTATCTCTACTGCAAGATGCGAAGGTATGAAAATGCGTCCCTTGCTGGTTAGAACACGCCAGTACCATGAAGTCGACGCGCACGGAGCGACTCGGCAGGAGCTGTAGGATCTGTAGAGGGGCCAGACTACGGCCCCTAAGCCTGCCTGAATGATGGAGAGGTATCCTTCAGGTCCTGACCATTGGCATGGACCGGAACAAGCTTCCCCCCCCCCCCCCTTTTCTTTGACGAGTCCGAGAACAGCATAAAAAAAGTGGGGAAAGGACGAGAATATCCACTTCCATCAAGAGGTTCCATAGGTCAACACCCATTGCAGGTCTAATCGTTCCGCTGGTCCCATTGGAGCCACAAAGTCCGGTTAATCGTTGCTTTGAAACCACCGGAACTTGGGCCGCCCCACAGGGAACTTATCCTGAGGCGACCGTTCGGAACTTTAGACGGGTCAATGAGGAAAAGAGACCTAGGAAACGTTCCAAGGTAGGGCTGAAAGCTCTGCTTGACTGAGAACAGGTACTGCAACTCTCCTCAGCCTTGCCACAGTCAACTGAAGGGAAGGCTCGGAGGAGGCGGCAACAGAATCTGGCATTCCCAGGCGGTCACCCATCCAAGTACCGACCAGACCCGACGTTGCTTAACCTCGCTGGACGGACGAGAAGCGGGGTTTCCGTGGTAAGGCCGTTGACTCAATATCATGGCTAGATACTCCAGATGTTGAAGAAGGAGAAGAAAAGGCTCCTAGCAAAATACCATGAACCCCCACTCATGGTAAGGATCCGGAAGCTTGTCCCGGCGCTGAAGAAGGTCGAACCCGAGCCTACCGAAGTTGACCAGACTTCCAAAAGGCGAAGGAGGCGGAAGCCTGCACCTGAGCGGCCATGAGGAAAGCAGGGAGAGTTCTCTGGGGAAAAACCTGCGATGCCACGGCGGGATCACCACACTGCATCTTAAGCAGGAATACCTGTAGTCTAGGCTGAATTCCACGAGTTTCCTGGAAGATGGATGGAATGGAAACTGAAAGTACCCGTCCTTCCGATCCAGGGCCTAAGGAGTCCTGTCGCCTCGTTACCAGTCTGATCGATTCTGCTGTTCCACGCTGGACGAAGTTTGTTCGACAAACTTGATCAGAGCTGAGAGGTCGACTACGGAATTCCCGTCTCAGATACTTCCTTACGAGAAAGGATCGACTGAAGAAGCCGGGGGGTGAAGCCGTCGACGATCCTATGGAGGACCTTCTCCTAAGGCATGGATCATTCTGCCCAAACGGGCAAACTCTTGCCGACCCTATGGCATAAAGGTTCAGAGACACTGAATTCGCTGACAGAGACGGCAGGCGCGATATACTTGGCTGATCACGGAGATTGTGCAGGAATGGGCATCGGGAAGCTGCCATCCGGATGAGTAACCTTAGGCATCTTCCCAGCATGAAACCTGGAAGGGGGGGGTGCCAATCCTAGAGTTCGTGAACTCTGCCGCTCCCTCTAGGACTAAGCCCCCCAGGGAGAGCCTCCCGTGCCACCTGTTCCTGACAGCAGGGAACTGCTATTGAACACCTTGTCTCAGTTGCCGTAGCCGGTCCGATAACTTAGGCCGACGTGGCTGAAAAAAAGAGGCGCTGGAGGCCTGCAGGGTCTGGAAGAAAGCGC
Source organism: Palaemon carinicauda (assembly GCF_036898095.1). Taxonomy (NCBI): domain Eukaryota; kingdom Metazoa; phylum Arthropoda; class Malacostraca; order Decapoda; family Palaemonidae; genus Palaemon; species Palaemon carinicauda. Next base: position 2,641,324 of record NC_090749.1, read on the forward strand.
CTTGGAGGAGTGAAAACGGAAGTCGACTTCCTCCGCACAACCCCTGTCTATGTCTCTGTCCTTGGGCACAAACAAACTCTTCCCAAGGATGGAAGGGTGTCTGAGGTTGTCGACATCCACGGATGAGACACCCGAAAGGAAGCCCTCGGTCATTGCGTCCAGATGGTCCAACATCGAGCTTGCCCGCAAGTTCGAAACTTGACGACGAAACGCCAGGGTGCTTGAGCCCGAGAGGAGGAAAGTACTCATGACCTTCCTGTAGCTTCCTTGAACAAAACCTCGGGTCGCAACCGAGGAGGGAAAGGACCTGGTAAGCCCCTTTCAGGAGATGGAGAAGAGGAAGGGGTAAACCAGTCACCCCTTGGCCGATGGAGAAATCTCGAACGGAAAGCCCCCTGGCAAACAATTTCCAGGGAATGACGGGGAAGGGCTAACCCAGGTTCTAGAAAGAAGAATGTTGCTCAAATCTCCCTGAAGATTCTTCCTGCTCTTGCATGTGCCATGCTCTGCGTTTACGGGGTGAGGCCGTGTTCTGGAAATATGCTCCAGAAGACTCGCCAGGCTGGCCATGCTGCGAAACCCCAACGGGAATCGCGGTCACAATCGCCCTGGCGCTCGCGCGATGGTAAATCAATGGTTTGTGCGTAGGCGAACGTGGAAGCGCCCATGCGCAGGCACGCAGGAACGCAAACGAAGGTGTGCAAAGGAGCACAGAAGGAGGGCGAGCGAGGTAGGAAGGGCGAGCGAGGTAGGAAGGGCGAGCGAGGTAGGAAGGGCGAGAGCTGGTGGTCGGCGAGCGATAACCCATAGGCGAGCAATGGATACTGCAAGAATTAAGCCAACGTTCGCGCGATGAAACACCGTAGGTTCGCGCGACAGAACACCGTCGGTTCGCGCGACGGAACACCGTCGGTCCGCGCGACGGAACACCGTCGGTCCGCGCGACGGAACACCGTCGGTCCGCGCGACGGAACACCGTCGGTCCGCGCGACGGAACACCGTCGGTCCGCGCGACGGAACACCGTCGGTCCGCGCGACGGTACACCGTCGGACCGCGCGACGGAACACCGTCGGACCGCGCGACGGAACACCGTCCGTCCGCGCGACGGAACACCGTCCGTCCGCGCGACGGAACACCGTCCGTCCGCGCAATGGAATACCGTTGGTTCGCGCGCGGGCGAACATTGGAGAGCATGTGCGCGGTCGCGCATGAGCGTAGACGTGCAGGCACGTGGGCATGCGGTCGCGCGGGCACGTGGGCGTGTGGACGCGCAGGCACGTGGGCGCGCGGGTGAGCGCAGGCGGTCGGGAGACCGATGACGCGTAGGCTGGCGATGGCGCGTTGACGAGCGTTGGCGCGTTCTGGCGAGCGATAGCGCGTTCTGGCGAGCGATAGCGCGTAGGAGAGTGAAGGCGCGTTGGCAAGCGATGGCCCTTCGGCAAGCGATGGCCCTTCGGCAAGCGATGGCCCTTCGGCAAGCGATGGCGCGTCGGCGGGGCGTTGGCGAGCGGTGGTGCGTTAACAAAACGCTAGCGTGCAGGTGAAGAATCGCGCAGGCGCGTAGGCGATTGCCAACGCGAGAGACTAGTGATGGTTAGCGTGCATCGCGCTAACAGAAGGCGCACAGGTGCATCAGGAAGGTGAGCGCTGAAGCAAGCTGTTAATCAGGCGATCCTGGACGGTCAGAAAACCGTTGGCGCCCATTGGTGCGTGGTAGAAAAGGGCGCGCAGATGTGCGCTGGCGATTGAAGAAAGCTGGCGCACAGAAGATCAGAAGTAAAGGTGAGCGCTGGCGAGCAGGAGGAAGATCTACGGCAAGACTCAGCTACCGGAGATCGTGGTCCACAGCAGGCGAGCGCTAGATCGCTACTGATGGTGTTCAGGGGAACTGACATGCGTGGCAGATCGATGGTGATCGTTGACGCGTAGGAGATCGCTGACGAGCAGGTGAATGTTGACGCGTTTATGGTCGCTGGCGAGCAGAAGGCAACGCGTGGAAGTCTGTGCGTAGAAGAAGAGTCCTTGTCCAAGACCTAAACCGAAGTTCTAGATCACGAGGGCGAATGTGGGCGCACAGGGCGCGTAACAGGAACCAACAGGAACAGCAGAGATGATCATCATGAGAGCGCTGACGAACAGGAGAGCGCTGACGAACAGGAGAGCGCTGGCGAACAGGAGAGCGCTAGCGATCAGGAAAGCGCTGATGAGCAGGAGAGCGCCTGTGCGCTAACACTGAGCAGGAGCAGGAGAGCGCCTGTGCGCTAACATTGAGCAGGAGAGAACACAGCAGAAGGGCGCGCAGGGGAACCCTGACACGCAAGGGAAGAACCCCCGTGGGAGGCAACCCTTAGCCCCAAAGGGATCGTTGTCTGTCGGGAGACTGATGTCCGTCGGAAGACCGTTGTCTGTCCGCCGGGAGACTGATGTCCGTCGGAAGACCGTTGTCCGTCGGGAAGACCGTTGCCCGTTGGAAGACGCGGTCAGACTGCTGTCCATCTACACCAGGGGCGGAAAATCAAGAAGAAGGAGTTGTAGGCTGCATACGGAGAAGCAAAAAGGCGCCTCTTAGCACCCTTATAGGGAGATGAGAGGCCCTTACGACGAGGCGGACGGTGGGCCTTACGGCGAGGGAGGCCAACAGCAACAACAGCAGAAGAGTCCTCCGAAGAGGAGTCTCTATGAGTGTACTCTCTCGCGAACGAAAGAGAAACACTTCGTAGAAGAGACTGGTCAGCCAGTGACCTAACAGGAGCAATCCTCCGAAGAGGGGCTCCTGCAGTTGCCCAGCCCCTTGAGCAAAACTGCAGGTGCGACCTCTCAGCACCAAGAGCATAGTCGCACGAAAAAAAGGCAAGAGAAGAACCCCCCAAAGGGAAAAAACTCAAGGCTGGACAGGAAAAATCTTCCCTCGGAAGGAAAGTTACCCACCCAAGGAGGTGAGCCTCCTGAGTGTTCTAAAATAAACTGGAGAGCTGTCAATCGTCACGGGAGTACTTCCAGAAGAAGGAGACACGCCCCTGACAAAAATCCATAGGGGAGGCAGCAACAGCCGAATCCCCAGGCCTCAACAAGACAGCTCACACCGTTGCCATATTACAGAAACGAACTAGATCGGTAACTGTAAAAAAAAAATCATTAGAACACATTCATTCCCCTGGGAAGGCTCCGAAGAGGAATCCCGAGGGAAAGGAACACAAGAATTACACAACAGGCACGTGCCCTCACAACCACTTACACTCACGGAAGGAGAGCTGTAACCAACACAGAATTATAACAATTATAATTATGTAACTATGTAATTATGTAATTTAAAAATGAATGAACACTAAAGAAAGAACGAAAACACCGAAAGGAATCGTTCTACAAAGCTGAAAAATCAACAAATACAATTAGATTCATAAACTAATTGAGACAAAACGTACGGCGTAGCAACCCCCCCACACGGGAAGGAAGCTACAAAAGGTGTAGTAACGTAGTAAAAGGGTGAACTACCTCAAGAGAGAGAGAGCAAGACCGAAGTCAAACTCGATCGCGACCCATGAAATTACACCATGGTGGCCTAAACTGCCGAGGGCTCCACGGAGATATCGTACACTACACCCACAAGCACAAACTCTGAAAATGAAACTTACTGATTTCTATACTCAAATATATACATAAACATGAGAAAATGTTTACATATATATATTGAGTAAAAGAAAAGTAAGTGATTAAGTAAAGACAAAACAAACAATGGCTGCCAAGCGAGGACAAAGACAGAGACGTCTGTCCATGTCCGAGCCAAAAGTGAAGTGGAGCATTCACCGGTGTGTGAGGGGGGGGAGGGCTAGCTAGCTACCACTCCCCTACCCCCCCCCCCCCCCCCCGCTAACTAGCGCAGGGGTATTACACCCTCGTTAAATTCTAATGGCTCGCCATTTCAGCTACGCTAAAAGGTAAACCCAATGTAAATAGCGTGGTTTGTATTTCAGTTACGGAACAAACAAGAATTACACAACAAGCACGTGCCCTCAAAACCACTTACACTCACGAAAGGAGAGCTGTAACCAACACAGAATTATAACAATTACAGTATAACTATGTAATTATGTAATTTAAAAATTAATGAACACTAGAGAAAGAACGAAAACCCCGAAAGGAATCGTTCTACAAAACTGAAAAATCAACAAATACAATTAGATTCATAAACTAATTGAGACAAAACGTACGGCGTAGCAACCCCACCCACATGGGAAGGAAGCTACTCAGACGTAGTAAAAGTAACGTAGTAAAAGGGTGAACGACCTCAAAGAGAGAGAGAGAGAAAGACCGAAGTCAAACTCGATCACGACCCATGAAATTACACCATGGTGACCTAACTGCCGAGGGCTCCACGGAGATATCGTACACTACACACACAAGCACAAACTCTGAAAAGGAAACTTACTGATTTCTATACTCAAATACTGTATATACATAAACACGAAAAAATGTTTACATATATATTGAGTAAAAGAAAAGTAAGTGATTAAGTAAAGACAAAACAAACAATGGCTGCCAAGCGAGGACAAAGACAGAGACATCTGTCCATTGTCCGAGCCAAAAGTGAAGTGAAGCAGTTCATCGGTGTGTGAGGGGGGGAGGGCTAGCTAGATACCACTCCCCTACCCCCCTGCTAACTAGCGCGGGGGTAATACACCCTAGTTAAATTCTAATGGCTTGCCATTTCAGCTACGCTAAAAGGTAAACCCAATGTAAATAGCGTGGTTTGTATTTCGGTTATGGAACAAACCAATTGTAAAGTCCCTTCAACAACACTGCAAGACCAACTGTACAAACTAAAATAAAAGCAAAGATTAAAATGACAGATAAGGGTGCCAAGTACAGTTGTACTCTCCGACAGCCTTAATCAAACTGAAGGTTGTTCTACCTATCAGGTAGGCGAAGCGTCCTCGCCACTTGAGACCAAAAATGTCTACCTTGTTAAAAGTCTAACGGACATCTCAACTTTGCCGACATTATGTTCCTATCAAAGGTCGACAGTTTGTGTTACGTGTAGGATCAAAGCCACATTTGAAAGGCAGTAAGAGTATGTGCATACTGCATCAAACCAAATTTAAAAGTGGTAGTGTAGCAATAAAGACTGACAGATGAGGGGGTCTCCTCCGCCACCCGCCTGTAGTCATAACTACTATTAAAGAATGATGGTTCACATTCGAGTAAGAATTCTCTAACCTAACATAGAATACAGTCCTTACTCATGAGGAATTGAAGCTCTAACCTTACTTAACCTGACCCAGGATACCTTCTTATTCTACAAATATCGTAGAATCTTTGAGCGGTGCATGGGTAAATATACACCAAGCTACACAAGCTTAAATTTATTTTTTAAACAAACAACATTTGCTTCGCATTTTTTTCCATAGGTGTGAAGTTAAACTCATTCTGCCCACACAACTATAGTAAACATTTAATGGCTGATGCTTCACCTCAATTAGAATTTAACATTGTCATCATGAATCGCCATTCAAACCAGATTAAAACAAATGGCACCCAAGTTCCCTTACTTATTGAGGCATCTACATATTTTGATAAATACAGTTAATGATTATAAAATCTGGATGATTTGTAGATTGGCGGACAAAGGCTAGGTCAGGTAGTGTTTTGTTTTATCAAAGATATCTGTTAATCAAAGGTGGTTGCCCCCAAAAATTTTACTTACATCACTGTGTCAGATCTTGGATATATAAATACATATAAAAATATAGATACTGTTATGTGCTTTAACACAATCTTATACTTACCAATCAACTGCCATCCATTCAACTTTTCCGAGATGTGCTTTGTTGTCCTGTAAGGAAAAAAATCCTTTACTTAATATTTAATAAATAATGAGATCTAATATAGAGCAAAAATTAAGGGGGGAGCTCCAGGACAAGGGAAGTGAGGGCACACCAATATTGGTTATGGGTTATGAGTATATTCAGCAGCATAACAAGGTTTCGGCGGCATACTTTAGACTTAAATAAGATGTGCGTACTAATAATGTGAAGTAATACAAGTAATATAAGTGTCCCTTGATGGGAGAGAATACTTTAGTATCGATGGGGAAGACTTGCGATCAAAAGTAACTGGCGGAACTTACTTGAATATGTCACTTCTTCAAACTCCCTATTGTTGTTATAACAGTTAAAACACTTAACGTATACTTACAGCTTCGGTGACAATGTTCGGCTAAAGATTTGTCCGATTAACAACTGCTAAATTGCGAACTACGAATGACAAAATCCAAAATTGTTGTTTGAATGACAAAAACAAAACGCGGGGAACAAAAACAAACATTGGGAGGCGTTTAGTTTTAATATTTTCCCATTCCCATTTCTTTTATCTCTTTCATACGTTATATCTGTATATAGATTTAAATTACTTATTTTTCGTTCTCCATTTATTTTACTAATTCTTACAGACAATAAATCCAGTTTAGTTGTGTATTGTGTATTAAATATATTTTTTTCACAAACTAATTTTATAAGAAACCTCTCCCGTTGTGTTCAAATGAGTTCGCAATTAGTATGAAAACACTTAACACGATCAACAAACATTAGGGGTCGTTTAGGTTGACCATATTTCTATTATTTTTTTTTATCTCTTTCATAGATGATGTGTCCATATAAATATTAGAATCATCTTAAATTTTATTTCTTGTGTTATAATAATAATTATTGACAATAAAATCACTTTAGTCGTATAATAAGATAATATATTTTGATACATAACGATTTTTTTATAAGAAACCTCTCTCCTTTCATTTAAATGAGTTCGTAAATGATACGTAAACACTTGACTGTTGATCAGGATTTAAAAAAAGACATTAGTCATTTAGTTTTACTATTTTATCTATTTATCTTATCTCTTCTATACATTATTGATATATATATATATATATACAGATTGGATTTGCTTTATTTTTATCTCTATTTATCATAATCTTCATAGGCAATAAGACCAATTTATTTGTGCAATAAAATTTTTTTGATTACGAACTAATTTTTTAAAGAAACCTCTCCAGTTGCTTTCAAATTTTGCAAATGTTTCTATTTGGTCACTCAGCAAAATAAGTTTGCGGGCACTTTATCCTTTTATGATATGTGCAAAGCGCCTCAACTTATTCTTATTATTGTAAATAGGCTTGTTTTGCATGTAGCCTACCATTAATAAATTAATGTTGAAATTCTCAATCTCTACTTTTATCCCATTCTACCATGAAATCAGATAGGACAACACCTTCCCATCATCAGTTTTGGCAACCTATTGTGGTCAGTTTGGACTTTTTAAATTCTTCTTTCATGTGCATTGCCGTATTCCTAAATGCGACCAGATCCCTGCTAGGATCTTGCAACATACCTATACTTATGTCTCGTTTTCTCAATTGTCCCAATTTTGAGCATGAAAATAAACGTTCAGTAGCATCTTCTTCATCTTTGCACAGATTATCTGCATATTTTCCCCTGAAATTTACTTTTGAATCGCTGTTTAGTTTGATAATATTTCTTTTATGTCTTCCATACAATATTAGTCTATATAAAGATTGTTAGCTTAAATTTTTTATCGTTAACTTGAGATAATAATTCTTATTGATAATAAAATCACCTTGAATGGCCAGACAGTATTACATTGGATCCCTCTCTCTCTGGTTACGGCTCATTTTTCTTTTGCCCACACATACACCGAATAGTCAGGCTTAATCTTTTACATTCTCCTGTGTCCTCATAGATCTGACAACAGAGCGATCACTAAACAATTTTTCTTTGTTCAAGGGGTTAACTACTTCACCCTGGTTGTTCAGTGGCTTCCTTCCTCTTGGTAAGGGTACAAGAGACTCTTTAGTTATGGTAAGCAGCTCTTATAGGAGAAGGTTACTCCAAAATCATACCTTTGTTCTCTATTCTTGGGTTGTGCCATACCCTCTGTACCATAGTCTTCCACTGTTGTGAAGAATTTTTCTTCACTCTTCTTCTTTCAATTGTATTTTAACTCTCTTCTACTAATACAGTAGCCACCCCTTTTACATCCTCTCCTACATTCAATTTTCTTTAACGAAGCATCGGAAGGACTAATCTAAACTAAATACTTCTTGACAGTCGTGTACGCCATGCTCGTGACGTCACAGCGTAGATACGCACAGCGCAAAGGCGTAACCCCGGCGTATGTTGGTTCTTTCCTTAACTACATGGGTCGAGACTAAACTCCTAAACTGAATTTTGATACAATTTTCAATACTGCTGAATTAATGCATCTTTTATTTCTCAATACCAATTAAGGTTAGTCAATTTTAAGATGTATGACCATCGCACCAGCCCATTGCTAATTAATCATTTAAACTATTAATTTTTAGAAAGCCAAAATAGGTAGGATTGTTGTATATATAAACTCCCTTGGAGCAGCAAGGTTTCTCTAAAGTATTTAGTACAAAATCCTGCCTCCTCTGCACTCCTTGCAACAATACATTGCCCTGTCCTAAAGTCCCCATATGACACCTCAACTGGATTACCTTGCGCATGATGTCTCTCACCTGTCTAGAAAGGTGAAGCTAGGGGATCTCTCTCGACCTTATGGGTAGCCCATTCGTTCAGATGCCGCCCTGACCGACTGACCTGCTGTGGCGGGATGTTGCAAAAAAAAAACCCAACACCCTTGATCACACTAACCGACAAATGTCTCCTCTGCACAAACTTTCCACTTACGTTATCATAAACTGGACTCTTAGACAAAAACGACATAAAAACAAACAATAACCTTAAAACTATACTTATTAATACTAAAACAATCACTTAACATAGGCCATCCACAATCAAATTAATAACACTTTAAACTAATAAGTTCCACAATCAGATAAACCCTAACAAAAACTTAAAACTAAAATAGACCACAACCAATATGTATATATTATATTTTGTTGGACACCAACACTGTCCTCAACACAAAGCCAAACTGTCTTTTATGGCAAACTACCACTATCACCGCTTTGTGGTCACCTATTCCACTGGGTGGCAATTTGCCACAACTACTTTCCTGATTGGGGCCGTTGTTATTATCATTATCATCATCCTCATCATCTTCATCATCATCATCATCATCATCATCAACAGCAATCTTAATTCAAAGGCCAGGTCATCATCGGTTCAGCAATGCAAAAAAAGCAGTCCAAACAAAATCGTAATACAGGCCAGGTCATCAAATATAAATCGACTTTCTAACATATTTAGTCTCTCCAAAGGAGGAATTACGGCCTGCAAAATAAAAAAAGAAAAACACTTACGAACACTCCTACCTAACTAAACTATCGCACTATAATCAAAGATAAATGATAAACTGTTCCTATCATTCACAATCACGATAAGCATATATAAACAAAACTGTACTTACTCAGAAAATAAATACTCACTTCCACGCTGGTAAAATCAGTTAAATAAGGTAAATCCAGCATTCACACACAACCGCCTCTAACAGCAGTCAAATAAAAAAAGCATTCGCTCCGAAACATTTACTACTCTCCTAACCTAGCTAAAAGTAAGCAAACAAACAACCTCGTTTATACCAACAGTCTTTCTCACAACAAACAATCGATACACTAACTCTCTCTCTCTCTCTCTCTCTCTCTCTCTCTCTCTCTCTCTCTCTCTCTCTCTCTCTCTCTCTCTCTCTCTCTCTCTCTCTCTCTCAGGATTTGGCAAAAAACAAAAATAAAAATAAAACAAAAATAAATCCTCCACATTCCTCCCCCCTTACTTTGCCAAATCCTTCTACATTTTCACACAACCACTTGCATTATTTTTTTCATTACCCAGTCGCAGTCAGGAACGGGACTCTGCTCCGAGTAACTGAGCCTTCATACACTCTCTCATTCACTTCTTCCTTATCACAATCATTCGCTACATTAACACTATTCCTATCAAAATCCTTATCCTCTAATATATCATGTACAATCATATCTACCTCGTTCTCATCTGGCCCTAAAATTACACTCATTTCTGTAAACAGTTTATCCATTTCATCAAAAACATTCACAACTTTAGCAAAAGATTCATTCATGCTACTTATCATTCTCCTATCTCTCACTATTGCGTTATTCATTCTTTCTTTTACACCATCGAACGAAAAGCCACACACACTATAAGTATCATTCATACTCGGCCACGTTTCATCTGTATTAATACATTTATCTTCCACACTCACTTGCACATTTACACCCTTGTCATACTTATTCGTATTCTTGCCTATACCTATAAATTTCCCTTGCACTTTCTCCACACTTAAAACTTTCAAACGCCTCTTTTTTCCTATATTCAACTAACACTAATTGTTTATTTTCCAGCCCTAACTTCTCATGCATACTAGATTCATACTTGCTCATTTCCAGCCAATTATTCATCCCATTCTCACAAACATTGATCCTATTCCTTCCACACACACAGGAGGACTCACCCAGCTGAACCCTCTTACACTCTAGTTTCCCGAACATCCTGGCTGACTTAATCCCTTCTTCCTACATACTCTAGCAACATGCCCATCTACACCACATTCAGTACACTTACCCCGCAGCTCCTTGCACATTCTAGCATAATGACCATCCTTACCACAATTTCCATAAATCACATTCATACGATTACTACGACATCCACTCGCTATGTGCCCAGTCATACCACACCGATAACATTTTACCCCTTTCTCTTTCTTGCACTTGCTAATTCTATGCCCTACCTCACCACATCCAAAACAAGCACCTAGAGCCCATCTACATTCATTCTTCTTATGACCTTCCTTTCCACACCTATAACACTTTTCATCACGGACACGACTATCTGACATACCTCAATGTGCACTCACACTCCTATCCCTATTGCGCCAATTACCCTGCCTAAATCCTTCATTTGTCCTTACAGGTATTCCCACATTACTCACACTAACACTCCTATCTACTACACTATCAGCTACCCTCATCGCTCCTCTCATAACAGCATCTCTAAAACTAACAAATTCTGGCACACTTTCTTCCATTCTAGTTCTTACACTTGCAGATTTACTTTCTTTCATGCACCTATCTAACTCATAATCCTCAACTATCTCTAAAATATCATCGCATGTCAGTCTTTCTTTCGTCCACCTCATTTTCTCCTCCGTTTCAAATTAATAAATTCACTCACATTCTCAGGTATGGTCGCCAAAAACTTCCTCATTAACTCCTTATTTTCATTTATACCTTCATCCCCATACTTCTTCCCAGCTAACGTTTCCAAGCTACATACATACATCGATATCGCTTCTCCTACATTAATCCATGCCTCATCAAAATCATTCTTACGCTTATACCTAACACTCCCTTTCATACGTTTCACCTGCTCAATTATTCTCTTGTTCACACTTTCATAATCAACATCCCCCACACTCATTATCACACCATACACCGTCAACAAATACCCAGTCAAATATTCTCCTAACTCCCTAGCCCAAACTCTCTTACTATCACCATACTTATCCTGACAATACCTCTCATACTCCTTGAAAAACTCATATACATCCCTACTACTATGCTCATTGAACCTTTCACACCGAGGTACCTCTCTCATAAACACAGTCTTACACACATCACGTTCATTCTCACTGCTATCATCACTACTACCTTCCTTCTTGTTTCCTTCTTCTTCATTTGAATATAAAGAATTAAATTCAACGCTCAAATTCCTATCTTTAACCATTCCTTTCTTACCCTTTTTCTTACTTATCACTTTCACCCATTCATGATCATCTTCACTCTCATCCTGACCTTTCTTCTTTTCCCTCTTCATACTACTTTTACCTTTCTTCTCATTCTTCCTATCACATTTCTGTTCATCCTTATCATGCCTAATTCCTTTAATTTCAATCTCACTATCACTATTGCTATCACTATCACTTCCTTTCCCATCATCACTTACCTTAGCCTTCTCTTCCACTATCAACCCATTACCCAAAGCTGAGGACACTCCTCCGACTGCACCTTCACCCATTAAAGTTTTCATCCTCCCCATTACTTGCCCCATCATATCTTCCATTCGTTTCTCCATTCGTTCTTCATTCTCTCGCTTCCTCATCTCAACACCCTCTTCCACTCTCTCTACAATTCCCTGAATTTCCCCCAGTTTCCTATGCATCTCCTCATTCTCACAGTTCAACCTCTCATTCTCTACTAGCAACCTCTCTTTCTCAACTACCACTGCCTTAGGTTGGAGTTCTGCTTGAGGGTACACTCGAGCACACTATTCTATCTAATTTCTCTTCCTCTTGTTTTGTTAGTTATAGTTAATATAAAAAATATTTATTTTAATGTTGTTACTGTTCTTGGAATATTTTATTTTTCCTTGTTTCCTTTCCTCACTGGGCTATTTTCCCTGTTGGGCCCCTCGGGATTATAGCATTCTACTGTTCCAACAAGGGTTGTAGCTTAGCTAGTAATAGGCTATATATATATATATATATATATATATATATATATATATATATATATATATATATATATATATATATATATATATATATATATATATATATATATATATTTATATATATATATATATATATATATATATATATATATATATATATATATATATATAGGCCTATATATATATATATATATATATATATATATATATATATATATATATATATATATGTGTGTGTGTGTGTGTGTGTGTTTTTTTTTTTTGTATGTGTATGTGTAGGCTATGTGTATGTATGTATCATCATCACCAGCCGTTGATAGTCCACTGCAGGACAAAGCCCTTAGACAAGCTCTTGTCCATTTATTTTTTTCCTATGCCAGTATATACCAGCACACTTCCTTAGCTCTTCAATCTATCGCCTTCTCTTCCTTCCTCTGTTTCTTTTACGATCTTTAGGGACTCATTCTGTTATTCTTAATGCCCATCTGCTGTCTGTCATTCTCAATGTATGTCCCGTTCATGTCCATTTCTTTTTCTTACAGGTTGTTAGAATATCCATAAATATCTTATAATTGGATTCATTTGTAAGGAATGTTGGTCTTGAATCTGTAACTGTGGGTTGCTTTACTTTTTGTCATTTATGTTTTTTTATGTTTTCTATTTCCTTGAAGTTTCTATGCTTGACTTCTTTCATTTTATATGTCTATAGTTTGTGTGTGTGTGTGTGTGTGTGTGTGTGTCTCTCTCTCTCTCTCTCTCTCTCTCTCTCTCTCTCTCTCTCTCTCTCTCTCTCTCTCTCTCTCTCTCTCTCTCTCTTTTAGGCGTAGGTTTATTTTTATTTATATTTTTCATCACTATTCAATAGTATTAGATTTTTCTTTTTCGTGAACTCTAGTATTTACTTTCCCTTTTCCAGCTCTTTATTTAGGTTTTACTATTTACGTTTTATCAGCGAACTCACTTGAATGTAGAGGCGTTTTATATAATTGTTATTTTAATAATAAAAAATCAATTATTATCGAAAGGAGTTCATTATTTATTACTTTAAAATTTAAAATTTTATATTATATAAAATAAATAATGGAAATTTAATTATACTAATACTTAAATAAACAAATAATATATGAAATAAATACAAGAAATAAAAATTTCTAAAAACCAAACGTTTCCAAATGTTTGTTTACGTGTTATCTGAGAACTCACTTGAATGTAGAGGCGTTTCATTTTAATATTATTTATTTTACTAATATAAATCCCTTATTAACGAAAGTAAATAATTTTTTTGGCTCTAAAATTTTATATAAAATAATATATTAAATTATATTTGGATACTCGACTATGATAATACTCAAATAATTAAAATATATTTGAGATAAATAAAAGAAATAAAGATATATAAAAACCAAACGCTTCCAAATGTTTGTTGTTGTCCCTTGACGATGAAATAGCGAATCTTCGGCACCAAGTTCAACATGTGAACCTTTTGACTTTATAATACTCGAGTTGAGGACGATACTTACTTGGTTGCTTAACAGAACTTGAGTCAATCAAGCAGTTGCTGCAATTGACCAAGTATAAGACTTGTGGTGTTTGATCTATTACGAGATAGATAAGTGATTCGGTGACGAAGAATTCAAGTAAGTTTTGCTTGTGGTTTTCGACTTGAATCAATCAAATCACTCTTAACAAGGAACACCTACATTACTTGAGATTGTAAGTACATTCATCTTATTTCAATAAGAAAATGTGTCACTGGAACCTTGGTATGCTGTATAGGCTCAGCCAATTCATGAATATACTCAAGAGCCCTTAACTTACCAGTAGGCTGAGGCAAATCGGTAAAATTTCATAAGTAACCAACAATTCTTTTTGGTGAAAATAAGATGTATTTTTATTGGAATTGAATTAATTTGATGGTAACTGTTTGAAAATTGTATTTTCCAACTTATAACAAACAATTCGTCTTCTCTCAAGGGGTTAAATATAATCAGCCCCATTATTGGGGGAGGGGGTAGGTAACAGAGACAGGCGCGAAGACCGTGAAACTGGAAATACTTGCTGCCCTGTGTTGGGTTAACTCCTAATTCTACCAAATCACAACCCTGGGGTGGATAATTTAACCCTACCAACTCGCAGCCCTAGGGTGGGATAACTCCTAACCCTACCAACTCGCAGACCTAGGGTGGGATATCTCCTAACCCTACCAACTCACCGCCCTAGGGTGGATAATTTAACCCTATCAACTCACAGCCATAGGGTGGGATAACTCCTAACCCAACCAAATCACAGCCCTATGGTGGGATAACTCCTAACCCTACCAAATCACAGCCCTAGGTTGGGATAACTCCTAACCCTACCAACTCACAGCCCTAGGTTGGAATAACTCCTAACCCTACCAACTCACAGCCCTAGGTTGGGATAACTCCTAATTCTACCAAATCATAACCCTAGGGTGGGATAACTCCTAACCCTACTAACTCACAGCCCCAGGGTGGTATAACTCTTAACCCAACCAAATCACAGCCCTATGGTGGGATAACTCCTAACCCTACCAAATCATAGCCCTATGGTGGGATAACTCCTAACCCTACTAACTCACAGCCCTAGGGTGGTATAACTCTTAACCCAATCAAAGCACAGCCCTAGGTTGGGATAACTCCTAACCCTACCAAATCATAGCCCTATGGTGGGATAAATCCTAACCCTACCAACTCACAGCCCTATGGTGGGATAGCTCCTAACCCTTCCAAATCATAGCCGTGTGGTGGGATAACTCCTGACCCTACCAAATCATAGCCCTATGGTGGGATAGCTCCTAACCCTTCCAAATCATACCCCTGTGGTGGGATAACTCCTAACCCTACCAAATCACAGCCATAGTGTGGGATAACGGAGCCTTTGTATATCAGCGGCCAGTTCCTCATGCGTTGATTGAAAATCAACTAACCTAAACTTTCCCCCTTAACCTAACCTACAAGCCGTGTCCTTACCTATACAGTGAGCCCTCGTTTATCGCGGTAGATAGGTTCCAGACCCGACCGCGATAGGTGAAAATCCGCGAAGTAGTGATACCATATTTACGTATTTATTTAATATGTATATTCAGACTTTTAAAACCTTCCCTTGTATGTAGTACTGTTAACAAACTACCCTTTAATGTACAGAACACGTAATGCATGTACTGTACTATAGTACCCTAAACTAAAACAGGCACAATTATTAAAGGCAATTTTACTTCATGCGTTTCCTAAACACGCCAAAAAGCAGGATAAAAAATGGCAACCAATGTTTTGATTACGTTTATCTCTGATCATAATGAAGAAACAAACGCATTTAGTGTACACATCTGTGTATAGGTTAGTTTTTGCATCGATTATATTGATTATACAGTATGTTGATTTTGTTATTACCAATGTTTTACTTAATTTTTCTTAGGACTTCCAAATGAAATGTTTTTCTTTATGACGCCGCCTGAAACGGCGGCGTCATAAAGTACGCTCCATCTTCGATTGTAATAAACAAACGAAGGCATTTAACGCGCATGATGAAAGTGATAAATAATGATTTGTTCCGTAACCGAAATACAAATCACGCTATTTACATTGGGTTTACCTTTTAGCGCAGCTGAAATGACGAGCCAATAGTTTTAACGAGGGTTAATTACCCCCGTGCTAGTTAGCGGGGGGTAGGGGAAGGGTAGCTTGCTACCCCTACCCCCCCACACACCGGTGACTTGCTTCACTTCACTTTTGGCTCGGCAATGAACAGACGTGTCTGTCCATCGTCCTCGTTGACAGCCTTTAATCTTTTTTCTGCTTTTTCTTTACTACTGCTTGTGTTTGAGTTTGAAGTTGACTACCTTATATTATCTTTGCTATGTGTACATGCTCTGGTGTTGCCGGCCGCCCTTGTGGGACCTTTATGTCGGCCTTGGATAAGGATCCTCACACCCTTTGCCCTCAGTGTCGGGGCCGACGGTGTGACCAGGAAAACATGTGTAGTGAGTGTAGGGAGTGGTCTGCCTCCCAGTGGGAGAGGTTTGGCCGCCGGCTTAAGAAGAAGTCCAAGAGAGACCGTTCTCCTTCGGGGGTTGCCTTGAAGGAGGAAGGTTCTCGGGACTCTTCTTTCGCCGCCTAAACCTCCTCCGAAGCTCCCCCTCGTCCGGCTCCTAAGGAAAGTCGGCCGAGTGGTAGCGCAGGCCCTAGTTCTGTTTCCTGACCTTGGGTGGGGGGAGAGGGCGTCGCCTCCCATAGCGGGGCGGTTCCCCCTCCTCCTCCGGGGGAGGTTATTGATAATTCGTTGTCTATTGATGATCTCTTACAGATTTGGGCTTCCCTGGGGCTTAAGGGCTTGCCCTCCAGTGTCGCCTTGATTGACCTTGTCTCGTTGGGGGCCGCCGTTAAGCAGTCGCCGGCGGTAGCAGAGGTAGACCCTCTGTCTATCGTCGACATCGTGGTGACAGAGGCCTCCGACGGGGCGGGGCAATCCTCTGCAGGTGCAGTTTAGGATGATGGTGCTGACGGCTCTCCTCCCCCTTCCGTACATCCTTCGAAGGGGAAAGTGAGTCCTACGGGCTCTTCTGCTGTTCAGCTTCCCTCCAAGGGAAGTGCCTTGACTGAGACTCCCCTTCGGAGGACTGATGGTCCTGATGATCTTCCCCTTGGCCGCCTTCGCCGTAAGGCTCATCGTCTGCTGCGTCGCAAGGGCCTCCCTTCCCCTTATAAGGGGGTTAAGAGGCGCCTTTTTGGATCTTCTTCCTCCGAAGGGGACTCTCCTCGCCGTAAACAGCCTGCAGCTCCAGCTTCATTAGACCTCTCTGGGGATCGGTCTCCTGCGCCTGCTAGACCTTCACCTTCTGGGGCAGATGTTCAGCAACCTGACCTCGTCACCCGACGGGCAACGGTCCCTTCGGGGCTGTGACGGCCGAGAGAGGGTTGTGAACTCAAAGGCAGGATGCAATCGACTGAGTTGTTTATTAAGGAACACACTCCTTTATATACAAAACCTCAAGGCAACAGGACATGACATGTTCGAGAGACAGACAATGTTACAGAGCAAAACGAAGACATGATCATTCAGGTTCTTTTTAGTGCGAGGGAAGAGCGCAGATACAAGCATAATATATACAAAATAATTATGTACAATTGTGTGACACACGGTTGGTACATGGCTCCCCCCCCAAAAATGACATACAGTACTGTACATGTTAAATAGGGTGCCCTGATCTAGAGAGGCGAACTGTAGGCGGGTCATCTGGCAGAAGATAAGCAGGTTTTAGACGATCAATGGAGACCCAGTCTTCTTTGCCCCGAATGTTTAGTAGGAATGCTTTCGGACTGCGTCGGATCACAAGGAAAGGGCCCGTGTAAGGGGGCGTTAGTGGTGGCTTGCTAGTGTCGTTGCGCAGGAAGACGTGCATTGCAGAGTGCAAGTCCGTTGGTATGTGATGCTTCGCTGGGGGCTTGTAAGTCTGGCGGCACAGAGTAAAGTTTCCCACGACGTGACGTATGCGCTGGAGATCGTCGGAGGAGGTTGTAGAAGGAAAAAATTCGGCAGGGACGACCAACGGGTCGCCATACACCATTTCAGCTGCCGAGACGTCGAGGGCGTT
Source organism: Palaemon carinicauda (assembly GCF_036898095.1). NCBI lineage: Eukaryota > Metazoa > Arthropoda > Malacostraca > Decapoda > Palaemonidae > Palaemon > Palaemon carinicauda. The sequence goes on from NC_090749.1 coordinate 2,659,397, forward strand.
TTTAGGAGTGGTCCTTAGTCCCAGGAGGACCCAGGGAAGTTGAGTAAACCAGTAGGAATCCTTGCAGCGGGACATCAAAGCGGCTTTGAGGGTGCGATGAAAACGTTCAACCATTCCATTGGCAGCGGGGTTGTAGGCCGTTGTCTGATGTAGGGTGATGCCCAGGAGATTCGCTAATGACGTCCACAATTGAGAGGTGAAAGTGGTTCCCCTGTCAGAAGTAATATGCTCAGGGATACCGAATCTTGAAATCCATCCAGAGAGTAAGGCAGATGTACATGAGGCGGACGTTGCAGTTTCCATGGGAATGGCTTCAGGCCAACGAGTGGAGCGGTCGATGACGGTAAACAGGTAACGATGTCCTTGTGATGTAGGTAGGGGGCCTACAACGTCGACGTGAATGTGTGCGAAACGACGCTGAGGTTGAGGAAAGGTGCCCACTCCTGAATCCGCGTGTCGATGTACTTTGGAAGTTTGGCAAGAAGTACAGGCGCGGACCCAATCCTTAGCATCCTTAGAAATGCTGTGCCAAATGAACTTTGCCTTCAGCAGCTGTGCAGTAGAACGCCATGAGGGATGTGAAAGGCCGTGAATGAAATCAAACACCTGTCGCCGCATGGGAGCAGGAATCCAAGGTCGCGGTCTACCAGTACTGACGTCACAGAGGAAGGTGGTGTTGGAGTCTTCGAGGGGAAAGTCTTCCCTACGGAGGGACGTGCAGGATGTCCTACAAGCTTGATACTCTGGATCCTGTCGTTGGGCTTCAGCCAAGGTGTTGTAATCCAATCCCAGTTGAACGGCAGCCAACGTGTTTCTTGACAGGGCATCGGCAACGGGATTCATTTTCCCAGGGACGTATTGAAGGGTGCAATTGTATTCAGCCACGGCGGAGAGATGTCGGCGTTGCCGGGCGGACCAGGCGTCAGACTGTCGAGTGAAGGCGTGCAACAGAGGCATGTGGTCTGTGCGAATGACGAAGGGCGTACCTTTTAAGAAATGGCGAAAGTGACGGACAGCCAAGTGCACCACCAGCAATTCTCGATCGAAGGTAGAATAACCCGATTCTGCCTTGGACAGTTTTCTGCTGAAGAAGGCCAATGGGCGGGGCGAGCCTTTGACCACCTGCTCGAGTACTGCACCAATAGCGACATCGCTGGCATCAGTGGAGAGAAGGAGATGGGCGTGTGGGATAGGAAAAGTGAGAGCCGCAGCAGTTGATAGGGCCTTCTTTGCATTGCAGAAGGCTGCTTCTTGAAGGGGACCCCACTTCAGGTCCTTTGGCTTGCCCTTGAGGGAGGCGTAGAGGGGAGCAAGAGTGGCGGCAATGGCTAGCAGAAAACGGTGATAATAGTTGATCATGCCAAAGAATTCCTGCAGAGCTTTGACGGTCGAGGGCGCGGGGAAGTTCTGAACGGCTGCTACCTTCTCAGGGAGGGGATGGACTCCTTCAGGAGTGATACGGTGCCCTAAGAACGACACTTTGTTGGCGCCAAAGGTACACTTGTCGTACCGGATTACAAGGCCGTTTTGTTGCAGGCGGTCGAGCACGATGCGCAGGTGACGGAGGCGTTCCTCTTTTGAGGAGGAGAACACAAGTATGTCGTCCACATAATATACACAGAAAGGGAGGTCCCCTAAGATGCCATCCATGAGACGTTGAAACGTTGCCCCAGCATTACGAAGGCCAAAACAGGAGTAATTGAAGGTGTATGTACCAAACGGAGTGGTGATGGCGGTCTTGGGGATGTCTTCTGGGTTCATAGGCACCTGATAATACCCCTTCAGGAGGTCGAGCGTAGAGAAAACCTTCGCTTTGTGCAGGTATGAGGTCACGTCGGCAACGTTTGGGAGGGGGTAGTGATCCGGTTCTGTTTGCATGTTCAGGCGCCTGTAATCCCCGCACGGACGGAGGGAGCTGTCTTTCTTCAGAACGATGTGTAAGGGTGACGACCATGGGCTGGAGGCCTTTTGGCAAAGGCCCATTTCCTCCATTTCGGCGAACGTCTGTTTGGCGGCTGCCAATCGTTCTGGTGCCAGATGTCTGAATTTTGCGAAGACTGGGGGTCCCGTCGTCTTGATATGGTGATAAATTCCGTGCTTGGCAGGAACCGTGGGCGTTTGGCGAAGTTCTGGACGGAAAACTTGCGGGTACGACGTGAGGAGGTGGGCGTAGGCATCCGTGGGTGCGCTGATGTGGAGAGCGAGGTTAGAGGGGGCGGGTTGAAGAGGTGTCGACAAGTACGAGTCTGCGTTGACCAATCGTCGGTGGGCGACATCGACCAGAAGGTGGAAATGAGAGAGGAAATCCACACCGAGGATTGTCATTGTGACGTCAGCAACGAGAAACTTCCAATGTAATTTACCGTTTCCGAACGATAATGTGAGGTTCTCGTAACCGTAAGTGGTTATCGCAGATCCGTTGGTAGCTACCAAGCGGAAGTCGGCAGATGTAGACAGACTACGTTGTGCCTTGAAGAGTTTCCTTGGCAAAAGAGAACGACAAGCACCCGTGTCTACCAAAAATCGCACGCCCGTTCCTGCATCCTGTAAAAAGAAAAGATTAGAAACACGGGAGGCCACCGCCACAAGCGATGGCCTACTTACACGTTTTTTGGCCACTGACAATCCTTGGCACATTGCTTCGCGGTTGCCCTGAATCTAAAGTGGTAGTAGCAAAACTGCGGCGGATGGGAGGTAGTAAGTGGCTGTAGAAGTCGTTCGTTGGGGCGCGAGCGATTGGTGGGTGGTGGGCGGCTTTGTCGCTGCTTCGGCACGTCACGGGGTAGGCGTGTATGTCCTACGGCATTCATGTCACCTTCGGTTGACGTTGAATAGGCATCCTCGTCGTCAGGGGTGGAGGCGTTGATGGAGGTCTTGAAGTGGCTGTCCATAAGGGCGTCGGCTTTGGTCATCAAGTCCTTTATGGGTAAACTATCGACATCGGGTATGGCAGCACGCACAGGTTCGGGTAAACGGCGTATCCAAAGGGCACGAAGTAGGTTCACCTCACGAGGAGAGCTGTCTGCGGCAGGTTGAAGGCGAGCGATACTGGTCATTTCCCTGAGGGCAAGCGAAGCCCTTTGGTCCCCCAACGGTTGTTGCGAGAGCTGAAAAAGCTTAGCTATACGGGCGGCTGGCGACGGCGAGTACTGCTGCAGAAGGTGTGTTTTGAGGGCGTCATACGCTATTGGGGTGTCTCCTTGTTCACAAAGCCAGTCGGATATTTCTGGGAAGGTGTCCTCGGGTATCGCCGCGAGAACATAATCCGTGGTTGAGCGAGTCACGCCCCTGATACGAAACTGGACTTCTGCGCGCTGAAACCAAGCAAACGCCTCTCCGCTGACAAACGATGAAAGTTTGAATGGAGCGGCCGCAGCACCAACTGCCGTATAGTCCTCCATAGTACTAACGATGAAGGGGCGAGGGGGTGGGGGTAGAAGGCGGTGGGAGCGAGTCGACTTCCGGGATCACCAATGTGACGGCCAAGAGAGGGTTGTGAACTCAAAGACAGGATGCAGTCGACTGAGTTGTTTATTAAGGAACACACTCCTTTATACCCAAAACCTCAAGGCAACAGGACATGACATGTTCGAGAGACAGACAATGTTACAGAGCAAAACGGAGACATGATCATTCAGGTTCATTTTAGTGCGAGGGAAGAGCGCAGATACAAGCATAATATATACAAAATAATTATGTACAATTGTGTGACACACGGTTGGTACAGGGCAAAGGGATTCTTCCCTTTCACGTGCAGTGTTAGCGCACAGGCGCTCTCCTGCTCGTCAGCGCTCTCCTGCTCATCAGCGTTCTCCTGCTCGTCAGCGCTCTCCTGCTCGTCAGCGCTCTCCTGCTCGTCATTGCTCTCCTGCTCGTCAGCGCTCACCTGTTCGCCGGCGCTCTCCTGATGTTCGCCCTCCTCGTCAGCGCTCTCCTGAGGACATCCTACATCCTGTGGTTCCTGAAGAGCACTTAGCACGCCAGCATTCTTCTGCTCGCCCTTCTGCAGTGTTAGCGCACAGGCGCGCTCCTGCTCGTCAGCGCTCTTTTGAGGATCATTGCCCGCTTGCTTGCCAGCGCTCCCCTGTGGTCTCTGATCATCCTACAGTCCCTCTTGTGGCTACGCAGCATCGTCCGAGTTCTCCAGCGCGTGTTTCAAAAGCACATGTTCGCCCACGCACCTACGATCTTCCTGTTCCTGTTCGTGAACGCGCCGTGCCACCTGTTCCTTCACAGGATCTCACGCGTCGCCCCCTTGCTCGCCAGCGATCACCTGCTCGCCAGCGTTCACAGACGATCCTAGTATCACCTGTTCGTCAGCGTTCTCCTACGCGTCAACGATCACCTGTTTATCGATGATCTCCGGACCGCCCGCGTGATTTACAACCTGCGCGCACGCGTTCTGCAACGCATCGTCGACCAGAGGTTCTGGAAAGACATAGTTCGCCATCTACTAGCTCGCCATCGCTCGATCATTCACCTGCGCGTCCTGCGCGCTATCGCTCACCAACACGTCACCATGCGACAACGCGCCATCGCTCACCTGTGCGTCAGCGTTCGCCAGCTCACCACCGATCGCCTGCTGATCTACGTCGCCAGCGACCTTCCTCGCCCACGCGGCAACGTGTTCCCTCGCCATCGCGCCAACGCATTCGTTCGTCGACTCGGCCACGCGCTCGTTCACCTGTACACCCTCGCGCCCACTCGCCTGCGCGCCCCGCGCGACCGCTCGCCTGTTGGATCATTCGCCTGCGAGCCCGCGTGACCGCTCGCCTGCGCGATCGCTCGCCTGCGCGCCCGCGCGATCGCTCGCCTGCGCGCCCGCGCGACCATCGTTCGCTGCGAATTTCGCAGCCAGTGGTAGCAGCAGGAACGCGTGTTCCTAGACAGCGCTCGGGATCGCTTCCATCCAAACGCAGGACTGTAGTGCAGGACAGGGAAGACACTGCGGAGAGGTTAGTGCATCATTCTTCCCCCCCTTCTTTTCAGGCAGGTACTGTGGTGTCCACTCCAAAGGGTCGCCTGATCCCTTTCCCTCCAGTGAGGATTTTGGACTCTGTGTCCGTGGAGCAACAGACTTGGTTTGGTCCTCTGATGCGGGCGTTAGGGAGGGTAATGAAACCAGCACTCGCCGATCAGGGCAACAAACCAACGGCTGCCTCTCCTACGCTGAAGAGAAAGAGAGGAGTGGACTTCGTGGTGACTTCCCCCAGGGCGAAGTTGGTTCCCAAGAGGTCTGTCGCGAAGCCCCCTTCTCCTGCTCGAGTGTTTTCTCCTTCTCCCGTGGACAAGGCTTTTCCGTCTTCAGCAGAGGAGGTATTTTGAGATCTTGGGTGAGTCCAGCCTCGCTCTTCCTCTCCATCACTCCGTGGAGGAGCTGGCGAAGGGAGTTCCCCTTGAGAAGCTCTCTGCCCGGCAGGTGTCGTTTTCAGCGGCAGAGATCCTTAGCCATGAAAAGGTCGCTAAGTGTGCCATGCAGGCCACTTCGTGGCTGGACTTTTGGCTAGGAACTCTGGGCATCCTATTGCACTCCGAGGACTTGTCCAAGGAGGCCAATAGGAAGGCCCTGGAGACCTTCTTACTCTCGGGCACCCGCTCCATCGAGTTTTTGGCGCACCAGGTTACCACCCTGTGGGCCAACTCGGTGTTGAAGCGGCGCGATGCTGTGACCGAGAGATTCCATCCGAAGGTCCCCGCCATGGATGTGTGTAGGCTCAGACATGCTTCCCTTCTGGGGGAGAACCTGTTTGAGCCTCAGGACATGGAGCGAACGGCTGAGAGGTGGAGGAAATCCAGCACGGACTCCCTATTCCATAGGGCCCTTACAGCTCAGCCCTATAAGCCTCCAGCTCCGCCACAACAGCAGCAGCAGCCTCGTAAGGCTCCGAAGCAGGCACCGGCAGTTAAGAAGGTGGTGTCTAAGCCCCAGCCTTTTCCAGCCAAGGTCAAGAGGGGCGGTAAGTCCTCCAGGGGAGGCAAGACTCCTAGGGGTGGCGGCTGTGGCCGCAAACCCTAGGGGTGGCAGTCCCCCTGCGTGTCCACCTGTGGGGGGATGCCTTCAGCGTTGCGTCCGCAGGTGGCAGCAACACGGGGCCGATGCTTGGACGGTCTCAGTGATCGGCCAAGGCTATCGCGTCCCGTTCACAACATCTCAACCTCCCCTGACAGCGAGTCCAGTGTCGTTGAGCTCCTATGCCACGGGGTCGGCAAAGGGGCTGGCCCTTCGGGCCGAAGTCGAGACCATGCTCGAGAAGGGTGCTCTCCAGGAGGTCGTCGACGGCTCCCCAGGCTTCTTCAGTCGACTCTTTCTTGTAAAGAAGGCGTCTGGAGGCTGGAGACCTGTCATCGACCTCTCAGCTCTGAACGGGTTTGTCAAGCAAACCCGGTTCAGCATGGAGACAGCAGACACGGTCAGACTTGCGGTGAGACCACAAGACTTCATGTGCACACTGGATCTAAAGGACGCGTACTTCCAGATCCCAATCCATCCGTATTCCAGGAAGTACCTGAGATTCTGCCTAGACGACAAGATCTACCAGTTCAAGGTGCTGTGTTTCGGTGTCTCCACAGCTCCTCAGGTGTTCACCAGAGTGTTCACCCTGATTTCATCCTAGGCGCACAGGAACGGCATTCGTCTCCTTCGTTATCTGGACGATTGGCTGATCCTAGCAGACTCGGAGTCGATCCTTCTTCGGCACCGAGACAGGCTTCTGGATCTTTGCCAGGATCTGGGGATCGTGGTAAACCTCGAGTCGTCCTCTCTGCAGCCGTCCCAACGACTGGTTTATCTAGGCATGCTAATAGACACCAATCTCCACAAAGCCTTTCCATCAGACAACCGGATAGCTAGGCTGAGGAGGGTTGCGGAACCCTTCCTCAGGCGAGAAGAGCTCCCCTCTCAGTCGTGGTTGCGTCTCTTAGGTCACCTATCCTCCCTGGCTCGTCTGGTTCCAAACAGCCGCCTAAGGATGAGATCCCTATAGTGGCGGCTCAAGTCCCGGTGGAATCAAGGATCCGATTCTCCGGACATTCTGATCCCAATGGGGTCTTTGGAACAGACGGACTTGCGGTGGTGGCTGGTCGACGAGAACCTGCGGAAGGGAGTGAGTCTTCTCGTCCTCCCCCGGAATTGACTCTGTTTTCGGACGCGTCAAAAGAAGGGTGGGGGGCGCACGTTCTGAACCAGAGGGCCTCAGGCCTTTGGTCAGAATCAGAAAAGTGCCTACACATCAACCTGCTAGAATTGAAGGCCGTCTTTCTGGCTCTTCAGCAGTTCCATCGGTCCCTGGCGGGTCACTCCGTGGTGGTGATGAGCGACAACACCACGGTAGTGGCTTATATCAACAAGCAGGGAGGTACCTTTTCAGAACAGCTATCCCATCTTGCAGTAGAGATTCTGAGGTGGACCGAAATCCACTTGATAACACTATCAACTCGCTTCATTCCTGGCAAGAGGAATGTGCTCGCCGACAGTCTGAGCAGGGCCTCGCAGATAGTGAGTACCGAGTGGTCTTTGGATCCACAGATAGCCAACAAAGTCCTGACTTTGTGGGGTTCCCCGACTGTGGACCTGTTCGCGACAGCGTTGAACTTCAAACTGCCCCTGTACTGCTCCCCAGTCCCGTACCCCAAGGCACTCTGGCAAGATGCTTTCCAGCAACGGTGGGACAACATCGACGTGTACGCCTTCCCACCGTTCTGTCTGATGAGAAGGGTGCTCAACAGGATCAGACTATCGGTCAACTGTTCGATGACTCTGGTAGCTCCGCTATGGCATCACGCGGAATGCTTCCCGGACCTTCTGCAGCTCCTGGCGGAGCTCCCGAGGGAGCTTCCTCCACGACACGAGCTTCTCAGACAACCCCACTCCGGCGTCCCTCACAAGGCCGTGGCCTCGCTTTGGCTTCACGTCTGGAGACTATCCAGCGTCTCCTCGCGGAGAGAGGCTTTTCGCAACAGGTTGCGGAGAGAATGTCTCGGCACCTGCGAAGGTCCTCTGAGGGAGTCTACCAAGCGAAGTGGAGAGTCTTTTGTGGTTGGTGTCGTGGGAGGGGTATCTCTCCACTCGATACCACTATTCCAGCAATAGTGGACTTCCTCGTTTATCTGCGTGAAGATATGCGCCTTTCGGTCTTGGCTGTGAAAGGCTATCGCTCAGCCTTAAGCTTGGCCTTCAGGCTGAAGGGTGTGGATATTTTTTCATTGCTAGAACTCTCTTTACTCATACGTAGCTATGAGCTTACCTGCCCCAGTCGGAAGTGAGACCTCCTCCTTGGAACGTGGTTCGAGTCCTCAGGTCTCTTAAGAGACCTCCCTTCGAACCATTACGCCAGGCCTCCGATCGCCACCTGTCTTGGAAGACGGCTTTCCTACTCGCTTTGGCTTCGGCCAAGCGGGTTAGTGAGCTTCATGGTCTCTCGTACGACATCGCCCATTCAAGGGGATGGGGGGAGGTAACGTTCAGGTTCGTCCCTGAGTTTGTTGCCAAGACTCAGAATCCTGGAGTGCCGGATCCTCGCTTCGACTCTTTCAGGATCGCGAGTCTCCGTTCTGTAACAAGCAATCCAGACCAGCTGCTACTATGTCCAGTGAGGTGTCTGAGGCACTACTTGAAGAGAACGGCTGCAGTTCGTCCTCAAGTGCGAGCTTTGTTTGTGAGCACAGGCAGGACTAAGACGACCTTCACAGCCCACTACCTGCAAGACGTGACCCACAGGAGCCTCGATACGTTTTTTATCGGCCCTGTGGTGGCTGCACAACAGCTGGTCTAACCTCAGGCTCCTTTTTGGACAAGTAGCAGTAGGTTGAGGGCGTTGTTACCCGGTCTTAGTCTGCGTGAATGAAAGAGTATGTCTGACCCTTACTTCTTTCTTCATTCTCCCCTCTCTTGGGGAAGCAGCATCCTGGTCCTCGCATAGCTGACCTCGACCTCTGCAGGTAACCCATGCTTCTTTGTGCTCCTAGTATTAAGCTTAATACTGTTGCGTCCCCCATACCCTGACGAGGTGGTATTGGGAACGTCCTATCCTTGATTCCTATCTAAAGGTCTCAAGGTCAACTTCATAGGACGAGTCACACTCTTCTCCACACACTGATTATGTAGGCCACTAGTTCCTAGCGATGATAGGAACTTGTGAGGTACAGGGGCTCCTTTTCTCTAGTGCTGGTCACTGAGGGATTGAGCCCCTGGGCAAGCCGAAGTCAGTAAGGCTGGGGACTTTCCACCCTTCCTTAGGGGTAAGTCACCCAATGTAAATAGCGTGGTTTGTATTTCGGTTACGGAACAAATGACAAATTCGAAGATAATTTGTATTTTTCCTAACCATACAAACCTTAGCTATTTACACATATGTGCCCGCCATCCCTGACCCCAAGTCAAGTCCTACCTCTAAGTGAAGAGAAGCAAGTCACCGGTGTGTGTGTGTGGGGGGGGGAGGGCTAGCAAGCTACCCTTCCCCTACCCCCCGGTAACTAGCGCGGGGGTAATTAACCCTCGTTAAAACTATTGGCTCGTCATTTCAGCTGCGCTAAAAGGTAAACCCAATGTAAATAGCTAAGGTTTGTATGGTTAGGAAAAATACAAATTATCTTCGAATTTGTCATATTACAGTAAAAGCTTTTAGAAAATATGTTATTACAAATATTATTTACCGTATCTATATAAAATCATACATATGTAGCAAAGCAGGAAAACAATTTACGAGAGAGAGAGAGAGAGAGAGAGAGAGAGAGAGAGAGAGAGAGAGAGAGAGAGAGAGAGTTGTTTTACGTACGTAAATGTAAATTTTAAACAAAAAAATAACCCCATTTCATATAAAATAGGTTATTACAAATATTTTATTTTCAATATTAAACTTACCCGATAATCATGTAGCTGTCAACTCCGTTGCCCGACAGAATTCTACGGAAGGGATACGCCAGCGATCGCTATACAAGAGGGGGGTGTACTCACAAGCGCCACCTGTGGCCAGGTACTGCAGTACTTCTTGTTGACACCACCTTCAATTTTTCCTCTGTCGTGCCTCCGGCTAGACCTACATGGATACGCTGTTGATTCTGGAGTTATTGGTCACGATTTGGTGATGTATTTGCTCTAGAATTTAGCCTTCGCTATTCAGGAAGCTTTATTATTAGCTTAGCAAGTTTTTTTGGAATTATTTTGATTTAATTTTGGTGACGAAGAGAGTATGAACTCTCTTTCACTTTTAAATGGCCGACCCTTCCCTTAGACGGAAGTGATGGTGTCGAAGAGAGTATAGACTCTCTTTCTTAATTTTGCTTAACAAAGTTATAGATTTATTTTATATCTCTCCGCCTTTTATAGGCCTCTTCGATTAACTTCCTTTTATTATAAACTTATTAAAATTAATTTTTATGTTTGTTTATATGCGACCTTTCCTAATAGTAGGCGGTCTTTTCTTGGAACCGAAGTTAATTAACATTGAGCCCGTCATTTCGTTTTTACCTGTTAACATTTTATGCTATTTTAATGTTTTTGAAAGATTTTCTTTGATAGTCTCGTACTATTTTCAAAGTTGAACTAACGTTTTGTTTTGTCTCTGCAGTTGTTGACGTTCAGAACGTTCAACTTGCGCTCTATCGTTACGATAGAGAGAGAGTATTCACGGTTTCACGTTGCAGTAAGAGTAAACCGATTCTAGCGTTTTGTTCATTCTTTCTTAGCTTAAATGGTTTTAATTCTAATAAAGGATCTTTTTATTTGGGAAATCTTTCACTTTTTTCCTTTAACAATAATATGTTTTAACGACATATATGATTGGGCTCTTCTCTCAGGTTCTAAGTCAAGAGAGAGAGAGAGAGAGAGATAGAGACGGAGGGAGAGAGAGCTGGATAAACGTTTCGTTCAAGCGAGTAACGTTGTTATCGTTTTTGCTCTTCTCCCTAGTCTCTTTAGGGGAAGAAGGTAAACGTTTCTAGAGTTTTATTCTTGTTCTCAAGCTTTATGCGGTGAGAGATTTTAAACGTAGTTTATTTGATCTAGTGTTTAGTCTCTTTCCAGCCACTGAATTATTTATCTTTCATTAGATTTTTCTGTTACATTGTAATTCTGTTTTCGCAATTGCTAACTTTTAAGGAAGGATAGAATTGCGTGTTTCAGGTACAAACCACTTAAAGTTTCGAGTTCAGTGAAATAAGTGCAAACAGAAAATCAAAAGTGATAAGTGATTAGCGCAAAGTGTGTCAGTGTTGTGCTTGAGGGTACTTCTGTGCGTGCCAGTCGTCCTCCCAGTCCGGGACCTCTTGCAAGCTCCCAAGCCCAGGGGAGAAGCAATGTCGAAGGGCAAAAGGGTTCGGCAGGCCTTGATCGGCGCACAGAAGTATCCTCGGTGGTTGCGGGCGTGTCTTACAGAGACCGTCACTCCCACCCGCAGACGATTGAGCCCTTATTTTGCTCGTCTGCAGAAGAAATTTCGGGGAGAAAACGCTGGACTCAGGTCTCAAGACCTCTTAAACGTAAAGTCCAGACCTCTAGAGTTCAACAACCCGGATGCAGTCATTGAGTTAGCTCTGACTCTCCGCAGTCATCAGGTGACTGCACACCTCCTAAGAGAGGTAAGGTGATGCCGCAACAGACCTCATCTTCTGTTAAGGCTTTACCTCAACAGACCTTATCGTCTGTTGATCCCAAGATGACTTTGCTGCAGTCCATGCAGTCGCAGCTTGCGGTCTTAATGCGTGAGTTTCAGGCTGAGAAGGTTACACCTCCTCCTGCGAGCGCTCCGCCTCACCGCAGTCCAGTCTGCCAGGCGTACGAAGTTGAGGTTCCTCAAGCTACCCTACCGCGTTCGGAGTTGCCAGTTACCAGCGTTGTGCAGCAACCTCAACCTTCCTTAAGGCAACCTCAACAATGGGAGCAGGAGTCTTATGCCTTACTTCCTCCTCTTCCTCTTGCGGATAGACCATCGAGGCAACAACCTCTTGAGGTACGACAACCTCTTCCATCCATGAGGCAGCCACCTCAGCTCTCGCTGCAGCTACCTCAACTCTCCTCAAGGCGAGAGCCTCAACTCTTGAGGCTAACTCCTCAGGAACCTCAACTCGCGAGACAGGAACTGCGTTCTGCGCAGCCACTACCTCAACTCTTGCAGCTCACACCTCAGGAACCTCAACTCGCTCCTCAGGAACCTGCTACTGCGCATCCACCTCAACCCTTGAGGCTAGCACTACTCTTGAGGCAGGAACCTCATGCTATGAGTCAGCCACCTCAACGCATGCTTCTGCCACTTTCTCCTCAACTTGAGCCTCTTCCCATTCAACTTTGAAATAACAAATGACAATAATAACACCTCATTACTTTCATAACTTGCATTTGTAATCATATACATGTATGCCTACACAAACATTATGATAATGGAGGTTATTCGTATTACTTAAATAAAAAAATATATATGTATTCCTTGCAATATATTTTTAACAAATCGCAAAATATGGCAAAATATCTTCAAACAAATGAATCATGAGTTATGAATGTTATGTAAATATTATGTTGATATTAAAACCCCATGCAATCATGCATGAACTAATGCAGTGTTGCCAACAGGGCGAGTTTCCCTTTCCTGAGGTGAGGTAGATTATAGTACGTATTTTTAGTGCAGCTTAATTCTACGATTATCATGCCGGCTATCAAATTCATCAACAAAACAGTCTAAATCAATTCCCTCGACACGTGCACTTTCAATGGACAGTAATGCGATATTACTCAATCTAGCACTGGTCATGGAATTTCTGAGAAATGTTACAAGCCATGCAACATGCTCTGCTTACCTTACAGCATGCTCTACATACAGCATGCTCTGCATACAGCATGCTCTGCATACAGCATGCTCTGCATACCTTACCGCATGCTTCTCTGTCACACATCTTTGGTTGTTGCCAACTCACTAGACTGTCAAGCAGTTTCATAACGTTGCCTTCTAGTCTGCTGCCTTTGCACCAGTGAAACCCTCACTGAGAGAACTTAGCTTTTCTCGGATATGGTCCCTGTAGATGGGAAAATGCTTTTCTCCCTCCTTCTGATATTCCCTTGAGGACTCTGTCATTTGGAGAGGAGCCTTTAGCTGCGTAGCCTCCTATGGACTTTTATTTAAGCATAACATGCTTCCAGGGAAGGTAATGGTTCCACTTTCAGTCGCTAACCCCGTCTGTTACCACACCTGCTCCCATAGACCTTGGGCTGTGTTGCAAGACATGCATTCCAAGCTTAGTCCTTGTTAGAGGATTTTTTGTTTACGGAGTCAGTGTGTCACTGGGAAGACGTTCAACAACCAGCAGAAGTGACTTGTTGTGACGCAGTGCGGCAACCTCAGCAACCCGATAAGGAGTTGTCTGTACGACCCAGACAGTCTAGACAGCTTCGGGTTGTCACTGTACTTCCTCGCTTCCCCATGGTTGACAGTTCACAGACTGTGCAGCAGTACCATGATCTTGTGTCCGGCTCCGTCAGACGACTGGCTTTTAAGAGCTCCCACAAGTCGTCACTGTCTGGAGATTCTCAGATGGACTATGGATCTGACCAAGGAACTGGGCCTCCTGGTCAATTTTGAGGAAGTCTCAACTCGTCCCATCCCAGACCATTGTCTACCTGGGTATGGATCTTCAGAGTCGAGCTTTTCGGGCTTTTCCGTCGGCCCCAAGGATCTTCCAAGCCCTAGAATGCATCCAGAGCATGCTGAGAAGGAACCGATGCTCAGTCAGGCAGTGGATGAGTCTAACAGGGACACTTTCATCGCTGGCCCTGTTCATCGTGTTAGGGAGACTCCACCTCCCCCCCCTTCAGTATCATCTAGCTGCTCACTGGATATAGGACATGACGCTAGAGACGGTCTCAGTTCCTGTTTCCGAAGAGAGGAGGTCTTCTCTCGCGTGATGTAAGAACAGCTTTCTTCTCAAGGAAGTCTACCTTTGGCTGTTCAGAAACCCGACCGCCGTCTCCTCTCGGGCGCATCAGACACGGGCTGGGGTGCGACTTTGGACGGACAGGAATGCTCGGGAACATGGAATCAGGAACAAAGAACACTTCACATCAATTGCAAGGAGTTGTTGGCGGTTCTTCTGGCCTTGATAAACTTCAAGTCCCTCCAGCTTAGCAAGGTGGTGGAGTTGGACTCTGACAACACCACAGCCCTGGCTTACATCTTCAAGCAGGGAGGGACTCTTTCGTGGAAGATGTTCTAGATCGCAAGGGACCTCCTCATCTGGTCAAGAGATCGAAAGCTCACGCTGGTAACGAGGTTCATTCAGGGCGGTATGAATGTCATGGCAGATCGCCTCAGCCGGAAGGGTCAGGTCATCCCCACAGAGTGGACCCTTCACAAGAATGTTTGCAGCAGACTTTGGGCCCTGTGGGGTCAGCCAACCATAGATCTGTTCGCTACCTCGATAACCTAGAGACTCCTGTTGTATTGTTCTCCGATTCCAGACCCAGCAGCAGTTCACGTGGATGCTTTTCTGCTGGATTGGTCCCATCTCGACCTGTATGCATTCCCGTCGTTCAAGATTGTCAACAGGGTACTTCAGAAGTTCTCCTCTCGCAAAGGGACACGGCTGACGTTGGTTGGCTCCGCTCTGGCCCGCGAGAGAATGGTTCATAGAGGTACTGCAATGGCTGGTCGACATTCCCAGGACTCTTCCTCTAGGAGTGAACCTTCTACGTCAACCTCACGTAAAGAAGGTACACCCAAACCTCCACGCTCTTCGTCTGACTGCCTTCAGACTTTCGAAAGACTCTCAAGAGCTAGGGGCTTTTCGAAGGAGGCAGCCAGAGCGATTGCCAGAGCAAGGAGAACATCCATGGGCTCTCGTGGCATGGTTGGTTTCGACCTGGCCTTTCATTAGAAGGGGCTAGCGTTCGATCCCAAGTATGAGGTAGAAATTTATCTCTCAGAATCTATCAGTCTCAAGGGGAAGTCTTCCGTAGCTGGTACAAGACCAATGCAGTTTCCTCAACCAGTACCACTGTAACCCAGATTGCTGACTTCCTGTTACATCTAAGGAAAGTAAGATCCCTTTCAGCTCCTACGATCAAGGGTTACAGAAGTATGTTGGCAGCGGTTTTCCGCCACAGAGGCTTGGATCTTTCCACCAACAAAGATCTACAGGACCTCCCTAGGTCTTTTGAGACCTCAAAGGAACGTCGGTTGTCCACTCCAGGCTGGAATCTAGACGTGGTCCTAAGGTTCCTTATGTCATCAAGATTTGAACCTCTCCAATCAGCCTCTTTTTAGGACCTCACATTTTAAAAAACTCTTTTCCTCGTGTGCTTGACAACAGCTAAAAGAGTAAGTGAGATCCACGCCTTCAGCAGGATCATTGTTTTCACATCTGAAACGGCTACATGTTCCTTGCAGCTCGGTTTTTGCTAAACGAGCTTCCTTCACGTCCTTGGCCTAAGTCGTTCGAGATCCCAAGCCTGTCCAACTTGGTGGGGATTGAACTGGAGAGAGTACTTTGCCCAGTTAGAGCTCTTAGGTACTATCTAAAAAGGTCTTAACCTTTACGAGGACAATCAGAAGCCTTATGGTGTGCTATCAAGAAACCTTCTTTTCCAAGGTCTAAGAACTCAGTTTCTTACTATTCAGGCTTCTGATTAGGGAAGCACATTCTCATCTGAAGGAAGAAGACCTTGCTTTGCTGAAGGTAAGGACACATGAAGTGGGAGCTGTGGCTACTTCAGTGGCCTTCAAACAGAACCGTTCTCTGCAGAGTGTTATGGATGCAACCTATTGGAGAAGCAAGTCAGTGTTCGCATCATTCTATCTCAAAAATGTCCAGTCTCTTTACGAGTACTGCTACACCCTGGGACCATTCGTAGCAACGAATGCAGTAGTAGGCGAGGGCTCAGCCACTACATTCCCATAATCCCATAACCTTTTAACCTTTCTCTTGAATACTTTTTATGGGTTGTATGGTCGGCTAAGAAGCCTTCCACATCCTTGTTGATTTGGCGGGTGGTCAATTCTTTCTTGAGAAGCGCCGAGGTTAAAGGTTGTGATGAGGTCCTTTAGTATGGGTTGCAGCCCTTGATACTTCAGCACCTTTGAGTTGATTCAGCCTCCTAAGAGGAACGCTGCGCTCAGTAAAGGAAGACGAACTTATTAAAGGCAGAGTAACGGTTCAAGTCGACTTCCTTACCAGGTACTTGTTATTTCATTGTTATTCTGAATAACTGATTATATGAAATACGGGATACTTAGCTATCCTTTAGTCATGTACACTGGTTTTTTCACCCACCCCCCTGGGTGTGAATCAGCTACATGATTATCGGGTAAGTTTAATTTTGAAAAATGTTATTTTCATTAGTAAAATAAATTTTTGAATATACTTACCCGATAATCATGATTTAATTGACCCACCCTTCCTCCCCATAGAACCAGTGGACCGAGGAAAAATTGAAGGTGGTGTCAACAAGAAGTACTGCAGTACCTGGCCACAGGTGGCGCTTGTGAGTACACCCCCCTCTTGTATAGCGATCGCTGGCGTATCCCTTCCGTAGAATTCTGTCGGGCAACGGAGTTGACAGCTACATGATTATCGGGTAAGTATATTCAAAAATTTATTTTACTAATGAAAATAACATTTTTATCATATTACAGTAGTCTGTATAATACTGTAAAGTTCAGTACAGTATGTTGTTGTTAGTCGTGGCGATGAAATTTTCACGAAACAAAAACACGGCATTCGATTACAACAGCTGATTCATTCTCTCTCTCTCTCTCTCTCTCTCTCTCTCTCTCTCTCTCTCTCTCTCTCTCTCTCTCTCTCTCTTCGTGTTATACAATACTTACATATAGATGAAGATACTAAAATTAGTTTTCTTAGTGTCAATTAAATACGAAACGAAAAAATTATGCCGAGTTTACATCCATTTCAATCGTTGCTAAAAATACGGCATCCGATTTCATCAGCAAACCATTATTTTTTGGGAAACATCATTTTATTCTAAAAAATTGCTACTCTTTAAATAGTTAATTGCACATTAAGAAAGCGTGTACTTTTGTTTTTAAATTTCGGGTGTGTTTTAAAAATCGAGTATTGTTGACTTCTTTTTGTTTTACTTTTGGCTGTGATCAGATCAGCTGACGTCTAGCTGCCGCTCTTGAGAGCGTACAAATACACTAACAAAGTATCGTTTATACCATTTCTTAACTTATTCAAACCGTCTATACAGTTGATATTACATAAGCACCAATGCGTTATAACCTACCAAATTTTTTTGTTTATTACATTTAAAACAACACTCTCTCTCTCTCTCTCTCTCTCTCTCTCTCTCTCTCTCTCTCTCTCTCTCTCTCTCTTTCTCTCTCTCTCTCTCTCTGTGGGCTACTTTTCACTACCTCCCATTCCTTACCTCTCTCTATTTCTCTAACAAATGATATCTTTGTTGCTCCTCAAAGTTTCATTTATATTGAAAATCAATCATGATTCAAATTTCCTTACTTTCTCCAATCTCGCACCATCGGTCACATCGCGTTATTTTCGAAATTTCCGGAAAATCCGCGATATATGTATATACATGGGTTATGAAAAAAATCTGCGATAGTCGAACCGCGAAGTAGCGAAGGATCACTGTATACCTCACGGGGGTCTGCCGCCCGCCTGCGCCCCACCTTACACAGCCGTATTCTAAGTTAGACATAATAATACATACAAGTGGCCGCTATCATACATACTCCCTGGGATAACTCCTAACCCTACCAACTCACTGACCATTGCTTAAGTGCAGTCTACTAAGACACAATTATTGTTTTGAATTGGTTTTTATCGCATTATAAGTATTTTGTTAGTTAATGAAGACATTTTGGTAAGTGTACAGTACTTGTACACACTATGTATTGTTGGTAAATTTTTATACTAAAGCAATATCCTTTATGGCTTTAAAGAATCAGGTATATGGTGTAATTATAGATGTAATGAACGTTTTTTTTTTATAATGGTTTCTGGTGGAAAGCCAGAAATTTTTACTTATGGGTAGGTTAACTACCGAGTAATACTAATGAAACAAGGTAAAAACAATGGAGTTTTTGTTTGCCAGGACTTGTGGACTCTTAGAAAATGTGACTTTCTAGTAATACTAATGAAACAAGGTCAAAACATTGGAGTTTTCAATATTAAACTTACCCGATAATCATGTAGCTGTCAACTCCATTGCCCGACAGAATTCTACGGGAGGGATACGCCAGCTATCACAATACTAGAAGGGGGTGTACTCACCAGCGCCACCTGTGGCCAGGTACTATAGTACTTCTTGTTGACACCTCCTCAATTTTTCCTCTGTCGTGCTTCCGGCAAGACGTTCTGGGATACGCTTATGATCTTGGAGTATTTTCACGGCTATTTGGTGAAGTATTTCTCTCAGATTTCGGCTGTCGCTTTACTGGAAAACTTCTATATTAGCTTAGATAGCTATTATTTAGTTCTGATTTATGGTTAACGATCTTTTTGCTTAATTTGGAATCCCCACTTGGCTAACTCTTTGATTCAAGATGTCTGACATTTCACAAGCCCCACCCCATAGACGATGTAGGTCTTGTAATAGGCGCATTCCAAAGGCCTCGGTAGATCCTCACACCGCTTGTTCTGACTGTAGGGAAAGACCCTGTCAGTTGGAAGATCGATGTGAGGAATGCGCCGGACTTTCGGAACTTGATTTTGTCCGATATCTTAAGTATTCATCCAAGTTAGAGAGAGAGAGAGTTAGGAGGAGTTCTTCTCGCTCTTCACTTTTTTCCTCACCTCATGATCCCCTACCTTTTCCTCCCCCTGTAGTGGCTACCCCCGAACCTTCTATTGGCCCTCAACCTGATATGTCTGTTATTTTGAGTGCCATTCAGGCTTTAGGTAACAAAGTTGAATCGGTGGTTAGTGATCATCAGTCTCTTATGGCCGAAGTCAAGGAACTTAAGGTCAAGAGTGCAGTGGGAGGTAATAGTGCCAGTGCTGTGACGAGTGCTAGTGTCAGTGCTGTGCCAAGTGCTAGTGTCAGTGCCAGTGTGGTGCGTGAGGGTACTTCTGTGCGTGCCAGTCGTCCTCCCAGTCCGGGACCTCTTGCAAGCTCCCAAGCCCAGGGGAGAAGCAATGTCGAAGGGCAAAAGGGTTCGGCAGGCCTTGATCGGCGCACAGAAGTATCCTCGGTGGTTGCGGGCGTGTCTTCCAGAGACCGTCACTCCCACCCGCAGACGATTGAGCCCGTCTTTTACTCGTCTGCTGTAGATATGTCAGGAAGGAAACGTTGGACTCAGGTCTCAAGACCGCTCAAACGCAGAGTCCAGACCTCAAGAACTCAACCTGGCTGCAGTCATTGGATCAGCTCTGACTCGCCGCAGTCATCTGTTGAATGCACTCCTCCTAAAAGGAGTAAGGTGCTGCCGCAACAGATCTCTTCTGTTAAGGCTTCGCCTCAGCAGACCTTAGTGTCTGCCGACCCCAAGTTGACTCTACTGCAGTCCATGCAGTCACAACTTGCGGTCCTGATGCGTGAGTGTCAGGCGGAGAAGGTTACACCTTCTCCTGCAATCGCTCCGCCTGACCGCAGTCCTGTCTGCCAGGCGTACGATGTTGAGGCTCCTCAGGATACCTTACCACGTACTGAGTTGCCAGTTTCCAGCGGTGTGCAGCTACCTCCGCCTTCCTTAAGGCAACCTCAGCAATGGGAACAGGAAGCTTATACCTTACTTCCTCCGCTTCCACTTGCGGTTCCACCAGTGAGGCAACACTCTCTTGAGGTACAACAACCTCTCCCATCCATGAGGCAGGCTCCTCAGCTCTCGCTGCAGCGACCTCAACCCTCCTCAAGGCGAGAACCTCAACACCTTAGCCTTGCGCCTCAGGAACCTCAACTCGCGAGACAATTACTGCGTTCTGCGCAGCCACTACCTGAACGCTCGCAGCTCACACCTCAGCAACCTCAACTCGTTCCTCAGGAACCTGCTACTGCGCATCCACCAACCTTACAGCAAGCGCTACTGTTGAGTCAAGACACTCATGCCAGGAGTCAGCCTCCTCCACCCATGCGCCTACCTTCTGCTACTTCTTTTGTCCAGCCTTTGCAGCCTGAGCCTCAGGTGTTGCCTCAACACAGACTTGAGGATGTAACCACAAGCGTTTTTGCTCCCGCTCGTGTAGATTCTGCTGTTCAGCATACCTTACCTCTCACTTCGCTACACTCTGGTGATGAGGTTTCTGATGATGAGGCTGCACACCTGGATCCCTCATCAGACGTGGATGAATCCAAGTCTTCTCCGCCTCCTATTGACTTTCGCAAGGTCTTGGCTCTGTTCAGAGAGGTTTATCCAGACCATTTTTTCTCTGCTACTCCACGCTCTCCGCCATCTGAGTTTTCGCTGGGCATGCAGCCAGCCAAGTCAACTTATACTAAGCTCGTTTTTGCAAGGTCCTCTAAGAGAGCGTTAAGAATTTTAGGAGAGTGGCTGCAGTCTAAGCAGCAACTGGGAAAGACTTCCTTCATGTTTCCTCCGACTAAGCTCACTTCTAAAGCGGGCGTTTGGTATGCCACAGGAGAGGAACCAGGCTTGGGAGTTCCTGCCTCTGCCCAGGCTGACTTCTCAAGTTTGGTAGACTCTCCTCGTAGAACAGCAATGAGGCGCTCTAAGGTTTGCTGGACCTTCTCAGATCTAGATCACTTCCTTAAGGGTGTTTTTAGAGCCTTTGAGATTTTCAATTTCCTAGACTGGTGCCTGGGAGCCCTTAGCAAGAAGACCTCTCCTGCGGACAAGGACTCAGCCATGCTCTTAATGTCCTGCATGGATAAGGCTATTAGGGATGGATCTGGCGAGCTTGCTTCGATGTTTGTGTCAGGAGTGCTTAAGAAAAGGGAGCAGCTGTGTTCTTTCCTTTCCTCCAGCATCACACCTTGTCAAAGGTCTCAACTCCTTTTCGCTCCGCTCTCTAAGTTCTTGTTCCCTGAAGAGCTTGTTAAGGACTTGTCTGCGGCCATGATACAAAAGGACACCCACGATCTTGTGGCCTCATCTGCTCGTAAGACTAAGGTTGCTACCTCAGTCCCCAGGACTTATCGCACCCCAGTGGCTGATACTCCTGCTACGAGGTTTATTCCGCCCTTTCGTGGTAGAGCCCCCAGCCGAGGAAGCTCCCGTCCAGACTCTTCCAGGAGCAAGTCTAGGAAAGGTTCCAAGACTTCTAGAGGCAAAAACTGACTCTCCTCCTCTCCAGACAGCAGTAGGAGCCAGACTCAAGATCTTCTGGCAAGCCTGGGAAAAGAGAGGTGCAGACACTCAGTCTGTCAGTTGGCTGAGGGAGGGTTACAGGATACCATTCTGCCACAAACCCCCTCTGACCACATCTCCCATCAACCTCTCTCCCAACTACAAAGAGAAGGACAAGAGGCTAGCGTTGCACCAGGAGGTGTCGCTCCTGTTACAGAAGAAGGCAGTGGTTATAGTCCGGGACCATCAATCCCCGGGCTTCTACAACCTTCTCTTTCTGGTGGCCAAGAAGACAGGAGGTTGGAGACCGGTGCTGGACGTCAGCGCGCTCAATGCTTTTGTCATCAAGCAGACGTTCACGATGGAGACGACGAAGTCGGTCCTAGCAGCGGTCAGGCAGGAGGACTGGATGGTCTCGTTGGACCTGAAAGATGCATACTTTCACGTTCCTATTCATCCAGACTCCCAACCTTTCCTGAGATTCGTTTTTGGAAAGGTTGTCTACCAATTCCAAGCCCTGTGTTTTGGCCTAAGCACAGCTCCTATGGTGTTTACGCATCTGATGAGGAATATAGCAAAGTTCCTCCACTTATCGGACATCAGAGCCTCCCTTTATTTAGACGACTGGCTGTTGAGAGCCTCCACGAGTCGTCGCTGTCTGGAGAGTCTCAACTGGACTTTGGACTTGATCAAAGAACTGGGTCTGTTAGTCAATCTAGAAAAGTCCCAGCTCATTCCCTCCCAATCCATTGTGTACCTGGGAATGGAGATTCGGAGTCAGGATTTTCGGGCTTTTCCATCGGCCCCAAGGATAAGCCAAGCTCTAGATTGCATCATGAGCATGCTGAAGAGGAGCAGTTGCTCGGTGAGACAGTGGATGAGTCTCACAGGGACCCTTTCATCGTTGGCCCTGTTCGTCGAGCTAGGGAGACTCCACCTCCGCCCTCTTCAGTTCCATCTAGCAGCTCATTGGGACAAGGGTTTGACGCTCGAAGCAGTCTCTATCCCAGTCACCAAAGAGATGAAGACCACACTCTTGTGGTGGAAGACCAATCTCCTTCTCAGGGAGGGCCTATCGTTGGCGATTCAGACCCCCAATCTTCATCTCTTCTCGGATGCATCGGACTCGGGCTGGGGCGCGACCTTGAACGGACGGGAGTGCTCGGGAACGTGGAACGAGGAACAGGAAACGCTCCGCATCAACTGCAAGGAGCTACTAGCAGTTCATTTAGCCCTATTGAACTTCAAGTCCCTCCTGCTAGGCAAGGTGGTGGAGGTGAACTCCGACAACACCACAGCCTTGGCTTACATCTCCAAGCAAGGAGGGACCCATTCGAGGAGCCTATACGAGATAGCAAGGGACCTCCTCATTTGGTCAAGAGGTCTAAACCTCACCCTAGTTACGAGGTTCATTCAGGGCAACATGAACGTCTCAGCAGATCGCCTAAGCAGAAGGGATCTGGTCATCCCCACGGAGTGGACCCTCCACAAGAGCGTGTGCAACAGACTTTGGACCTTGTGGGGTCAGCCGACAATAGATCTGTTTGCCACCTCCATGACCAAGAGACTTCCCTTGTACTGTTCCCCAGTTCCAGACCCAGCAGCAGTTCATGTGGATGCTTTCCTGCTGAACTGGTCCCATCTCGACCTTTACGCATTCCCACCGTTCAAGATCATAAACAAAGTCCTTCAGAAGTTCATCTCGCACGAAGGGACACGGCTGACGCTGGTTGCTCCCCTTTGGCCTGCAAGAGAATGGTTCACAGAGGTACTTCAATGGCTGGTCGACGTCCCCAGGACTCTCCCTCTAAGAGTGGACCTTCTACGTCAACCTCACGTAGACAGGTTGCACCCAAACCTCCACGCTCTTCGACTGACTGCCTTCAGACTGTCGAAAGATTCGCTAGAGCTAGAGGCTTTTCGAAGGAGGCAGCCAGTGCGATTGCCAGAGCAAGGAGGATATCCACTCGTAGAGTCTACCAGTCCAAG
This sequence comes from Palaemon carinicauda, assembly GCF_036898095.1. Classification (NCBI taxonomy): domain Eukaryota; kingdom Metazoa; phylum Arthropoda; class Malacostraca; order Decapoda; family Palaemonidae; genus Palaemon; species Palaemon carinicauda. Next base: position 2,682,589 of record NC_090749.1, read on the forward strand.
TGGGAAGTCTTCCGAAGCTGGTGTAGAGCCAATGCAGTTTCCTCTACCTATACCTCTGTGACCCAAATAGCTGACTTCTTATTACATCTTAGGAATAACAGATCCCTTTCAACTCCTACGATTAAAGGATACAGGAGTATGTTGGCTTCAGTTCTCCGCCACAGAGGTTTGGACCTTTCTTCCAACAAGGACCTTCAAGACATCCTTAAGTCTTTTGAGACTTCTAAAGGACGTAGTCTACCCACTCCAGGCTGGAATCTAGACGTAGTCTTAAGGTTCCTTATGTCACCTAGGTTCGAACCTCTCCAGTCAGCTTCCTTCAAGGACCTTACCCTCAAGACTCTTTTTCTCGTCTGCCTTGCAACAGCTAAAAGAGTCAGTGAGGTTCATGCCTTCAGCAAGAACATTGGATTCACATCCGAATCTGCAACATGTTCTTTACAGCTTGGATTCTTAGCTAAGAACGAACTTCCTTCACGTCCTTGGCCTAGATCGTTTGAAATACCTAGCCTCTCCAACATGGTAGGTAACGAGCTAGAGAGAGTTCTTTGCCCTGTCAGAGCTCTAAAATTTTATCTTAATAGGTCAAAACCTATTCGAGGACAGTCAGAAGCCTTATGGTGTGCAATCAAGAAACCTTCGAGACCCATGTCCAAAAACGGGGTTTCGTATTATATAAGGCTTCTGATTAGAGAAGCCCATTCTCACTTAAAGGAGGAAGACCTTGCTTTGCTAAAGGTAAGGACCCACGAAGTGAGAGCCGTAGCTACTTCGATGGCCTTTAATAAAAACCGTTCTCTGCAGAACATAATGGATGCAACCTATTGGAAGAGCAAGTCAGTGTTTGCATCATTTTATCTTAAAGATGTCCAGTCTCTTTACGAGAACTGCTACACCCTGGGACCATTCGTAGCAGCGAGTGCAGTAGTAGGTGAGGGCTCAGCCACTACATTCCCTTAATCCCATAACCTTTTTTAACCTTTCTCTTGAATGCTTTTATTGTTGTTTTTATGGTTGTTACGGTAGGCTAAGAAGCCTTCCGCATCCTTTTTGATTTGGCGGGTGGTCAATTCATTCTTGAGAAGCGCCTGGGTTAGAGGTTGTGTAGAGGTCCTTTAGTAGGGGTTGCAGCCCTATATACTTTAGCACCTTAGAGTTGATTCAGCCTCCTAAGAGGAACGCTGCGCTCAGTAAGGAAGACGAACTTAAAAAAAGGCAGAGTAACGGTTCAAGTCGACTTCCTTACCAGGTACTTATTATTTCATTGTTATTTTGAGATAACTGATTATATGAAATACGGGATACTTGGCTATCCTTTAATCTTGTACACTGGTTTTCACCCACCCCCCTGGGTGTGAATCAGCTACATGATTATCGGGTAAGTTTAATATTGAAAAAACGGATTTTGAGCGAAGCGAAAAATCTATTTTTGGGTGAGATAGCCATGGCGTCCTGATGGAAGGTTCCTTTTTGGTAGCTTCCTTGGGTATAAGACTACTAAGATATTCCCAGAGAATTTAACCACAGGTTATCACAGAATTCTAACTTCTGGAGCGAGTATCTCAAAGGTTTCCCTTTAAGACATCGTAATACAACAGGGGACGCGCATGTCTGAACGCGCCACATAGCTATCTTCACCCCGAACAGAGTTAATGCTTCGGTGTGTAAGGACTGAGAATAGCTGGGAGCCGTTCCACAGCTAATCTCACTCGTGGCTACTACTGATACTCGAGACGTAAACAAACGGACGCCATTGCTCTAATGACGTCACGCCCGTCTTCATCCTGAAGCCAGTTGCTGCCCATCACCATGATACAGTAGCACAGGGTGGGAACAAAACTGGACGAAGTAGTAGGGAGGGTCCATCAGGACGCCATGGCTATCTCACCCAAAAATAGATTTTTCGCTTCGCTCAAAATCCGTTTTTTGGGCTCAAGCCATGGCGTCCTGATGGAAGAGTACCAGAGAATCAATGTATCGTGGTAGATTTTCCCCCAGTATTAAGTGCCTAGGCATTGACAGAACAGCAAAGTAATCTTAGGTAAAGAATCATAGGAACGAAGTATCCTGCCCCCCTTGGCAGGAAGTTCCCATGGGCTATGCCGACGTCAAAGTGGTATTGAAGGGCTATTCATCCTGAGAGAAGAACTTGAAGAACTTAGAGATGAAGCGGAATGTTTGGTATTTGTATAGGAACATTCTGAAATTAGACCAGTGGTGGTTGGGCACTGTGTATAGAGTTCATCTCTTGGTTATCAGAAGTAAGTATTCGTGTAGGAACCTTACTTAGTCAGGGTGAATATAATTTAGGATTAAACATCTTAAATTCTTCATAACCATAAGAAAGGAGGAATAAATAAAACTATGACAGATATGTATTTCATAGTAAGTAGGAGCTGAAAGAGACGCATAAGTAATAAAATAGAAATTTTATTTCACTATGCAGAAATTGAATAATTTACAGCAAAAGTAAAGTTCATTTACAGTAATAATAATGTACATAGAAATAAAGGCTTGCTCTTGAATCTGAAAAGGAATTTCAGGATATTAGTAGGTACTCGTTCTCGAGGAACGCAAGTCTTTAAATAACACATCATGCTCAAGGCATGCGGCACTTGTGTGACACTATGACATTTCACCTGGGATAAGAACAGTTATAAAAGCACTAAGTGTTTTTAGACATCACTATGAATCACTCGAGGGTCAACATAGGCACCCGAAGAGTTAGAGTCCCAAGTAACTCACTGTTCTACGCAGAGTTAGGTGCAGGTTTCATAACACTACCTGCGGCTACCACAAAATGTTTGACTTCGTGCACTTGTTTCGCATAATGTTTAAAGAAAACTCGCGAGGACTTCCAGCCCGTGAAGTTTTTAAGGCTTTCAAAGTCCATGCTCTGAAAGAAATTCAGAGAAGATGCCACTTTTCTAGGATCATGACCAGCGGGTGTACTGTTCGGATCCGCTCTGCGAATGAAGTAGGTGATTTTCGCTCTTAATTGTTTCAGTGACAGGTCGCTGCCCGATGTTTCTCCTTTGAAGAGTTGGCCTCCACCAAAGTTCGAAGTTCTGCGAAGATAGACCTTGAGACTCTCTACTGGACATAGAGAGACATCCTCCTTCAGGGGGCATATTCTCCAAGGGCCCCATCTTTTGGTGGGTAATTCATTTTTAGCGAGAAACGTCGGATCAGGGGAGAGGGTCACTTCTCCTGAATCGGTAAACAGGATGTGTCCTTCTTCTCTTGATAATGCCACTATTTCGCTGACTCGAGCTCCCGAAGCGAGAGCAAATAAAAATATAACTTTCTGAGTCAGATCCTTGAGGGGGCATGAATCATTGTCCAAGTTGGAGGCGAAATGGAGTACCTTGTCTAGTGACCAGGAGATCGGTTTCGGAGGGGGTGCTGGACGTAGGCGAGCACATGCTTTTGGTAGTTTGTTGAAGATGTCGTTGGACAGATCAATTTGGAAAGCATATAGAATTGGTCTAGCCAAGGCCGATTTGCAGGTGGAAATCGTATTGGCTGCTAATCCTTGTCCATGAAGGTGAATGAAGAAGGACATACAGAAATCAATTGTGATTTCTTTAGGATTTTTTGCCTTGACAAAGGAGACCCATTTCCTCCAGGATGATTCATATTGCCGTCTCGTGGATTCGGTCTTGTATTCCTCTAGGAAGTCTAGACTTTTCTTCGAGATCCCAAACCTCTTCTTTGCGGCAAGGGAGAGAAAATCATGAGATGAAGGTCCTTGATTTTCGATGATGAAGCGAAGACAGTCGACTTCTGTACTTGTTGAGAGAGAACTGGGCCCGGGAGAGGGATCAGCTTGGGCTGCAGCTCCAGGACCAGGGGGTACCAGTTGCTCCGGGGCCACTTGGGAGCCACTAGGGCCGCTGTCCCTTTGAAGGTTCTCAGTTTGGAGAGGACTTTCAACAGAAGGTTGGTGGGAGGGAACAGGTAGATCTTGGACCACCTGTTCCAGTCCAGTGACATGGCGTCCACTGCTTCTGCTTTGGGGTCCTCGTACGGGGCTACGTACAGAGGAAGTTGATTGTTGTCGCTCGTTGCAAAGAGATCTATCTGAAGTTCTGGGACTTGGTGAGAGATGAAGGAGAACGATCTTGCGTCTAGAGACCATTCCGACTCTATCGGGTTTGTCCGAGATAGAGCATCCGCTGTCACATTGCGGAATCCTTGTAGGTGAACTGCAGACAGGTGCCACTTCTTCTTCTCCGCCAGACGGAAGATTGGGAGAAGCACCTGATTTATCTGGGGCGATCTTGAGCCTTGGCGATTGAGACAACGAACTACCACCGAGTTGTCTAGGGTTAGACGGATGTGGATCGAGGGCGGCGGGGATAACTTCTTCAGAGTTAGAAGGACCGCCATGGCCTCCAAGATGTTTATGTGGAACGTCTTGAATAGTGGAGACCAGGTACCTTGAACCTGTTTCTGGTGGGAGTGACCTCCCCGACCTTCCAGTGAGGCATCCGTGTGGATGTTGAGTGATGGAGGAGGGTGTTGGAGAGGAATGGACCTTTTCAGGGCCTTTTCTTCCGACCACGGCTTTAGGAGGCGTCGTAGTCTGTTTGGAAGCCGTCTCTTGAGGTCTCTTCGAGCGATGGATGCCGAGCGTCTCCAGACTCCCGCGGCATCCTTTAGCTGTGCACGAAGCACTGGGTTTGTCACTGAGGCGAATTGTAGAGAGCCTAGAACTCGTTCCTGCTGTCGTCTTGAAATGCGTTAGGATTTCAGTAGTCGCTTGACAGACCCTGCTATTTCCTTCCTTTTCTTCTGGGGGATGGAAAGGCGGTGTGACTGAAGATTCCAGTGGATTCCCAACCACTGAAACTTCTGAGCTGGAGAGAGGCGAGATTTTTTCTCGTTGATCTTGAATCCCAGGTGTTCTAGGTACTGGGTAACTTCGTTGCAAGACTTTGCACACTCTTCGGGCGATGGAGCCCAGACTAGCCAGTCGTCGAGGCAGGCCATCACCTGGACGTTTCTTAGGCGGAGCTGTTGTACTATGGCATCCGCCAGTTTTGTGAAGATCCGAGGGTCCACATTGAGGCCGAAGGGCATGGCCCGGAAGGCGTAGCTTTTCCTTTGGAGTCGAAATCCTAGGTAGGAGGAAGCGTGATGGTTCATTGGAATGTGCCAGTAGGCATCCGCCAGGTCTATAGAGACCGTGCAGGAACCTTGAGGCAGAAGGGTCCTTATTTGTTGAAGCGTCAGCATCTTGAATTTGTTGTTCTCTATGAACTTGTTGAGGGGGGATAAGTCCAGAATGACTCTGAGTTTGTCTGAGTCCTTCTTGGGAACACAAAACAGTCTCCCTTGGAACCTGGTGGACTTTACCTTCCTTATCACCTTCTTGTTCAAGAGGTCTAGAACATATTCTTCCAGAAGGGGGGTTGATTGCTGGAAGAACTGCTGGAAGATTGGGGGTGGTTGCGTCCAACTCCAGCTTAGACCGTTCTTGATGATGCTGTGTGCCCAGGGATCGAAGGTCCAACGATCCTGGAATTGGCGGAGTCTTCCTCCCACCGGAAGCACTTCATTGCTTCTGGTGTCCCGAGGACTTGTTGCCTCGGCCGCTAGCTCCCTTTCCTCCTCTACCTCTGGAGGGACGGCGAGATGCGTCTCTGCTTGCACCCCTGAATGAGCCTCTACCTTTGGCATGAAAGGTAGTTGATGGTTGCTCAAAGGCAGGGGTGAAGACCGGTGACTGTGACAACACCGGTTGGGGGACCAATTGAAAGGTCTGTTGTGGTTGGGCAACCACTTGGGAGGTAGCGGGTCCCGGAAACTGACGTCTTTGCTGACGTTGCTGGGGTTTTGACTTTTGAGGTTTCCTCTTAGGCTGAGGTCCGTCGTCCTGAGAGGGTTTCCTTTTCCTGGACATGCCCCACTTGTGGAGAAGGTTCCTATTCTCCGTGGCGGCTCTGTCAGTTATTTCCTTCACAAGGTCAGAAGGAAACAGGTGCTTTCCCCAGATGTTGGAGGAAATCAGCCTCCGGGGTTCGTGTTTCACGGTGGCACCGGCAAACACGAATTCACGACAGGCTCTTCGAGCCTTTATGAAGTGGTACAAGTCCTTCATTACCGTCAGTAAGTGGGATTTGGAGAGTACCATGTAGTGATCTGGTACTCTAGTGTCACAGGCCATAACTTCCAGTTGGACTTGATGAGAAAGAGATGCCGCAAGCCTCTCCTTCGTGTCTTGTTCCCGGCGAAGGAGGTGATCGTTGAGCTTAGGGAGGTCTTCATTAAACTGACGTCCGGCGACGTCAGGATCGAGCCTTCCCACGACGAAAGTATGCTGAACATCTTTCCAGTGTCGAGCGTCAGGGGGGGTCACGATGGAGAAGGGTCTGCACTCCTCCAGTGCAGGGCAGGGTTTCCCTTCTTCCGCCGCTTTAAGGCATGCAGCTAAGGCCTTTTCCAAGAATGGAAGAACCGCAGTGTCAGGTGCAACGTAAGTAGGGTGCTTCTTGCTCAATGCCGGAAGCTTAGAGCAGGTAAAGCCTCTACTCTTAAATGCGGAGGCTAGCATAGCCTGGGCCTTTGCGAGATCGAACACTATCTCTTCCTTAGGTTCGGTCTCTTCCTTCGAGGCAGGTTCGGAACGAAGCCGGACGTAACAGTCCGGGTAGGCCTCAAAGCTTGGGAAGAACTCCACATCTTCCAAAGGGACCGTGCCGATCTTATCACTAACAAAGATCCTGCCGGTCGCAATAACCATATGCTCCGCATACCTCCACGGGTTGGCATGAGAGCAAGCGGGGAGATCCTTGACCGAAATCTTCTTCGGCTCTCTGGATCCTATCATCGACCTGATGGACTCCTGGTTCTCCTTCAGCCTGTCGTCCATGACGGCTCTAATCAGCCGGATCAGTTCTTGAGTAGAAGAAGAAGGATCCGGAGTCGAGGAGGTAGACGGAATAGACATTTCCGTCGGTGTAGGAGTAGGAGGGGGGATGGACGAGGGAGCAGCTTCTATCTCTGACTCGGTGTACTCCACCTTGTCTTCGTCCTCTTCGGCTCCTTGAGCCATAAGCGTCTTCTCCGTGTCTTCCGAGACGTCTGAAATCTGTTCATCATCCTCGGAATCCAAACGACACTCGTGCATGGACTGAGCCATGACCACATCAGGTTCCACCGTAATTTGGGCAGTGGGGATCACATCTTTGGGTACCACTGAGTCAGGGGAGGCCTTAGGGAACAATAGTGACCTCAGTTCTTCGGTGGCCAGGTACGGTCCGGTAGCATTCTTCTGGAAGCCACGCACCCACTTGCGCAGCTTTTCACGAGAAATGTCTCTAACCTCCGCTGAAGGAGGGTTATGGAAGGCCTCAACTAGGTGGGCCTGGCAGACCGTACAATCCAGTGGATTCCAAAACTTCAAATCCCCTTTCTTGTCTGCACAAGGGGCGTGAGTCCTGCAAGCCGTATGCCCGTAAAACTGCGGGCGTTTCACAGCGCAGAAGGCGAAATCACACTTCATCTGCTCCTCCTGTGGAAGAAAGAGAAAATGAGTATGGGGGAGTCATAAGAATGGCTCTTAAACTAAGTTAATATTAATCATTAATTTTAACTTAAAGAAGGTGTGATGCATAGAGAATGAAAATAGTAAAGGAGAACATGCTCCATGCATCTCGCCCGGCTGGTTACCATAAGCTTGGTCCCTGGATAATCCGAGTGACCGAGGGCACTGGATATAGTTTCCTAGAATTCCAAGTATTTTGGAATTCCATGGAAAAAACCAAGGACAAGATTAGGACCGAATTCATTCGGTTCCCAGTAAGGGCCAGAAGGCCTCATTTAAAAGGTAACTGCTTCTGGCAACCAGCCGCGCTAAGATGCACATAGCATGCTGGAATTAGAAGAATGCAAAGAGACAGCATGATCACTAATAGAGCAGTACTAGGTACTGATCTTAATAGCAGAAGCAGCTTATCTGTTTGCGATATAGGGCTATCATAGTCTTATGATAGCTACAGTAAGGGGGTGCAAGTATTCTTGACGCCTCCGGGGCATCCGGCAAGCCGCCGGCATGCCGGAGCTCGCTCCAGCATAGATTCTGGCATTAGGACAGACAATTTTCAAAGTCAGTCAATACCAGGATGGCGGCCGCCGGCACAACGGCGGCACGCCGGCAGGGAGCGGCGGCTCCGGCAGTCGGAGGATGCCAGGTTGGTGACTGGGATAAGGATGGTAAAGGCTGTATCGGGTTGCCGGCAGTATATGCCGGCACTCCGGCGGTCGACCGGCAAGCGGACGACTAGATAGGAGCAGGAGAGCCGCCGGTAGTAGCCGGCGGCAGCCGGCAGTCCCTCGGTACACGGGGGGCTGGCGGCAAGGTTAGGGAGAGTCACCAAGTAGGAGGCAGGTATTGCCGACAGTAGAGGCGGCAAGAGACCGGCACCCGGATAGGGAGAGAGACAGGGGGGAGGGGGGAAGGGATGTAGGAAGTACCATCAGGATTCCAGACATCCCTCCCCCTCCCTGAGGGGGTGTACCCATGATAGAGGCAGGCTCTAACATCCATGAGCAGGGGTCACTAGGGACCGGGAGCAAGGTAGCCCAAGGGAGGGCTAGGGAACACCCAAGGGGGGGGGGGAGACTCCCATATGCAGAACTATACTGGTAACTAACCTTATAGGACACTATGAAGGTATATGTACCAGAGCGGACAGCACAAGGAAGCTCGGGTAGCCCTACTCTTCCACCCTAAGGAGGAGTTGTAGGACAGGGGACAGATGAGTATAAACTAACCTAAGCATAGGCTAGGCTATACAGAGATAGGTGGGGAGGGAGAAGAGAGAAGTCTTCCTAGGAAGGGTTTCTGTACCAGAGCGGCCACTAAGGAAAGGGAGGACACTCCCTAACCTAAGATCAGGCAGATCAGCTAAAACGGTGCAAGAGTACAGTTTCAGCATGGAACAGAGAAACCTTCCTAACCTAACCTAGAACAGGGCTAAGAGTCCTGAACTAGGAAAGGAAGAAGACATATCGCTATCGCAGGAAAGTCATAGACTATCCTAGCCATAGAGGTAGGCTAGCCTAACCTCACTCTCGGACGCAGCCCTAAAGGGGGTTCATTCCTTTAGGGAGGACAGAGAGGCGATATATACTCTATTAGACAATTAATCCCTTTACTCAGAAAAGGAATCAAGGCTAAATAGAGGGAATGCCAAGGCAGGGGATGAAGGAAGCATATAGGGGTCCTAACATTAGGTTAGGCTAGAAAGAGTCACTGACTAGCCTATCCCCTATATGGTCCCTGAAGGCGAAAACATTTGCATCACTGTCAAAAGTATTGTAAAATAATAATGCCACTATCTTCATAACTTAGTCTAGGATCACTAATAAATCATGCATAAACACTTGTATGTAGGCTCCTGGCCTGGGGGCTATAGTAGCCGACTGGTATGAGGTCAATCGATGACCGATAAAAAGCGTCTAAACACGATATAAAAGTTCCTAGCTATGAAGACTAAATAAACTAATGTATTGGATTAGTATATAATGCCGGAAACGTTGTTGTGGCTAACTAAATAAGACATGCATAACAACAACGACGCCATAAAATGGCGGGTCCGGTAGAGGCACAGCTCTGCCACAAAACAGCAATTATCTCGAAAAGTAATATTTACTTTACGGCCAGAGCTTAATTAAACAATACTGGAACCTTGTACTCAACTTTCCAGAAGAAGGCGAGGCTGAAGGTAACGACATAGCGAAGATGCAAAACGATAAAGTTAACACAGGGAAAATCCGTCTAAGTAGGGCAGCTACTAAACAAAGGATGAAGACGGGCGTGACGTCATTAGAGCAATGGCGTCCGTTTGTTTACGTCTCGAGTATCAGTAGTAGCCACGAGTGAGATTAGCTGTGGAACGGCTCCCAGCTATTCTCAGTCCTTACACACCGAAGCATTAACTCTGTTCGGGGTGAAGATAGCTATGTGGCGCGTTCAGACATGCGCGTCCCCTGTTGTATTACGATGTCTTAAAGGGAAACCTTTGAGATACTCGCTCCAGAAGTTAGAATTCTGTGATAACCTGTGGTTAAATTCTCTGGGAATATCTTAGTAGTCTTATACCCAAGGAAGCTACCAAAAAGGAACCTTCCATCAGGACGCCATGGCTTGAGCCCAAAAATGTTATTTTTATTAGTAAAATAAATTTTTGAATATACTTACCCGATAATCATGATTTAATTGACCCTCCCTTCCTCCCCATAGAGAACCAGTGGACCGAGGAAAAATTGAGGAGGTGTCAACAAGAAGTACTATAGTACCTGGCCACAGGTGGCGCTGGTGAGTACACCCCCTTCTAGTATTGTGATAGCTGGCGTATCCCTCCCGTAGAATTCTGTCGGGCAACGGAGTTGACAGCTACATGATTATCGGGTAAGTATATTCAAAAATTTATTTTACTAATAAAAATAACATTTTTTGTTTGCCAGGACTTATGGACTCTTAGAAAATGTGACTTTCTAATAATACTAATGAAACATGGTCAAAACATGGGAGTTTTTGTTTGCCAGGACTTGTGGACTCTTAGAAAATGTGACTTTCTAGTAATACTAATGAAACATGGTCAAAACATTGGAGTTTGTTCCGTAACCGAAATACAAACCACGCTATTTACATTGGGTTTACCTTTCGGCGTAGCTGAAATGGCGAGCCATTAGAACTTAACGAGGGTGTATTACCCCTGTGCTAGTTAGCAGGTGGGTAGGGGAGTGGTAGCTAGCTACCCCTCCCCCCTCACACACCGGTGAACTGCTTCACTTCACTTTTGGCTCAGACAATGGACAGATGTCTCTGTCTTTGTCCTCGCTTGGCAGCCATTGTTTGTTTTGTCTTTACTTAATCACTTAATTTTCTTTTACTCAATATATATGTAAACATTTTCTCATGTTTATGTATATATTTGAATATAGAAGTCAGTAAGTTTCCTTTACAGAGTTTGTGCTTGTGTGTGTAGTGTACGATATCTCCGTGGAGCCCTCGGCAGTTAGGCCACCATGGTGTAATTTCATGGGTCGCGACCGAGTTTGACTACGGTCTTTCTCTCTCTCTCTCTTTGAGGTCGTTTACCCTTTTACTACGTTACTTTTACTACGTCTGAGTAGCTTCATTCCCATGTGGGTGGGGTTGCTACGCTGTACTTTTTATCTCAATTAGTTTATGAATCTAATTGTATTTATTGATTTTTCAGCTTTGTAGAACAATTCCTTTCGGGGTTTTCATTCTCTCTTTAGTGTTCATTCATTTTTAATTTACATAATTACATAGTTACATAATTATAATTGTTACAATTCTGTGTTGGTAACAGCTCTCCTTCCGTGAGTGTAAGTGGTTGCGAGTGCACGTGCTTGTTGTGTGAGTCTTGTGTTCCTTTCCCTCGGGATTCCTCTTCGGAGCCTTCCCGGGGGAATGAATGTTAACTAATTATTTTTGTTTTTATTTTTCACAGTTACCGATATAGTTCGTTTCTGTAATGTGACAACGGAGTGAGCTGTCTTGTTGAGACCTGGGGATTCGTCTGTTGCTGCCTCCCCTATAAATCTTCGTCAGGGGCGTGTCTCCTTCTCCTGGAAGTACTCCCGTGACGATTGACAGCTCTCCAGTTCATTTTAGAACACTCAGGAGGCTCGCCTCCTTGGGTGGGTAACTTTCCTTCCGAGGGAAGTTTTCCTGTCCAGGCTTGAGTTTTTCTCCTTTGGGGGGTTCTTCTCTTGCCTTTTTTTCGTGCGACTATGCTCTTGGTGCTAAGCGGTCGCACCTGCAGTTACGCTCAAGGGGCTGGGCAACTGCAGGAGCCCCTCTTCGGAGGTTTGCTCTTTTTAGGTCACTGGCTGACCCGTCTCTTCTACAAAGTGTTTCTCTTTCGTTCGCGAGAGAGTACACTCATAGAGACTCCTCTTCGGAGGATTCTTCTGCTGTTGTTGCTGTTGGCCGCCTTCGCCGTAAGGCTCACCGTCCGCTACGTCGTAGGGCCTCCCATCTCCCTATAAGGGTGCTAAGAGGCGCCTTTTTGAATCTCCGTATGCAGCCTGGAGCTCCTTCCTCTTTAGATCTCTCCAGGGATCGATCTCCAACGCCTTCTTGACCTTCCGTCCCTGGTGCAGATGGACAGCAGTCTGACCTCGTCTTCCGACGGAAAACGGTCCCTTCAGGGCAAAGGGTTGCCTCCCACGGGGGTGCTTCCCTTGCGTGTCAGGGTTCCCATGCGCGCCCTTCTGCAGTGTTCTCTCCTGCTCAGTGTTAGCGCACAGGCGCTCTCCTGATGATCAGCGTTTTCCTGATCGCTAGCGCTCTCCTGTTCGCCAGCGCTCTCCTGTTCGCCAGCGCTCTCCTGTTTGTCAGCGCTCTCCTGATGATCGTCGCTGCTGTTCCTGTTGTGCGCCCTGCATGCCAGCGGTCTCCTGAGCGCTCTAGATCTCCTGCCCGTCAGAGCGCACCTGCTCTTCCAGTTCCTGATACGTGCCCTGTGCGCCCACGTTCGCCCGCGCAATCTAGAACTTCGGTCCAGGTCTTGGGCAAGGACTCTTCTTCTACGCACAGGATTCCACGCGTCGCCTTCAGCTCGCCAGCAATCACCAGCTCGCCAGCGACCACAGACGCGTCAGCGTTCGCCTGCTCGTCAGCGATCTCCTGCGCGTCAACGATCGCCATCGATCTGCCACGCGTGTCAGGTTCCCTGGACACCATCAGTAGCGATATAGCGCTCGCCTGCTGTGGACGATCTCCGGTAGCTGAGTCTTGCCGTAGATCTTCCTCCCGCTCGCCAGCGCTCATCTTTACTTCTGTCCTTCTGTGCGCCAGCTTTCTTCAATTGGCAGCGCACATCTGCGCGCCCTTTCCTGCCACGCACCAATGGGCGCCAACGGTTTTTCCTGACCGTCCAGGACCGCCTGATTGACAGCTCGCTTCAGCGCTTGCCTTCCTGATGCACCTGCGCGCCTTTTGTTTAGTGCGATGCGCGCTAACCATCCCTAGTCTCTTACGCGTCAGCGATCGCCTACGCGCCCGCGCGATCCTTCGCTTGCGCGCTAACGCTTTGTTAACGCACCACCGCTCGCCAACGCGCCATCGCTTGCCAACGCGCCTTCACTCGTCTACGGGCCATCACTCGTCAACGTGTCATCGCCCGCCTATGCGCCATCGGTCTCCCGACCGCCTGCGCTCACCCGCGCGACTGCACGCCCACGTGCCCGCACGACCGCACGCCCACGTGCCCGCGCGACCGCACGCCCACGTGCCCGCGCGCCTTACGCGCATGCGCTCCAATGTTCGCCCGTGCGCGAACCAACGTTATTCCATCGCATAGACCAACGGTGTTCCATCGCGCGAACCAACAGTGTTCCGTCGTGCGAACCGACGGTGTTCCATCGCGCGAACCGACGGTGTTCCATCGCGCGAATGCCGGCTCGATTCCTGCAGTATCCATTGCTCGCCTACGGGTCATCGCTCGCCTGTGAACTTTCGGACTCCGGCCACCAGCTCTCGCCCTTCTTACCACGCTCGCCCTCCTTCTACGCTCCCTCGCGCATTTTCGTCTACGCTCCTGCGTGCCCGCGCATGGGCGCTTCCACGTTCGGACACGCGCAAACCATTGATTTACCATCAGGCGAGCGCCAGGGCGATTGCGACCGCGATTCCCGTCGGGGTTTCGCAACATGGCCAGCCTGGCGAGTCTTCTGGAGCGTATTTCTAGAACACGGTCTTCACCCCGTAAACGCAGAGCATGGCACATGCAAGAGCAGGAAGAATCTTCAGGGTGGTCTGAGCAACATTCTTCTTTCCAGAACCTGGGTTAGCCCTTCCTCACCATTCCCTGGAAGGGTCTTGCCAGGGAGCTTTCCATTCGAGATTTCTCCGTCGGGCAAGGGGTGACTGGTTTAGCCCTTCCTCTTCTCCATCTCGTGGAAGGGGCCTACCAGGTCCTTTCCCTCCTCGGTTGCGACCCGAGGTTTTGTACAAGGAAGCTCCAGGAAGATCATGGGTACTTTCCTCTTCTCGGGCTCAAGCACCTTGGCGTTTCGTCGCCAAGTTTCGAACTTGCGGGCAAGCTCGATGTTGGACCATCTAAACGCAGTGACCGAGGGCTTCCTCTCGGGTGTCTCATCCGTGGATGTCGACAAGCTTAGACACTCTTCCATCCTTGGGAAGAGCTTGTTTGAGCCCTAGGACAGAGACATGGACAGCGGTTGTGCGGAGGAAGTCGACTTCCGTTTTCACTCCTCCAAGGTGCTTTCTTCCAGACCCTGCAGGCCTCCAGCGCCTCTTCTTTCAGCCTCGTCGGCCTAAGTTATCAGACCGGCTACGGCAGCTAAGACAAGGTGTCCAATAGCAGTCGCCTCCTGTCAGGGACAGATAGCACGGGAAGCTCTCCTGGGGGGGACATAATCCTAGAGGGAGCGGCAGATTTCACAAACTCTAGGATTGGCAACCCCCCCTTGCAGGTCTCACGCTTGGAGGATGCCTAAGGTTACTCATCCGGATAACAGCTTCCTGATGCTAATTCCTGCACGATCTCCGTGATCAGCCAAGGATATCACGCCGCGCTCTTACCATCTCTCCGTCTCTGTCAGCGAATTCAGTGTCACTGAACCTCTATGCCATGGGGTCGGCAAGAGTTTTGCCCGTTTGGGCAGAATGATCCATGCCTTAAGAGAAGGTCCTCCATAGGGTCGTCGACGGCTTCACCCCCCGGCTTCTTCAGTCGATCCTTTCTCGTAGGAAAGCATCTGAGACGGGAATTCCGTCGTCGTCCTCTCAGCTCTGATCAAGTTTGTCGAACAAACTTCGTCCAGCGTGGAACAGCAGAATCGATCAGACTGGTAACGAGGGGGCAGGACTCCTTAGGCCCTGGATCGGAAGGACAGGTACTTCCAGTTTCCATTCCATCCATCTTCCAGAAAGCTCTTGGAATTCAGCCTAGACTACAGGTGTTCCTGCTTAAGATGCAGTATGGCGATCCCGCCGCGGTATCGCAGGTTTTTCCCCAGAGAACTCTCCCTGCTTTCCTCATGGCCGCTCAGGAGCAGGCTTCCGCCTCGTTCGCCTTTTGGAGGTCTGGTCAACTCCGGTAGGCTCGGGTTCGACCTTCTTCAACGCCGGGACAAGCTTCCGGGTCCTTACCATAAGTGAGGGATCATGGTAATTTGCTAGGAGCCTTCTCTACTTCTGCCTCAACATCTGGAGTGTCTAGCCATGATATTGAGTCAACGGCCTTACCACGTTGGAAACACCGCTTCTCGTCCGATCAGCGAAGTTAAGCAACGTTGGGTCTGGTCAGTACTTGGATAGGTGACCGCCTGGGGACGCCAGATGCTGTTGCCTCCTTCTCTGAGACTTCCCTTCAGTTGACTGTGGCAAGGCTGAGGAGAGTCGCAGTACCTGTTCTCAGTCAAGCAGAGCTTTCAGCCCTACCTTGGAACGTTTCCTGGGTCTCTTTTCCTCATTGACCTGTCTAAAGTCCTGAACAGTCGCCTCAGGATAAGTTCCCTGTGAGGCGGCCCAAGTTCCGGTGGTATCAAAGCAACGATTAACCGGACTTTCTGGCCCCTATGGGACCAGCGGAACGTTTATACCTGCAATGGGTGTTGACCTATGGAACTTCTTGATGGGAGTGGATATTCTCGTCCTTTCCCCACATTTTGATGCTGTTCTCGGACTCGTCGAAGAAAAGGGGGGGGGGGGGGCATGTTCCGGTTCAGGCCTATGGTCAGGACCTAAAGGATACCTCTCCATCATTCCGGCAGGCTTAGGGGCCGTAGTCTGGCCCCTCTACAGATCCTACAGTTCCTGCCGAGTCGCTCCGTGCGCGACGACTTCATGGTACTGGCGTATTCCAACCAGCAAGTGACGCATTTTCATTCCTTCGTATCTTGCAGTAGAGATACAGTACTGAGATGATCCGAGGTCCTCTCAATACCACTATCGGCTCGCTCATTCCGGGCAGAGGAATGTTCTCTCCGACTATCTGAGCAGAGCCTCGCAGATAGAGGGTACCTGGGGGTCTTTGGCCTTTAGTAACCAGCAAGTCTTGGGCTGGGGGACCTGATCTCGACAGCCTGGAACTTCAAGCTTCCGCTGTTCTTCCCCCCAGTCTCAGACCCCAAGACTCTTTGACAAGATGCTTTCCGGTGATGGTGGGACAACATCGACACCTGCGTCTTCCCACCATTATTGTCTGTTGAGAATGTCTCAACAAGACCAGGTTGTCTGTCAACCTTTCGATGGCCCTGAGAGGTACACGGTGACTATACGCGGAACGGTTTCCGGACCCTCTGCTTCCCCTGATGGAACTCCCGGGAGAGCTTCTCCCACGGCACAGGCTACTCAAACAACCACACTACAACATCTTTCACGAGGCGTTGCATCGCTTCGGCTTCACGCCTGGAGACACTACGCTGCCTCCTCAAGAAGAGACAACCCGCTACAGTCGCGGAGTGGAGGTCGCGTCACCTGCGATAGTCATCCGCAGGGGTCTACCAGGCGAAGTGGAGAGTCTTCTGTGGTTGGTGTCATGGGAGAGATACCTCTTCCCTTGAGGCCCCTTCTCCAGCAATAATGGAGTTATTGCTTTTCGGCAGGAGGAAACTCCTTTCTGCTCTCGGCAGTGAAGCCTGTAGCTCAGCCTTTCCCTGGCCTTCAGGCTGAAAGGAATAGACTTATTCCTTCCCGCTGGACCTTTCTTCGCTCATGCGAAGCTGCGAACGTCCCTGCCCCCAGTCGGAGTGAGACCTCCTCCATGGAGCATGGTTCGGACTTTTTAGTCTCTTAAGAGATCTTCTCAAGAACCATTACGTCAGGCCTCTGATCATATTCTGTCTTGGGGGACGGTGCTCCTGCTCACTCTGGCCTCGGCCAGTGTGTAAGCAATCTTCTTGGTCTCGTACGACTCCGCCCTTTCTAGAGAATAGGGGAAGGCAACATTCAGGTTCGCTCCTGAGTTGTTTGCTAGACTCAGAATCTTGGGGTCCCTGCCCTTCGGTGCAACTCCTTCAAGATTTCGAGTCACCATTCTGTATCAGATGACCCAAACCTTCTCCTTCTTACCAGTAAAGGAATCGAGGGGTTATCTTTGAGAACAGCTGCTGTTTGTCCTCACGTGCAGCCGGTTTGGGAGCACAGGAAGGACACAGGGGAGAGTCACCAGTATACCTCTTCAGCTCGGACTCAAGGACATTCATCTCGACCTGAATCCAGACCCTCCCCCGTCACGTCGCTCTACAGCACGATGTCGGATACATCGCAACGTCCCTCGCCTTCGAGAAGTACTACTCTGTGACGCAGGTGCTACAAGCTGGAGTCTGGAAGCGTCTAATGACCTTCGCAGCCCGCTTCCTGCAGGACGTGACCCACAGAAGTATCGATACGTTTCTATCGCTCTGTGGTGGCTACACAACAGCTGGTCTAACCTCAGGCTCCTTTTTGGACAGGTAGCAGAAGGTTGAGGGCATTGTTATCAGGTTTTAGTCTGCATGAACGAAAGAAGTATGTCTGGCCCTTACTTCTCTCTTCATTATCCCCTCTACTGGGAAGCAGCATCCTGGTCTGCATAGCTGACCTCAAACCTCTGCAGGTAAACCATGCTTCCTTGTGTTCCGAGTATTGAGTCAATACTGTCGCGTCCCCCATACCCTGACGAGGTGGTATTGGGAACGTCCTAACCCAGAGTTCCTTCTGGAACTCCAGGTCAACTGCCTAGGACGGGTCACACTTCTTCCTTCACACACAAGCTTATGTAGGCCACACGTTTCCTTGCAGAGCAAGGAACTTGTGAGATGCAGGGACTCCTTTTCTCGAGTGCGACTCACTCGGATTTTGAGTCCCCGGGTAAAGCCAAAGCCAGTATGGCTGGGGACTTTCCACCCTTCCTAAGGGGTAAGTCACCCAATGTAAATAGCGTGGTTTGTATTTCGGTTACGGAACAAATGACAATTTCGGAGATAATTTGCATTTTTCCTAACCATACAAACCTTAGCTATTTACACATATTTGCCCGCCAGCCCTGTCCCCCAAGAAAAGTCCTACCTCTAAGTGAAGTGAAGCAGTTCACCGGTGTGTGAGAGGGGGGAGGGGTAGCTAGCTACCACTCCCCTACCCCCCTGCTAACTAGCACGGGGGTAATACACCCTCGTTAAATTCTAATGGCTCGCCATTTCAGCTGCGCCGAAAGGTAAACCCAATGTAAATAGCTAAGGTTTGTATGGTTAGGAAAAATACAAATTATCTCCGAATTTTTCATTTTTGTTTACCAGGTCTTGTGGACTCTTAGAAAATGTTACTTCCCATCCCATTTTCTATAGAGTTGATCGTGCATTGTTCATCGTACTATAAATGTATACTGTACCTCCATAATTAATTGAGCTAATGGTTTAATTGCTTTTGCTCCGTCGTATGCTCGCTTCACTTGCCATTAAACATTATCTCATTGCTCCTATGTTCTTGCAAGTGGAACTCGTTTTGCTACGCACGTTAGCCCCAGGGGCTAGAATTTTTGGCGTTAATTATCAATTATACAAATTTAGATTTGCTTACCCGGTGATTCATGGTTATGGGTTTAAACGGATTTACTAGTGATTTTTTTTATTGAGATTTGCTAATTAGAATCATTTTGGGAAAATTGTGTCACTAAAAAATAACAGATTTTGACATAAGAAAAATCTAATTTTGGGTGAGATAGCCATGTCATCCTGGTGGAAGTTCCTTAATGGCAGCTTTTACTTGGGATATTTCTGCGAGTGATATACTAGAGAAATTTTACCTTAGAGGTATCAACAGAGTTCTGACCTCTGGAGCGAATATTCTGGGAGATATCGTTTATAAATCAGGGACGTGTTAATAACAAGCCATGGCTATCCTTCCCCGAATAGAGTTAACCTTGTCTCAAAGGATAAGGGTAGAGGGAAGGACATAGGCAAGTGAGCCGTTACAACTCCCGATCTCAATGTGCTACAACTAACATGTTTCCAGTTGAACCATTCCAGGAGCAGCCATCGCATGACGCGAGGTCCCACACTGAGAATTGGGAGGGAATGGAGAGAAACGGGCGGGGCATCAGGACGACATGGCTATTTCACCCAAAAGATCAGTTTTTCCTATGTCAAAATCCATGTTTTGGACTCGAGCCATGTCATCCTGATGGAAGCGTACCAGAGAATTATTATTCTCAGTTGTGGCCAGGAGAGTTTTAACCCTTTACCCCACATAGACATAATCACACCTCCTGTTGCATTGGTAAGTATGGGACAGTACCAAGCTATGGAGCAAGAGATATGTTTGTAAAACGTAGGAGCAAAGGAAATCAACGTCAGTCCCACTCACTGCGGAGAAGATCTTTGTCTCCAGAAGATGAAATGAACGAAGTCTATAAAAGGAGGGTTAGAAATTGAGTTGTTCCGTAACCGAAATACAAACCACGTTAGGGTTACCACACAGGCGTGCTAAAAAGGAGTTTGGTTCTGAGCGGATGCAGAGTTGGTGGTGCCGAGTGAGGTTGAACGGCTCTCCTCTATTGGGGTCTTTGTCGTGGATGAATCTAAATAGTGCGGGACCTCTGGATTATACGCCCAATTCCATACAGACACCAATAGGTGAGCGAGCTAGTTAACCTAGCACTCCTTTACATTTTTTCTCTGGTATATTTAGCAGTAAATTACCTAAGAATAAGTGCTAATAGGAGCTTATTCACTGGCCGGCACAGGTTCAAGCCCAGAAAAGGAGGGTTAGAAATTGAGTTGTTCCGTAACCGAAATACAAACCACGCTATTTACATAGGGTTTACTTTCGGCATAGCTGAAATGACGAGCCATTAGAATTTTAACGAGGGTGTATTACCCCCGTGCTAGTTAGCAAGGGGGTAGGGGAGTGGTATCTAGCTACCCCTCCTCCCCTCACACACCGGTGAATTGCTTCACTTCACTTTTGGCTCGGACGATGAACAGACGTCTCTCTCCCGTCCTCGCATGGCAGCCATTATTGTTTTGTCTTACTTAATTACTTACTTTTCTTATACTTAATATATATGTAAACATTCTTTTGTTTATGTATATATTTGAGTATAGAAATACAGTAAGTTTTTCTTTTCAGTGTTTGTGCTGTGTGTGTGTGTAGGAAGTCCACTCAATTGTACGACATCATCTCCGTGTGGTCCCAGGCCCCCACGGGGACATTTCATGGGTCGCGATCTCTCCCTTGGTCCTTCGGTCTCCCTTCGGCGGGCGCCGTGGGGAATCGTCATCGCTGGACCTTATATATTAATCTGTTTCTCCGCTGTCCCTCCTTCCCTACGGGGAACTTGGTCTATCAGCGTAGGGAACATGGGAGTTTAATTTGACTACGGTCTCTCTCTCTCTCTCCTCGAGGTCGTTCACTCTTTTATTTCTACTACGTATTACGGTAGCTCCATTCCCATTGCGGGATGAGTTGCTACTCTGTTTATTTTGTCTCAATTATTTTTAATCAAATCTAATTGTATTTTTTAACTTTTCAGCTTCTGCGTAGAACGCTTCCCTTCGGGGTTCATTCGTTCTTACTATTAGTGAACATTCTTAGATGAATTACATAATTAAAATTGTTATACAGTAATTCTGTTTTGTTATAGTTCTCCGCCTTCCCCCCCTTCCCGTGAGTGTCAGTGGGGGAGGAGGGCGCATTCCTGGTGCGTAATTCTTATGTTCTTTTCCCTCAGGGGATCCTCTTCGGAGTTCCCCCGGGGGAATAAATGTTAACTAATTATTTTATTTTCACAGTTAACTATCTAGTTTTTCGTTTGCTTAATGTGCCAACGAAGCAGAGCTGTCCTGTTGGGGCCTGGGGAGTCTGCTGTTGCCGCCTCCTCTACGACTTCATCATGGGCGTGTTCCCTTCTCCTAGAAGTTCTCCCGTGACAACGGTCAGCTCCTTAGTTCATTTAGAACGCTCAGGAGGTTTGCTTCCATGGGTGGGTAACTTCCCTTCAGAGGGAGGTTCCCTTCCCAGGCATGAGATTTTTCCCCTTCAGTGGGGGCAACTTCTCTTACCTTTATAATTTCTGGTCCTCAGGCGGTTATGCTCTTGGTGCTGAGCGACCGCTTTTGTAACCATGCTCAAGGGGCTGAGCTGTTGCAAGACTGGACCATGGAGTTCGTGCGTGCTCTTGGTGCTGAGCGGCCGCACTTGCAGCTACGCTCAAGGGGCTGAGTAGCTGCAGGAGCTCCTCTTCGGAGGGTTGCTCTTTATGGTCAGCTTGCTGATCCAACGGCCCTAAGGGGCGCCTTCATCAGTTCTTCCTGTCTCTTCTATAAAGTGTTCACCTCTCTCGTTCGCGAGAGAGGACACTCATGAGACTCCTCTTCGGAGGACTCCCCTGCTGTTGTTGCTGAAGGCTCAGTTCCCCCTCCAAACATCCTTCGAGGGGGCAGCTGAGCCCAACGGTCTCTCCTGCGAGTGTCTCTCACCCTCGGGGGAATTCACTAACAGAGACTCCTCTTCGGAGGACTGATGATGGTGCTCCTGTCCATGGTTGTCTTCATCTTCAGCCGCAGAGGATCCTCCTCGACGAGAACAGACCATTGCAGGTGCTTCGCTAGACCTGTTGGCAATTCGTTCGCGATCTCCGACACCTGCCAAATCTTCTTGTCTTCCTTCTTCGCAGAAGCGCAGTGGGCGCCACTCCACCCCTTTGTCCCTTCGGGGCAAAGGGGTTATCTCACAATGTGAGTAAGTCCCTTTAATGCCAGGTTTTTACCTGTGCTACCTCGTTCTCCTGCGCGCGCGACGTAAATGCTCTCCTGCTGTGGACCAGACTTCTGCTGAATCAACACTCCAGGAACCTCCTGTAGCTGAGTCTCGCCGTAGATCTCTTGATCGCCAACTCTTCTGAGACCTTCTGTGCGGCTGCGCGCCATGTACACCAACGGTCTCCTGAAAACGCCCACGATCGCCTGCTCGCTGGCGCACATCTGATCGCCCGTTTCTGATGTGCGCAATGCGCGCCAACGTTCGCCCTCGCGCCCACGATCTCCGGATCTGGGCGCAAGCAGGGAGATTATTTCTTCACTGAACTCCACGTTCACCTGCTCGCCAGCGCGCATCTGCGCCCCCCTTTCCTGATGTGCGCAATACGCGCTAACGTTCGCCCACGCGCCCACGATCTTCAAATCTGGCCGCAGGCAAGGAGTTTATTCCTTCGCCTCCTCGCCGATGATCTCTCTGGTTCTGCACCCTCGCTGGTATCGTCTGGCCGCGCATGTCTTCTGGCCATGCAACTACGCTCCTACGATCTCCTGGTTCCTGCCTCGTCGCGCGCAGTTCAAGAAGTTCCTACGCTAGCGCACAGGCGCTCACAGGTTCCTCTGGACTCGCAGCGCCCTTCTGAAGTTTCGCGCCAAGCGCGCCCTCGTGCGGTTCCAGTTCCAACGCGCCAGTACGCTTCCACTTCACAACGCGCCGCCCAGGAGACACCTAAGCTAGCGCACAGGCGCTCACAGGCACCCCTGGGCTCTTGTTACGTGCCAGCAATCTCCTACACGGCCGCGCGATTCTTCACCTGCGCGCAAGCGTTTTCAACGCACCAACGCTTCAATCGTCGTAGGTTTCCTACGCGCCCACGCGTTAACTCTCCTGTACGCGATTGGTCACTACGCGCCACCGCGCCATCGCTTGCCAAGACGCGCCATCGCTTGCCAACGCGCCATCACTTGTCAACGCACCTTGGCCTCCCAAGAGCCATCGCTTGCTTGAGCACCATCGGTCTCCCGGCCGCCTGCGCTCGCCCTTACGACCGCACGCCCACACGCCCACGCGCATGCACGCCCGCGCACATGCGCACCCATGTTCGCCCTCGCGCGAACCAACGGTTTTCCATCGCATGAGCGCCAGCGCGATTCCGCCAGTGAGCCATCGCTCGCCAAAACTCGCGAACGCTCGCCTACTCGCCATCGGTCTCCCGAACGCCAGCGCTCGCCCTTACAACCACGCTCGCCCTCTCCTGCGCGCTCACACTTACTTTCACCTGTGCGCCCTCGCGCCCGCGCACCCACTTTCGCCCGCGCACGAACCAACGATTTACCATCGCGCGAGCGCCAGGGTGATTTCGACCGCGATTCCCGTCGGGTTTTCGCAACACGGGCAACCTGGCGAGTCTTCTGGAGCGCGTACTTCCAGATCACGATCTTCACCCCGTAAAAGCAGAGCATGGCACGTGCAAGAGCAGGAAGAATCTTCAGAGAGGTCTGGGCAACATTCTTCTCCTTGTTTTCAGGCAGGCCCCATCATCTTTACTCCTCAGGATCGTTCGATTCCCTTTCCGCTAGCGGGAGTCGCTGACACTGCGTCTGTCAGCCATCAGCAGAGGAGGTACTTCGAGATTATGGGGGAACCTGGTTTAGCCCTTCCTCTCTATCATTCCGTGGAAGGGGTTTACCAGGGAGTTTTTCTCTCGAGAAATTCTCCGCCCGGCAGGTGACATTCTCATCTTCAGAGACCTTAAGCCAGGAGAAAGCCGCAAAGTTTGCCATGCGGGCCACTTCGTGGCTTGTCGTCTGGCTTGGATCTCTGGGCATCCTGTTGCGATTCGAGAATTTGTCCAAGGAGAGCTCCAGGAAGGTCATGGAAACTTTCCTCCTCTCGGGCACGAGCACCATCGTTTCCCGGCTCACCAAGTTTCGAACTTGTGGGCAAACTCGATGTTGAAGCATTGAGATGCAGTGACCGAGAGGTTCCTCTCGGAAGTCCCAACCATGGATGTCGGCAAACTCAGACACTCTTCCACCCTTGGAAAGATCTTGTTTTGAGCCCAAGGACGGGGAACGGACAGCTGAGAGGTGGAGAAAGTCGAATCACGATTCGGTCCTCCAAAGTCGCTTACATCCAGACCCTACAAGTCTCCAGCGCCTCAACAACAACAGCCTCTTCAGCCTAGGACATCGGAACCGGCCCCGGCAGCTAAGACAAGGTGTCTAAACAGCAGCCCCCTCCTGTCAGAGACAAGAAACTGACTTGGAACCCAAACCATCCCCTATATGAAGGAAACCTCTGGTTAAGGCCATATTCTCAGTATAGTGCCAAGGGTTCTTAACTTAACTCTGCATTCTCGTAGGCTCGAAGTTGGGGGAGCCTTAGAAGCAGGTGCCTGTTGTAACGTTTCTATCCCCACTGCTAGATTTGCTTAAGAACGTACATATTTGGCGATTAGGTTTATTAGGTTTCCATGAAAGCTTTCATGGATGCCATTAGTTCTAAATTATTGGGTAGCGAAAGTTTGTCTAATATCGCAACCGGGGTGGAGGAGGAAGCTGGGGCTTGGGTAGAAAGTAAAGAGGTATTGAGAGCTGCACTCACCTGATGTACATCCAATGATTCTTCCAAGGCTTCTGTGGTCAGCAGGATCCTCTCCTTCTCTGATGAAACAGAAGAAGTAATAGACATTTCGTCCACGTCCAGGCTCATGACTTGCAGAGCGTGTTGGACTTCATCATCTGCATGATCTGCTGATACCGGCGGGAGTTTGACCGTCGGTAACTGTGAAGCAAGAACGACTCCAAATTTTATCGAGGTAGTTATTAGTTGCTGGTGGATGGAGTAACTTCACTTTGACTTTGTCCGCAGTTCAATACTGTACACATGTCTGTTCCCATGCAACTGCGACAGACAATCCTCGTCCTTTAATTAGGGAGATTTCTTCAGTG
Source organism: Palaemon carinicauda (assembly GCF_036898095.1). Classification (NCBI taxonomy): domain Eukaryota; kingdom Metazoa; phylum Arthropoda; class Malacostraca; order Decapoda; family Palaemonidae; genus Palaemon; species Palaemon carinicauda. The sequence continues at coordinate 2,707,291 of NC_090749.1, forward strand.
AGGTGGAATCGGTCTTTGAAAAGGGATAATGAGCATTTATCCGACAGGTAAGGGAGTGGGGCAAAGCCCCCCTCCCCAACAGTTGGTTCTCTGTTCAAATTTCCATTGACTGCTGTGCTGTTGGCAGGTATGTGATTAGCGCTCTTCAAGCTGTTGATTCTTTACTCAAGTCTTTTTCTTCTGCTTGTGTGATTGTTGACGATGGAATGGAAACAGGAAATTTGAATCTGGTAGGGGAAGGGTGGGTGCTGCAATCGGTTCATGGCAAAGACGGATACTGTATAGATCCGCATTCCCTCTGTGCTTCAAATTGGGCTATGTCTGTACGTAGGCATCCTTTTGTAACCGAGTGTCAATCGTGGCAGGTGTATGCTTAGAGGAAGAAGCATGCCAGAGATGTTTGTTGGGGTCCGACTGGGCAATACCCAAGAAGACACCGGCAAAAGTTGCCATCGCTGCTCCCTCCAAAGGGAATGTCTGCTGCAGCGCTTGCAATTACGCCCCTTGATCAGTCCCTGGGGAGTATGCTGTAGGGGTCAGGAGAACGTAAATAGATATTGGCATCTTTTCAAGGTTTCGGCGCTGTGGTGTGATCCGTGAATGTTATGTTGTGACAAGTTTGACCTAAGGAAGGGCTGGACTTGGTTAGGTCTTTCAGGTAGGCCCTTTATACCTGCTTTGAGGGAGTTGGTTGCCAAGATACTCTTACCGTTTTTATTCATGTGGGGGAGACAGTGTGATACAGAGAAAGTTCAGTTCGGGGAAGGGAGATGAGATAGTACGTATGGAGATTGTACTCTTCTCGAATAGACGTATCTGTATGTGGAACAGATGCTCGCACATTTGCTACCTGTCTTGCATTTCTTATGAGAACGAGCAAGCAGACTGCTGATAGGAATGAATGGCTCTGCCCATCTTCCCTCTTGCTTGAGAATCTTCTGATCTCTCTCTCTCTCTCTCTCTGTCTCTCTCTCTGTCTCTGTCTCTCTCTGTCTCTCTCTCTCTCTCTCTCTCTCTCTCTCTCTCTCTCTCTCTCTCTCTCTCTCTCTCTCTCTCTCTTTGGGAATACAAGAAACAGCGCGTACCAAGTCCCATCCCTCATTGAGAAGTAATATCAGCATTAATTAATATTTTTCATAATGTAAACCTGGTTTTTATAAGTTACACTTACCAACTCAACCACCCTGAAAGTCCTAGGTTAAGGGCAGAGTGAGGATTATTATACCTGGCAAGTGGGCGGGGCTTACTATTCCCCCCTTCCCAGTAACTATGATAACCCAATTGAAAGTTTAACAGCCATTCAAGGTATGCTGAAATCATGCTCATATTAAAGGACTCTGGTTTGTATGATTAGAAAAATTACTACTTTTAAAATGTGCAATATTTTCCTGTAAGAGACAACCCCATAAAACTTGCAAGAATCTGTTGCAAGATATTGATTAGCAGTAAGTCATTTCTGTTGAGTGACCAGTCAGTTGTCATTGTAGTAGAAGCTTTTAGTTTCAAATCCAATTGAAAAAGTCTTTAACATCAATGTAATGTTTATGATTCAGTGTATACACTCTAATGATTTGTTTCTCTTCTAGGTAATGAATGGAAGCTGTCATCATGAAAGGAGTGATATGAATTTTTGATCATAAGAAGATACCCAAAAGGAACAGAACGTATCCCAAGATATCCCTGAGACTTACTTAGAAATCCCATTGGGCAAATACAGTGAGTAGCATTGTAAGTGTGTGCAGGTGACTGATAGATTAATGATTAGCTTATGTTTCTGGGAATTTCAGGAGATCAATACTGCATTCATACAATGAAAAAACCAAAGTCTTACATAACAGTATTATTTTTTATTTCAATTGGGCAACTTAATATGTACCAAAGGAAGAGAATAGTTCTTTGTTCCGTGACTGGAATTCAAACCTATGCTATTTATATGGGTATTACTTTCGGCAGAGCTGAAAGGACGAGCCATTAGAAAATTTAGCGAGGGTTAACCACCCATCCCGCTAGTTAACTGGGAATGGGGGCTAGTAGCTATCCATATTGATCACACACCTGTGATTATACTTCACTTTGCATTTGGCTCGAGGTGCAGGATTGCAGCATTTTTTCGTGTCTGAGATGGATCCGTTGTCTCTGGTTGAGATGGTCATTTCTGAGGCTTCGTTCGTTGCCCTGCCTGCGAACTCCGCTCTTGCCTCTATGCTCTATCAGCTGCCGCCGAGAACTGTGCTTCCCCTCCTGAGGCTTCGGGGGAGGAAGTCCAAGGCATGTCTCAACAGCGAGTGATCACCTCCCTCGTTCGCAAGGGTGAACACTCACAGAGACTCCTCTTTGGAGGCCTTTTGCTGACCTGTTTGAACCTGTGGAGTATCGTCGTCGTGGTTACCAAACTTGCCCACCTCTTCGCCTCAGTCACACTCCTTCACCTCCGGTGAAATGTCAAATTTTTAAATATTAAACTTAGCCGGTGAATATATAATAGCTGACGTCTCCGACGGCTCGACAGAATTCAAAAACTCGTGAGCGATCGCCATGAAGGTAGCGGGTGTGCCCACCAGCGCCAACTATCGGCCAGATACCGCATATACATGTAAACAGCTCCAGTTCTTCTCTGTCGGTTTCATCGACAAGTCGATTCCACTCGCTATTATGACCTCGAGTTTTCTACCTAATTGGTGAAGTACTTGGTTTTGGTTTTATTGCTTTCGCCGTGTTGGATTATTCAATACTATCCTCAAAAGAAATGCTTTTGAAAGGAGAGTAAAAGTGTTTTGCCCTTGCTTTTATCTCTGGTTTTTTTCCATAGAGTAAAAATGGCCGACCCTTCCCTTAGTGTACGGAAGTGTGTTTTAGGCTTTTAGCAATTATCTTATCACGTTATAAATTGTTGTTGTTAATTATAGATTTTCCTCTATATATTTTATATCTCACCCGCCTTTATTAGGCCTCTTCGATTAGCTTTCCATTTATACTAAACATCAAGATAAATTTTAATGATTTGTTTATATGCGGCCTTACCTATTCCTCCCCTAATCCGAGAGTAGGCGGTCCTAACTTGGAAACCGAAGTTAAACAATGTTGAGCCCATTCAACTTTTATTTTCGTTAAGTTTAAATCATTTGCTCTGTAAGAGTTATTAAATGAATATTTTTTAGTAGATATTTTATGAAAGATTTTCTTTGAATAGTCTTCGTGCTGTTTCAAAGATGAACTAACGTTTGGTTTATTTATGCTACGCAGTTTGCGCTCTATCGTTACGATAGAGAAAGAGAGAATCACGGTTTCACTTTGCAGAAAGAGTAAATCGATTTTGACGTTTTGTTCATTCTTCTTTCAAACTGAAATGTTTTAAATACTAATTTAAAGGAACTTGTTAATTTTCAATTTCTTAGTCCTTTCAGTTTTTTCCTTTGGTCAAATAACCTGTTTATTGACGAAGGGTAAGTGGGCTTTTCTCTTCTGTGTGAAATCAAGAGAGAGAGAGAGAGAGAGAGACGGAGAGAGAGAGAGGAAGAGAGAACGTTCCGATCTTTATTCTCGTCCCAAGCGAGTAACGTTGTTCTCGAGTCAGTTTTTTACTCTCGTCCCAAGTCTCTGTACGGGGAGAAAGGATAAAACGTTTTTAGTTTTTATTCTCGTCCCAAGGCACTGTACGGTGAGAGACTGAAAACACTAGTGTTTAGTCTCCTCCCCAGTCACTGATCCTTTTAACTTTATATATTTCCGTTTTATTCGATATGTTTACTGTTTTTTTTTTGCTTGTATTAATGTGCTTACATTATACGACTTATTTCGCAATTATAACCTTTTGATGTAGGGGAGAATTGCGTGCTTCAGGTAGAAATCAGTTTTTATTCATGCCTAATGTGAAATTATTGAAAAATTCGATTTCAATGAAGTAAGTGCAAAAACAGAAAATCGTAGTGGTAAAGTGATAATTGCGCAAAGTGTTTTTTAGTGTTGCGACCGAGGGTTCGTCTGTTCGTGCTTGTCGTTCACCTAGTCCGATACCTCTTTCAGGCTCCCATGCTACCAGGGAGAAGTAATGTCGTAGGACTTATGGGGACGAGAGGCTTTAACCAACGAACAAATGTTCCCTCTATGGTATCGGGCGTGTCTAGCAAGATCGCCCCTACCATAAGACGAGCGAGGCTGTTTTTCTCCTCGTCATCCGAAGGCTTCTTTCAAAAGAAATCTTGGAGCAAAGTTTCTAGACCCTTAAAGCGGAAGTCAGTCCATTCAGGACAGGTCCAGCGTCCTGGCTGTAGCCATGGGGACAGCTCTGACCCTTTGCAGTCGTCGGAAGACGATTCGCTTATTAAACGCAAGCGTAATACGGACTCCGAGGGTCGCGGTAAAGGCAATGTTTTGCCAACACAGACGTTACCGTCGTCTCGGCCCGTCCCGACTCCTGTTGATCCTAAATGGGTTGTCCTGCAGGACATGCAGACTAAGCTTGCCTCCCTTATGGAGAAGTATGACGTTGAGCAGGTTCACGATGAACCTTCGCTTTCGAGTCGCCGTTACACTAAACGAGACTCTGACCGTCAGCCGCCCAAATGAGCATTTACTCGTCCGTTTGACGTTATGAAACGTGATGTCGGGAGTTTGTCACGTGACTTGGATCCTTACTCGCTGCAGTCCCGTGTTGACTTTCAGCCGCTACCGCAGCCTCGTGTTGACGTTCAGCCGCTGCCGCAGTCTCGTGTTGACGTTCAGGACGCTCGCCAACCAGCTCAGTTGCCTTGTTTTGACGTTGAACGTCAAGCACATCAGTCAAGAGTTGTTTTAACTGCTCTATCTAGGCAGTCAAGGCAGTCTCGACTTGACGTCGAGCGTCCTCCCGCACCTGTTGTTGTTGCTGGTCAGTCCTTTAAGCAGTTACATGACGTAGCGTCCTTGACTGCTACTGATGCTCCTTTGCGTGTGGACTCTGCTTGTTAAGCATTGCCACCACGGCAGGTCTCTCCCTTGCTTGAGACTCGGCAATTGTCGGACGAGGTTCCTTCAGATGAGGAAGTTGCTGATCCCCCTCCTACTGATATTCCCTTGGGGACTCTGTCAGACGGAGAGGAGCCTAAAGCTGCTCAGCCCTCTATGGAATTTAAATAAATCATGCTGATTTTTAAGGATCTTTGTCCGGACCATTTTGTAACTGCTGCTCCTCGTTCGCCTAAACGTCAGAGTTTACACTAGGCCTAGCTACTTCGAAGCCGTTGTTTTCTAAGCTAGTGCTCTCTCGCTCTTCTAAGAGAGCTTTACGTTTGCTAGGCGACTGGTTGATCACCAGGAGGAGTTTGGGGGAGACAGCCTTTGCTTTCCCTCCTTTTAAACTGGCTTATAGAGCGAGCGTCTGGTATAACACGGGAGAAGTTCTCGGCTTGGGAGTTCCTGCCTCTGCCCAGATAGACTTCTCAAGCCTCATAGACTCTCCCTGGCGCCTGGCCATGAGACGCTCCAAGATTTTATGGTCGGCTTCAGAGCTAGACCATCTCCTGTTAGGAGTTTTTTCGAGCGTTTGAAGTTTTGCTGTACAATTATGTTATGCATAAACAAGGCTATCAGGGATGGCTCCAATGATCTGACAGCCACGTTCTCTGCAGGAACAAGACTATCAGGGATGGCTCCAATGATCTGGCAGCCACGTTCACTGCAGGAGTACGTAAGATGTAAGTGCGCTCAATGTGTTCATTGTCAAGACAAACTTCACGATGAAGTCTACCAAGCTGTCTTGACAGCATTAATGGAAGGCGACTGGATGGTCTCTCTCGACCTTCAGGATGCATACTTCCACATCCCGATTCATCCAAACTTTCAACTACATCTGAGGTTTGTGGATGGGAAAGTAATGTCTTTTCCTTTTTCTGATTATTTTTCTTCTCAAAACCATCCTTACTGTCCTCCCTTCAGTTGAAGTGGCTATCCTGGAGGGTATTTAGCCTTGCATGGTGTATCGGCTCCTCCATGTTGACCAGTTTTTCCGACTTTTTACTATAGTCTATGGGTATCATCAATCACTTTGTTTATAATTCTGTATGTATTGTTTTTGTTATAATTCTTGTTAATCTAGTTTTTAAGTATGCTGTCTCTTTTTTATTTCTATTAATTCTTATGCTGTCTGGAGACATTGAGCGAAATCCGGGACCAGTACTTCCTAGATTTCGTCAATGTCGTCTTCTGTATTGCAATATTCGTGGTCTTCATGCAAATATCCAAGACCTTACAGTTGCGTCCAGACAGTATGATATTCTTTTGTGCTCAGAAACTTTGGTTTCTAATATGAGGCACTCATCTGAGCTCCTTATAACTGGTTTTAAGAAGCCAATAATGTTGAAACGTGATGCCATCCCTAGGGCCAGGGGAATGGCGGTGTATATTAGGACCGAGTACCCTGCTTCTCATAAGTCCTGCTATCAATGTGGATGTCATGAGATTCAGGTAATAAAAGTTTGTGGCAGGCATAACAACTTTTATTTATGTTCGATCTACCGGAATCCAGACATGGATGATTCTATCTTCGATTGTCTTCTTACCATTATGGCTAAGATACAAGAAGATGATAGAAAGGCTTCTTTTGTCTTTGTTGGTGATTTTAATGCTCACCATAGGGAGTGGTTAAGTTCTATCTCTCCTACCGATCGCCATGGCTTAAGAGCTTTAGACTTTGCTTCTGAATCAGGCTGTGAGCAAATCATAAATGAAGCTACTCACAGGTCTGGTAATTGCTTGGACCTCGTATACACTGACTCCCTTGGCGTTATAACTAGTAAGGTTGGTTCTCCAGTCGGGACATCTGATCATGCCTTGATTTCATTATTAGTGAAGACTGAGCAGCCTGTCCCTGATATATCATATTATTGTAAAATTTATATGAAATCCCAAGCAGACTGGAATGGGATTTTACATGATCTTTTGTGCTTGAATTGGTCACTATTATATAATAGTGTAGATCCTGTTGTCCCTTTGAATGAGAATCTAGTCAACATAATTGATAGGCGTATCCCTTCTCGTGTGCTAAGGTACCGAGTGAAGGACAAACCGTGGTTCAATGATGATTGTAGACGTGCTTATTTGGAGAAACAGGAGGCCTATCATCTTTGGAAGGGGAACAGATCAGATTTGACCTGGAACAACTATACTCAGCTTCGAGCTTTTGCTCAGAGAGTTTATGCCTCAACTGAAAAGGAGTACAATTTAACCATAAAAGAAACACTTTCTGGTACAACTCAGGAACATAAATGGTGGTCTACCCTTAAATCTGCACTCTTTGGTGTAGATGCAACAGTTCCTCCTTTACTTAAACCAGATGGCTCAGTCACTCACTTTCCAAAGGAAAAAGCAACCCTTTTGGCTGATGTTTTTGACAGTAAACAGAGTAATGAAAAACTTGAACTTCCTCATTCCTGTTTCCCTGAGGCTAAACTAACTAGTTTAGCTTTTCGATCTCGTGAGATTAAAGCTCTGTTGATGGACCTTGATGCTTATGGAGGTGTAGACCCAAATGGTATTTTTCCTTTGTTTTTTATAAAGACAGCAGATTTCTTAGCTCCAAAGTTATCTGTTATTTTGCGCAAGTTAGCAAGAAGAGGAGCTTTTAGCACTAGTTGGAGAATTGGTAATGTTACTCCTCTATGTAAATGTGTTTGTGGTAGCTCAAGTCCCACTGATTACCGCCCAATTTCCATAACTCCCATATTATCTAAAGTTTTTGAACGTCTTCTGGCAAAACGTCTTAATAGGTTTGCTGAAGGTAATCATCTATTCCCTAGTTTGCAATTTGGTTTTCGTAAAGGCCTTGGAGTATGTGATGCCCTTCTTACAATATCCAATGCTGTACAGAAATCCCTTGATTGTGGTCGGGAAGTTCGTATGATTGGCCTTGATTTTAGTGCTGCCTTTGACCGTGTTAATCATGAGGCCCTTGTTTTCAAACTGAAACAGTTGGGAGTGGGTGGGTTGTTTCTTAGCATTATTATTGATTTTTTAAGTAATAGATCTCAAAGAGTTGTTGTTGATGGGCACCATAGTGATTATAGGAATGTGATATCCGGTGTTCCACAGGGTAGTGTTCTTGGCCCATTACTTTTCATACTATATACACATGACATGTGGTTTGGCCTAGAAAACAAGCTTGTTGCATATGCAGATGATGCTACTCTCTTTGCATCAATTCCATCCCCTGAATGTAGATCTAGGGTTGGTGAATCCCTTAATAGAGATTTAGCTAGAATTAGTGCATGGTGCAAATTATGGGGTATGAAGTTGAATCCTAACAAAACTCAAAGTATGATTGTAAGTAGGTCAAGGACGGTGGCTCCTCAACATCCGGATCTCAGTATTGATAATGTTTCTTTAAATATGTATGACTCTTTCAAAATTTTAGGTGTGATTCTCGACAGTAAATTTACTTCTGGGCTCGAACCTGTGCCGCCCAGTGAATAAGCTCCATTTAGCACTTATTCTTAGGTAATTTACTGCTAAATATACCAGAGAAAAAATGTAAAGGAGTGCTAGGTTAACTAGCTCGCTCACCTATTGGTGTCGGTATAAAATTGGGCGTATATTCCAGAGGTCCCGCACTATTTAGATTAATCCACGACAGAGAACCCCAATAGAGGAGAGCCGTTCAACCTCACTCGGTACTACTAACAATGCATCCACTCAGAACCCAACTCCTTTTAGCACGACGAGTAAAGTAACCCGCATTTTTGTGGTGCTCTCGAATTTTGGTTATTTTCTAGTGAATTATGGCTTCTTCGTCGGTTTCCCAGGAGACACCGTCTAAGTTAAGTACCAAGCTGGGTTTTACTGTGTTTTGAGCAACCTAGATCGTTTAATATTTATATTATAGGAGTTTATTCTCTTCGTTCATACCGATCTTGCTTGATTTCACTACAGTTGGTACTCCTGTTTTTGAGAGCTTTTAATTTTCACTTGCGGTGTTACTTTGTGTATTATTTTTATTATCAAATATTATTTGTTATTGTGAATATTCATTATTTAGCGTTTAGAATCCTCGTGGTTCAATTTTTGGGCCGATATCATTTACGTATCGCTATGGCTGCCGACCTTCGTGCTAAGGCGGCAATGTTATTTTTAGCCATCAGGTGTGTCTTTTGTGATTTAATTATTTATGTTGCATGCCTTGCCCAAAAATTTTCTATGTGTTTATTCATATATTTAACGCTATTATTATTATTATAATGAATATTTGTGCCATTACTCCGTTTGATCTGTCTGGTTGGGGATCGTCAGTTGGTAGCCCTGCTGCCTCGTATCACGTGATCCTCCCCCACGCTCCCCCTCTAGTTAGGTGGGAGGCTAGGCTTCTCCCCCCTCCACTAAGGGACCGTTGCCTTCCCTCCTTTTAGAGGGGGTAGTTAAGTGTTCATGGACTTTGTCCTCCGGGTGGCCCGGCGGTTTCGTCTCTGTCTAGTCTGGTTGGCCACCGGTCAACAGAGTTGGATCCCGGTGCACCCTATTTTATATTCACTTTTCATTCTGGCTTATGTTATACGAAACCCTCCGGGTTCGATTGGCAGTTCATAGCTACAGTTCCGCCCCCCTATTATTTTATAACATTTCCTATGATGATTATATATGACAGATCACTACCCCGGAGTCCCTAAAGGAATTGGTATTGAATATACCTTTATTTCCCGGCCCGGGGTCTACCCCGCCCCGGGAAATCAGACACCATGTGTCTTAATTCCTTGTTATTGCATCCTTTTTTATGCTCCCGGCTTGACCGGAATGGATGGCTATACTTTAGCTTCAAGTTAGACTTATGTTTAGGCCCGGGACCTCCGGTCCCGCCCCTATGTAAGAATATTACAGTTAAGCTCTAACCTTGCGTTAGACCTATGTTAGGCCCGGGTCCTCCGGACCCGCCCCTACTTAAAGAATAGTACAGTTAAGCTCTATTCTTGTGTTAGACCTATGTTAGGCCCGGGTCCTCCGGACCCGCCCCTACTTAAAAAAGAAAAAAAAAAAATAATAAGTACAGTTAAGCTCTAATCTTGTGTTAGACCTATGTTAGGCCCGGGTCCTCCGGACCCGCCCCTACTTAAAGAATAGTACAGTTAAGCTCTAATCTTGTGTTAGACCTATGTTAGGCCCGGGTCCTCCGGACCCGCCCCTATTTAGGAGAATTACAGTTTCTCATATACTATTCTTTTTATAGATGGTGCATTGTCTGACGCCGGCCTGTGCAGCTGTTCTGCACCAGCCTTGTGGCCACTCCGTCTGCCGATCTCACGCCCCTTGTGGGGTTCAACTGGAAGACGTTGTGGTATGGCACCCGGATAACTGTGTGATTTGCTTCGACCTCATCACTACCCTTGGATCTGACTCGGTGAGTCCCGTTGGCTATATTGCCTTCTTATTTTATTTACTATTAGAAAGATATATATGGTCTTGAAGGACCATTGGGAGTCTCCCTTTTATAAATTCCCACTATTATTTCAGGCATCCCCGGAGCAAAAGTCTGCGGCTCGGGCCACACTGAAGGTGTGGGTTGGTGGGTTTGCCCGGAATGTAAAGTCTAAGCGGCCGTACGTCCTATCTGAGGACTACTGCACCATGGTTTACCCCAACGCCAAGTCTTCAGCTGCTGTGGCTAGGCATGTGGCAGCTCCCATCATTGCCCACATTGATGCCACTATAACGGGTCTCATCGACCCAGAGCAAGATCCATCGGACGCCCCCGGAGGTCTGGAGGATAATGTTGCCTCCATGAACCTGGACGTCGAACCAATGTTGCTAGACGAGCCGGATACAGGTAGGGTGGTAAGTGAGGCAGGTGTGTCCGGCGCTGAGATTCCTATCCTCAGCCCCGCTCTTTCTTCTTCTTCTGGTCGCTCTTCTTTTCTTGGATTTTCTGGGGACCGTGATTCGTCTCAACGTTCATACCCGGTTCCCCCTAAGGATAAGTCTACTTCAAGGACCTTACCCAAAGCCCGCAAGCCTCACAAGACTTCTCATGGCTCTAAACATTGTACGAACCCGTCTTCAAGACCTCTGGTTCCTCCTCTAAGTCTCACGACCCGGGAGTTCCTTCCGCCCCTCCTGCTGCTAGCCCGGGGCCTTTCCGAATCAGCCATGCTTCGCATCGTGTCGGAGATGCAGGCAAAGTTGGTTTCGGAGATGCAGTCGAGGATGGACTCGATGTTCTCTAACTTCGGTCAGAGAATTGGGGCTTTAGAGCAAGGAGCTCCGGAGAGAGTCCAAAGCTCTCTCATCCCGGATGCCTCTAAGCTTCCGCCGTTTGCCAAGAACAACCCCTGGCGGATGGCTCTTCATTCCCCGTTCTCAGACGGAATGTTGACTCTGGAGGGCCTTGGCACTCGTCCTCTAGAGGACTTTGAATTCTTTCCTCCTGGTCTGGCATTTCCATTTCATGGTTATGCCAGACTTACCGAGGAAGCTTTAGTTCGATTAGACAAGGTCCCCCAAAGAGACGGTCATCTTCCCGAAGGAACAAGCCCAATCTGTTTGGGCCAGATTTTTGAATGACATCGGCTGCACTAACACCATGCTTACGCCTTTTAAAAGCTCCTTTACGATGTTCTTAATGGACAAGAACACCTTGACTCCATGCGTCAATAAGGTGGCAGAGCTTGCCTTTCAATATGCTCTGGAGGAGAAGCCCTTGCCTCCCATCCGAGAGGTGGATCCAATCTCCCTCCTTCTTCCCTCAGGTATTGAGTGTTGGGACAATGTCCATACCACCTTTACCTCCGGCAAGCTTGCAGCAGACTGTGCCTCAGTCTTGTTTAGTGAGAAGCTTCCCCTCTCCCGGAATCCCTCATTAAACAGGAATATGATTCCCGTCTACGTGTGGGCCGTACTCTAAACCTGGCCACATCCACGGAGTCGATAGCCTTGACTTACGATACGGAGAGTATTTTTAAGTCTCTCAACAAGGCTACGTACAGTCTTTATATTATGACTTATATGACTTCGCTACTGCTAAAACGCAGATGTCGCAAGCATGTCCTAGCTGAGGCGACGATTAGGCATGAACCTAATAAACTCATCCGGTCTCCTGTTGGGGTTCAAATCTCTTCCCCGAGGATCTCGTAGAGGAAGTCTTGGCGGAGGCCACTAGGGTTAATCAGAGCCTTAAAGCCCGTTGGGGTTTGACCCCTAAACGCAAATATGACCCCCGCAAATTATCAAGCCCGGGGTAGGAAGAAGCTTAGACCATATACTCCACCCAGTTCAGGCAACAACAGAGTGCTTCATCCAACTTCCGGCTGCCTCTTCCTCCATCTTCTGTTGTCCCTGCACAGCCCTTCCACCTCTCGGGGCTCCT